>NC_081413.1:395612636-395985136 GCF_030272615.1 Cryptomeria japonica
TGGCTAGTGGATTTTTAATCAAATAAATACAAAATATTCATTTAATTAAAATGGACAGATTTGTGTGACTACATTTGCCCCTCTTTGAGACGGTGCGGTTTATCGTGTCGTTTCAAAGAAAGAAAAACTTGTGTGAAGAAAATGCCCCATAAAATGTTAATTTAATGGGTGGTATGCCCCCTCGAGAGATGGGCCATATTTTTTTTTTTTGAAAAATCGGGCGATCTCTCGAAAAAGAATGAAAATTGGCAGGGTGGTAGAAGAGAAGGAGTTAGCCTTACGGGTCAAAAATAGAAGAAAGCGGGGGAAAAATGGAGAAATGAGGGGCTTGGGAAGTGTACGGAGACCACGGCGGTGAGCGGGGGGAAGTTATGGTGACGATGAAGGGTATAAATAGGGTGAAAGAAATGAAAACAAGATCATTTGTGACCGCGACCAGTGTGAAACCAGAGCTCTGAGAGTGACTTTTGGAGAAGTGAGCAGCAGTTAGGATGCTGATACCGATTGCAGAGCACAGATTGGAGCGAGTCCGACGGTTCCATCGCCTAGACGACTACGGACCAGCGGTACGCAAATTCGAAATTTTAATTTGTATGCATTTTTGATACGTTTTTAGCTGAGTCCAAGTCGAGTCAGAGCAAGAGCGCTGGAACTACGATTTTGACGCTTTTGCTCCATGAACTAGCGCTACTACGCCGTAATGGCGCTATTGCCCCATTGTTTGAGCACTGTTGTTTTGTTGTAGCGCTATTGTATGCAAGTTTAAGCGCTGGTGATGAATAAGCGCTATTGAGGGCATGTTTGAGCGCTTTTGAACTTTATTAGCGCTCCTGTGTAGTTGTTTGAGTGCATTTGTAGTTTGAGTGCTATGGGATAGCTGATTGAGTGCTTTTGTTAGGGTTGTAGCGCTATTGTTGGGAAATTAACGCTGTTGATGGTAAAATAGCACCTTTGTGTTTAGGATAAAGAGATGTCCCAGTTTGGATGAAGAAAAATCTCCCGATGCCAATGATGGATGGATGGCAATGTGAAGTGGGAGTTGTTTTGAACCATAGCAGCCTGATGAGACTTAGGTCATTTGTTAGGATAAATGTCCGTTGAAGTCTAGGTGGCCATGATTGCTTACCTGTTGAGACCCAAAGATACTTGATCAAAGTATCTGTTGATAGTCTAGGTTTAAACTTAAGAAAGTTTGAAAACAAAACAATTGATGGTGATTGATGAATGTCCATGTGCAGGAGGAGCTGGGCGTGTTGCAGTTACATGAGCGACATCCTGCGACACAGGGGTTGCGGGATCGATTGACACAGGCAGAGATAGACTGCATTGCAACGATGAGACTATATGAGGTGATGCACATGCCCATGATTCGGATGAATCACGGTTTGATCACAGCACTAGCAGAGCGGTGGCACAGCAAGATGTACACCTTCCATCTGCCACAAGGGGAGATGACAGTGACCCTAGAGGATGTGTGGCGCATCCTACGAATTCTGATTCGGGAGGAGCTAGTCACATATGACAGATCCTAGGGGATTCTTGCAGTGCAGAGGATTTTTGATGAGGATGTTTTCATTGATGATGGCTCCATTGCCTGGGAGGAGATAGCGGCGTTATATGAGCCTCTTTCAGCAGTTTTATCAGGTTTTGTGGGAGGTCTTCTTTGTCCTAACAGATGATCACATGGTTTGGCCGTGGGGTGGGGGCAGGTGATCGAGATGATGATGACCGAGGGGACCCAATTTGCGTGGGCGTCGTGCGTGCTAACGCACTTGTATCAGGAGCTCCATGAGGTGGTGTACCGGGAGAGGGGTTCCTTAGCAGTGGGTATGACGTTGTTGCATATTTGGGCTTGGGAGCACCTACCAGTGACTCGACTGGTGAGTCTGAGATTCCGCATAGTAGACTAGCCGTACATGCTTATGTATAGCAGCATGATGAGTCAGCCCCACCTGGGGAAGTTAGAGTGGTGGTAGCAGGCATTAGATGATCTGGATGCAGTTATATGGTGGCCATACTTAGAGTGTGAGCCATGGGATGATGATGTAGAGGCATTGCCTTACATTTTTATGACCCGATTCCTCATTGGGAGGACCGCATACCATGTGGAGAGACAGGTGCCTGTGAGAGTGCTGAGACAGTTTGGGCGGTAGCAGGGACTGCCCAGTGGATCAGGAGAGGTACGCATGGGGGCTAGCGCTACCATATGATCAGGCATTGACAGAGTTTCAAACACTACAGGTGAGACCGTGGGACATACGACCGAGGGTCGTGGATGCAGGTGTTACAGATGAGTACATGTAGTACCAGGCAGCGCACCCAATCTTGCGGATCTCTGATCCAACAAAGTTGATCCCATATTTTGAGGATGAGAGGGGACAGAGACGGAGGAGGGTAGGAGGTCGAGGACCGAGGGCAGGTGGAGGAGGAGGAGGAGGAGGAGGAGGTGGGGGATTGGGGATGCAGAGTCACCGGAGAGGGAGAGGTGGACTGCCGCTACAGATATCACAGCGACCATTGATACAGGGAGGAGTTCAGCTAAGTGGGAGGGGGATGGAGAGGGAGATCCCGATGGATAGAGGGGAGGGGACTACTGGAGAGGGTGGTGCAGGTGAGGCAGCTATGGATACCAAGGAGGGAGCCACTGGAGATCTGCGAGATCATATGATAGTACGTTTGCAGACTCGGATAGAGGATTTGGAGGCGGAGGTGGTAGCTAGGGATGTGCAGCTATTTGCACGGGAGTTAGAGCTGGCGGTGGTGCTACGGGAGAGGGATAGTGCAGTGGAGAGATTGGCAGAGCTGCAGGAGAGAGTGCGGGTTGGAGTAGGAGCACAGGGGCCTACGGGGGAGGTAATGAGGGAGATGCGACGAGCATAGGCAGAGATAGACTACTGGCGGGGTTTATATGAGCAAGTGGTGCCAGTTAGTCAGCGAGCTCTTAGCTATTCGCAGATGCGGCAGGCTAGATCAGAGCGATCGCAGAGGGTGCAGAGAAGTGGGGGTGTGATGGGTCTGCTGCGGAGGGAGAGATCAGGGGATGCAGGAGTGAGTGGTGGTTTGACGAGGCCTCCACAGAGAGATGGATCAGGTGGTGCAGGCACTAGTGGGAGAGACGGTGGCGATGGTGGTGGGACAACATCTAGCCAGAGTGGCATTTGAGAGAGCATTTTTGCATATTTTGTATTGTATCATTGTCTATTTTTTGGACTGTATCTTGGATGGCTCTTGGTAGCCGATTTTGTAGACTTCATTGTACTTTGATATATGACATGATATATATGAGGAGATCCCATATTTGGATGATATGCAGTTGATTATGTATGGATGTTTATGCAGGATGATGAGTGATTGCTTAGATGGATGTGTGTATAGGTATGCATTGATGAAATGTTTCTTGTATGCATGTGTTTTTATGACGATGTATGATGCTGGATACTGACATATGAATGCAGGTTTATATATGTATAATTTGTTTGATTTTTTTTGATGTAATGCTTTATATATGTGATGCCATGATGATGATGTATGCTTATGATGATTTATGAACATGATTTTGGTGTTTCCTATTGCAATATAATGATGAGATGATTTATGTGAATATGTTAATGCGATGGTTGAATGAATGATATTTATGTATGGATATGCATTTAGATGTTTTTGTTAAATGAATGCAATATAAATAAACAAAATGTAAAGTACAAATGTTTATATGATAATGCCTAAATGAAAAATGGATATATATAAAATGGTATGAACCAATGTGCTTTGGAAACAAATGGATTTATGATTTTAAATGCTTAAATACGTTTTAAGTAAGAATGATAATGTGATGATATTATAACTTTATGGTTTTAATAACTGTACCTTAATGCAATTAAAAAGAGGATAATGAATGTACTGTGAATGAATCCTAAAATGAGCATAATAAGGTACTTTAATAAATGGGTGAATGAATGCACTTTTTCACTAAATGAATGGATAAATGAATGTATACAATAATGAATGATAAAGGATAATAAAATGATAATGGATAATTGACACTAAATGAATGTCTAGTAAATGATTTTAAAACAATCAAAGACAATTTGATCCCATGAATGAATCTAATTATTTATGATTGATGCAATGATGCAAATGATTTAATGAAAACTAATGTCAAAAATGAACTATATGCAATGTTAAGTTTTTTTAAAAATGATATGAATGTTCTTAATGCGAGATGCAACTAAATGCGATGATGATATGACCACAAGGAATGCAAGGTTTGTAAGACTTTGCATGATGTATTGATGATGTATCAGAGTACTCGGTCGTGATTGTATCCAAGACCAGTTTTAATGGTCACTTTTGCATATAAAACCTACATATGAATGAATGAATGGGTGATATGCAACAGAATGCAAGATATAAACAGATGAGATGAAATGACGATCCATAGTGCTCTATTTTCATCATTGAGCTTTAAAATGTTGGAAGAGAATACAAGCATCTTGACATAATGATTCAAGATGACCTGAGTATTCCTTACATGGATTTTATATAGCAAGTTAATACAAACGACTTGATATAAGGGTCAAGTCGACTAGAGTATTTCTTGCAAAAAAGACAAGGATTATCTCTGTTCATGCATGACTTGGATCATCCTCCTTGATCTTAGGCTGATCATATCCTGAGACAAGTGCATACTGTACTAAGAGATAAAATCTTTATCCAATTTGGATGAGGAGGAACCAAAGAATGAGCATTGCACCTGCAAACAAATAGTATATACATAAAGAATAAAGAATAAGGATCCTTGGTAATGGTTCATGCCCATATGGTCGAGGTATACAATGTAGTCAGCAAGCTGTAATGATCCATGACTGCATGTGGCATAAGATCACGTAGCTTGGTGAACTTCCCATGTAGACACCATTAGTACATGCCCCAGATCTTCATCGGAAATAATGTGCAAACGATACAAAACAATGCTAAAAGATCTTGATACAGATAAATGAATGATTGTACTCACAAACCAACCAAGTATTTGATAGCTTAACATAATTTTCTTGTCAAAGAAAACGTCACTTTTGTCTTTGTTTTGGTAAGGAAGGATGCATCCTTGTTGAAGATAGTTTTGAGTGTTGATGGTGATTGTGTGGTCGATTGGTAAATGGTCATTGTGTGAGTATTATGTCAATGTTTGTTTTGGTATCTGCATGGATGAGTATGTACAAGGTGTTGCCATGTTTTTGTGTGATTTTTGATGTTTTCTGATGTTTTTGGATTTTGTATTGTTTTGAATGTTTTTGGTATTTTGTTGAGACATTTTCCAATGTTTTTAGTATTTTGATGATTGTTTGAATGAAGAACTTAATGAATCATAAGACAATGTAGAATCCACTTCCATCAATAGGTTAAGGGCATTGCCCCTAGTTTTAGACATGACTATGAAAAAGCGGGATGCAAGATGTATGGAGCACTATCATAATTGCAAATGAATAACAAGCAATGGTTTTGGATGGATGGATGTATGTATGAAGTAGATGTGATCGCAACAAGTCTGAAAGACAATGGAGCCATAGCCTTTACGAGTGGTGCCTGTTTGCCAGGTTTTCACCATCGTACTTACCCAAGGTGCCACCGAAGTGGTTGTTCACCGTTTGGATGCATGATTTTTCTTTACTTTTTTGAATGTTTTTTTGTATTTTCTTCAGGACATTTTTCTGAATGTTTTTGGTATTTTCTGGTATGCAGGGGAGCCTGATGCTCTGTACAGCTTAGGTATAAAACCATTTTAGGTGCATGCTATTGATTGGATCTGCAAGCGGTTCTCCTTCTGATGTAGCCAACTGATATGCCCCGGACTCGAACACAGTAGTGACAACATATGGGCCCAGCCAGTTTGATTCAAACTTGCCCTGATGTTCTCTGTTTGGTTGGTTGCGAGGATTCTCTCGTAGAACAAGATCACCTACCTCAAAGGTACAAGATCTAACTTGGTGATTATAGCTTCTGCTCATGTGCTGCTGATAGGCTTTGAGGTGATTGTATGCAGCTTGTCGCTTCTCATCGAGTAACTCTAAGTCCTGAAGATGGGATACTCTATATGCTTCATCATCGATGAAATTGTGCAAGGAAACCCGTAATGATGGTATCTCGACCTCAATAGGCAAGATAGCTTCTGCACCATAGACCAATGAGTAGGGAGTTGCGCCTGTAGGGGTTCAAATGCTAGTTCGATATGCCCATAGTGCTGGATTCAATTGAACATACCAATCATGGCCGGCATCATTGACTGTCTTCTTGAGGATTCTTAATATGTTTTTATTTGATGCTTCGGCCTGACCATTGCCTTGTGGGTAATAGGGGGTGGAAAAGCGGTGTTGGATGTGAAATTTCTCACAAAGTTCACGAACATCCTAATTTTTGAAAGGAAGACCATTATCTGTGATGATGGACATAGGTACACCATACCGACAGATGATGTAGTTGAGGATGAATGAGGCGATCTTCTTGCCGGTGACCTGGGTAAGTGGAACAGCTTCGATCCACTTTGTGAAATATTCGGTGGCGGTAATAATGAATTTATGGCCATTGGATGAAGATGGATGAATTTTACCCACAAGGTCAAGGCCCCATTGACAAAAAGGCCATGGTGTTGTGATTGGTTGTAGTTCCTGGGCTGGTGCATGTATCAAGTTGCCATGAACTTGGCATTTCTTGCACTTCCTGACAAAGTAGTAGGAGTCTTTTTCCATAGAAGGCCAATAGCATCCATTGCGCAGGAGTTTCTTGGCTAGTGATGGATCACTTGCATGGGTTCCACAAATTCCTTCATGGACTTCTTCCAAAGCCTGTGTTATCTCACCTTGTTCCAGACATCGAAGGAGAGTACCATCAAGACCGCGTCGGTATAGGGTTTCAGCAATAATGGTATATCGAGCAATTTGGCGAATGAAGGTTTTAAGTTGGTTATTCGATTGGTTGGGAGGAAGGGTGTGATCGTAGAGATAGGTGTAAAATTCACCATACCATGGGGATTCAGAACCGACAAGGTGACATATCATTTCGGATTCAGGGATATCATAAGCGGGAATCCAAAGCTGTTCTACCAAGAACTCATAGCGTGTTGAATTTTGTGGAAGATCTAGGAGAGATGCGATGGTAGCCATAGCGTCAGCAGCTCGATTCTGATCTCTTGGTATCTGTTGAAAAGTGATAGTAGTAAATGATGTCTTTAGAGTGTCCACCATTTGCTTATATGGCATGAGTTTATCATCTTTGGTCTGATATTCATCTGTTGCTTGTCGAATGACCAGTTGGGAGTTGCCATATACTTGTAGTTCTTGTAATTTCCATTGCATGGCTAACCTGAGTCCTGTGATCAAGGCCTCATATTCTGCTATGTTGTTTGTGCATGGAAATGTGAGCCTGTAAGACTTCGGGATGCTGTCACCTTGAGCTGTGATAAACAGAATGCCTGCCCCCGAGCCATGCCTAGTGTACGAGCCATCAAAGTATAGTTTCCATGGTTGTGTTGTTGTGATAATGAATATCTCTTCATCTGGAAAATTGGAAATGAGAGGATGATCACCTATGAGAGGTGCGTCGGCCAACTGATCTGCAATAACTTGACCTTTGATAGCTTTACGGTCTACATACTCGATGTCAAATTCACTTAGAATCATCACCCATTTGGCCAAGCGACCTGTCAATGCTGCTTTGCTAAGTAAATACTTGAGTGGATCAATCTTTGCAATGAGTTGTACCTTATGTGTTAACAGATAGTGTCGTAGTTTAGTGGCTGCTAAGATTACTGCTAGGCAAGCTCGCTCAATAGGCGTGTAATTGAGTTCATAGCCAACCAGTGTGCGAGAGATGTAGTATACAACACACTCTTTTCCTTCTACATTATGTTGTGCCAGTAGTACACCCAATGTTGTACTTGTTACTGAGATATAGAGTAACAACGGTCTACTTGGATCTGGTGGCATCAACAATGGTGGATTCATGAGATAGTCTTTAAGCATCTGAAATGCTTGCTGGCATCGGGCATCCCACTGAAAGTGGATGTTCTTGTGTAGAAGGTGTGTAAATGGGTGACACTTATCAGCCAATTGTGCAATGAATCTTTGAATGAATTGAAGTCGCCCTTGTAATGTCCTTAGCTGACTGATATTCTTTGGTGGTGGCATATCCATGATTGCTTTTACCTTTGCTGGATCAACCTCAATACCTTTGCTTGAGACGATGTATCCCAGAAGCTTCCCAGAGGTTACTCCAAAGACACATTTCTTTGGGTTGAGTCGAACATGGTATTGTTCCAGTCTATCAAACATTTTATCTAATATGTGGAGATGCCCTTCTCTGGTGAGTGATTTTGCTAGTAAGTCATCCACATAATCTTCCATCATAGTATGCATCATGTCATGGAAGATGGTGGTCATTGCTCTTTGATAGGTTGCTCCTGCATTCTTGAGACCGAAAGGCATCACATTCCAGCAATATGTGCCCCATGGACAGGTGAAGGCTGTCTTATGTTGATCTTCTGGTGCGATCTTGGTTTGATTGTATCCTAAAAAGCCATCCATGAGTGAAAGCATGGCATGTCCTGCTGTCAGATCCACTATGATGTCGATATTTGGAAGGGGGAAGTCATCCTTAGGACAGGCCTTATTCAGATCTCTGAAGTTAGTACAAATGCGGATGCCCCCTTTTGGTTTGCCGACAGGCACAATATTGGAGATCCATTCTTCATAATCAATTGGTCTAATGAAACCAACATCTAGGAGTTTCTTGACATCTGTTTTGACTAGTACTGCAATTTGAGGATGCATCTTACGAAGCTTTTGCTTGATAGGTTTGGCTCCTTCTGCTATGGTAAGGTGATGCATGACTAAATCAGGATCAAGCCCAGGCATGTCTGCATATGATCATGCAAAGTTGATCTGGCGCTTCTGGAAGAATTCTATAAACTTAGGTTGTTCCTCTGGAGTGAGAAGAGATGCTAGATGTATGAGATGAGGATTTTCAGGAATCCCCACATTGTATTCTTTGGTTTCCTTGATGAGAATCGTTGATCGTTCCTGTTGTGCATTAGAAGGAAGAATGTCAAACCCTTCATCCTCAGACGCCTTAGAGAGGTTTTCACCATTGGATACGCTCTTTCTTTTTACTTTTGTCGGATCAAACAGTGCCACAGTGTGGTTTTCACTGGAAGATCCATGTTTTATTGTTATATTTTTGCAGCTGAAAGGTTTGGCATCCGCCCCGAAGTATGCTGCGCTATTAAGTTCTATGGTGAATCTAGATTTGTGATCCCCGCTTGGTAGGTTATCCCTTAATTCCAAAAAGTCAATGATAGCCTCATCATTTTGGAAGAAGTCAAGACATGGGGGATTTGGTTGGTTCCATTCGATGAGTTCAGGGTGGATAATGGGCATTACTTCATCGATTAGGTTAAGTGCGTTAGATGTATCAGTGAGGGTTAAGATGTTATGGTGAAGGTCATTGATGGTACTCTCACTGTCAGAATCAGGCGTAGGATGAGAAGTAGGGTCTGTGGAAGATGTTTCCAGTTCAGGAACCTAAGTGGTCTTTATCTGTGCTTTTCCATAAACAGGGATATCTTTGCGTGGCGGAGGTAGTGATGCATCTTCCTCATCTGAAGTGTTAAGTTGTACAGAATCAAATTCCCACTCATGTGAGTCGGTCTCTGAGTTCACTTTCCAGCATCCGATTACTATACCATACTGGGATGTCTTTTGAGTTAAATATTGCAGGTGTGATTGGTTGATGTACCTTTGTAGTGATCGGTGTTGTAGGAAGGTTGATGGGGATTAAAGGATCTGGTACAGGGAGTATCGGTAATATTGACTCGGTGGTTTCTGTTGGTACTACTGGTGCCATGGATGCTGATGCGGGTTCTGATACAGTTGATGCTGCTAATGGTGCTGCTGATGGGATTACGAGTTCGATTGGTGGGATGAGTGGCATCGGTGATGGTTGTGCTGGGATTTTGAGCTTCGATGGGGCAGTTGTGATGGTGCTTGATGCTGCTTTGATAATGAAAGGTGTCCTTTTTGCAGTAGGCTGACATAATGGTTTGTTGGGTTTTCCTTTGAACTTGAGTTTAGGAAAGATCTCTTTTTCAAAGCCTAGGCCTGTATTACCTTTGGGCTTTAATTCCGGTAGTAGAGGTTCATGTCATCCTTGTTTGCAATATCCCAAAGCACTCTGACCATCATATCCCATTCTTTGCATAATGAGGAGGCCTTTGCCATCCTGATCCGTAGGAAGTCTAACTTGCGGTATATCAGTGGGGATGGGATCTTTATAGATCCAGTCCACTAAGTCCTCATCTTGGGTTTCTTCTTCTTGACTCTTGCCAAGGATGAAAGGTGTCAAAGCACATGCTGGTGTGATTAGTGGTTGCTGAAGTAACTGTTGTGGTTTACCATGTGTTCTAGGAGAAGTGGGCATTTGTCCCACACAAAAGAGTTGACTCAAGTTGTATTCCCCGGGACCTTCTTTTGCTATCTTCATCTTAATCTTTTCTTGCTTGGGTATAATGGTGTTTGAACTGGCAAGAGAGGTGGGACTTATATATGATGTGGAGGAAATGGCTTCTCTATTATTAGGAACAGTAATCTCTGGTTGATGGCTGATATTATGATAGTACGCAAAGGGATTTGCATCGCCCAGGATTGTGATCTCTACACCATTATGTGGGAACTTGATACATTGATGGTAGGTAGATGGAATAGCTTGCATGGCATGTATCCAAGGTCTCCCTAACAGTAGATTGTATGGTAGAGGAAGGTCCAGAACCTGACAGATGATGTACTTTACCACAAGGCCTACTCAGATTGGTAGTGCCACAGCTCCTTTGGATGAATGCTCTGCATCGTCATAGGCTTTGATTGTGATCTTCTTACGAGGATCCACTGATTCTACTGCATATCCCAATGCTGTGACCAACTGTAGTGTACAAATATTCAAGCCTGCTCCATTATCTATCAAGACTCGCTTGATCCTATGCTGGTTAATAAATCCTTCGATGTATAGTGAAGCGTTATGAGGTTGTTGGAAGGAAGAGTTGTCACTTTCGGAAAAAGTGAGACAAGGTGATGACTTTAGACTTCCAACCATGGCTTGAAATTGGTCTGTATTTAAGTTTGCAGGGACTGACACCTCTTGGAGTGCTTGATCCAAGATAGTTTTATGAGAGGGCGATAGGCGCAATAGTTCTAAAATGGATATAAGCGCAGGTGTTTTGTCTAATTGTTCCACAAGATTGTACTGCTTTGGGATGGAGGTGGTGCCTTGTGGAGTTGCCTTTATGGTAACTTTGCTGCAACATGTAACAACATTGCAATTTGAGTTGGGATTTTTGAAGGTTATAGTTGCAACTTGTTCATTGGCATCATACAAATGATTTACAGTGTAATTATACACAGCCTGTGTATAATCAGTGGTATCAGTGCCTCGCCTGGAAGTGGAAGGACCCCTTTGATCTTGTGATGGAAGTGGATTTTTGAACATCAGATGATCATTATTTGTTGTTTTGGGGTCATGTCCTTCTATTTCAATTTCTCCTCGGTCAATAAGATCCTGAATGAGATCTTTCAATCAGTGACAATTACTTGTCTTGTGTCCTCTCCCTTGATGGAATTCATAGTGTTCAGTATCTCTCCACCATGACGGTTTGACTTGAGGCTCATAGTTTGATAGTTTAGGTAGAGTGACCAAATTTTGAGAAATGAGTTGTCGCAATACTGTTTCAATGGGTTCCCCTAAGGGAGTGTATGTGCGTTTCTATTTTTGCTGACGAGGTCTTGGTTCATCATGAGATGTGATGCGACTTTGATTGGATGGAACATTTGTGGTATTCTGAGGTGGAGGATTTGGTCCTGCAAATCGAACCACAAGTTGTGCATTTTGTATAGTCCTGGCATCCACAACCCCATCGTTGACAATATTCTTGTTTTTGTTCCAGAAGCTTGGTTTATCACTATTGAAGCATGGGTGAGGACCATCTTTTGGTTCATTAAAGATTTTGATGAGTCCTTTCTTGATGAGTGCCCTTTCACATTTCAAACCCTTGGTGATCATATCATTAAAAGAGTCTGTGTCTTTGACATCTAGGTGAAATTCCATTTCTTCGTTTAAGTTGGAAATGAATATTTCCACTAGTTCTCGTTTAGGTAACTGAAGAGAACGTCTACTAGACATTTGACATCATCATTGCAGGAATACTGAGAATAGTTCACCTGGTTTTTGTTTAGTGTTGTACAGATCAGCCATGGTAATGTCGCATTCAATGTTATGAGAGTAATGAGCTAGAAACTTCTGGATGAGTTCCTCAAATGTTCTAATGCCACCTGGTAGTCGGAAAAACCATGATGTGGTTGTTCCTCCCAAGCTTTGGGGAAAAAGGCGCATTAGGTATGTGTCTTCATATGCCACTTCGAGACAAGCAGAATGAAATTCTCTGACATGATCACGGGGATCTCCCTTTCCTCTATATTTTTTGAATTTGGGTGTTTCAAATCCTCGGGGAAAGGGTGGCATATAAAGATTCCTATCAAAAGGATAGGGACAGATGTCATTGAGTGAGAATTGGTTAGTTTTGACACCACTATGAAGTTGTTGGGCGAGATTCTTGACTTGTTGTCGCAACATCTCCATTTCATTTGGAGGAGGAGATGGTGGGTTACCTCGAGGAATGTTATATCTGATGGGATCTCTACCTCTTTCCTCTTCATGGCGACTTTGTCTTTCTGATGCTTGTCTTAATTGGGCAAGATCAAAGTCAGAGGGGAGTTTTGCTCCTTGAGCGAGCTTTAAAAAGTGAGCATCCGCATTGCTCCTGAGTATTTCATCAAAAAGTCTGTTAAAGAGAGGGTTATGCTGGGCCCTTTCTATTGTTGCAGGAGTGGGAGTACTTGGGTTTTCATCATTCACATTTCCTCCAAGTGCTTCTTGAAATTCATTGAGATTTTCTTATTCTTCTTCTTCCATTTCTATTTCTCATTGCCTTGACTGTGATCGGGTTTGGGCCATTTTGTTTACAAGCTTTTGTTGAAGTTGTGTGAAAATGATGATGAGTTTTTGATGAAATGAGAGATTGATGATTGGTGAATTGTGTTGCATGTAGATCTCTAGCACTTTTAAGGTAGATGTAACCAAAATTCCTTCTTTGAATTGCTTGCTTGTTTGATAAGATTTTGATGTGATAAGGTGTAGAGAGATCTGAGATGTGTTATAGATTTAACTACCTAGTAATGAGAGGATTCACTCATGAACTAGTTTTAACCTGCGTAGATGTGTCTCTTAGGATGAGCTTATCCTAGATGTAGAAACAATCTAAAAAGTGATGTGAAGTGTTTGATTCAAGCAATATCTAAAAGAGAACTTTGGGACAAGAACCTCTTAATATTTTGAGAGTTTGGAATGAATTGATGATGAAGTGACAATGGATGAATAAGATGATGGATGAAATGTTTTCAACTTTAATAAAAACTTTGTGTCACAAATGGGACAAACTCTATCTCTTCTCTTTCGGGTGTTGGTGGTATTTCTTGAGCTGTGTTGTATGTGATGCAAACATTTGGGAAAAAGTTGGGATTAATCTTACCTCCTTGGTTTTTGTGATAACTCAGAGCTCTATATTGCATAAAAGCTCTGTGGTTCAATGTCTCTGAATCAAATTCGTTTGTTTTGCCTTGAAGGTAGAGACGCATGTGTCGTAGAAAAACTCTATGGGAGACAAAGATTTGTCTATTGATATAGAAGAATTTCTCCTTTTGATCAAAGCCTTTGAGGTTAATGGTCTTCTTTTCAAGTTGATATTCTGATGACGCTTCTTCTTTCGCAAGATGTGAAGAATGGTCATAAAATTTGACTCTTTGTTGTTTGCACTTTGTTTTTGATGTGTTTGGTTGTTTTGAGAAATGTTTGGTTGGATGAATACTTTGTTTTTGGAAGTGATTTTTCTGATTTTTCTTTGACAAGAAAACAAAGCAAGCTCACAAACACAAGAATGTTGCCTAAAAAAGGCACAATTGAGTATGGGTTTAGATCAACCCAATCCTTGGACTTGTATATGACCCTTCTTTTAGATGTATTTTAAGGTGTATTTCCAAAGCCTGAAGTCGGCTCAATTTGCACTTGGTCTTTAAAACGAACACACTTCAAACACTGTTTATCCCTAAGGTCCAATGGCCAGTTGTGATAAATTTAGCCCACATCTTGATATTTCTTCGACTTTGGTACTACATACCTTATGAATCCTGTTGTTGCAGGTAAGGATGTGATATACTAAGTCTTGCACGAGCATAACAAATAGATGATCCCTATGATGGGGGAGCCACCACTTTTATCAAGCCACAAGTGACTTTTCAAAAAAGCTATGTTTCTACTCAAGGAAATATGTATGGTGAGTATCTCGGGAGCAAAACCATCTATGCTCTTGCACTAAATTATATCACAAATATCCTTAATCAATAGAATGGGTGGGCTACTATTTAAAGGTGTTTAGTCATTTTCGATGTTTTTGGACATAAGTTCATTCTGCAGTGACTCACTTAAGAGCCTTGTAACTGGTGGTGGGGCCCATTTGTCCTTTCAACCAGTTACACTGTAGGAACAACTATACCCAAGGTTACAGCTTTCGCTCTCACCTGATTTCTATAGCAGCTCGAAGGATTTACCACTCGAGGTCATTCCCAAGAGTATCGATCCCTTGGCAGGCCTCTCTTAAAAAGATAAATTTTGAGTGTAACTAACACTTTTCTCTTGCACCTAGGAACATGAAAGTCAAGGGAGAGAATAGTGTGTGTTAGAAGTGGGACCACTCGACCAACCTTTTGCACAAGTGTGCCAAACATGAAAAACACTTGTTCTTTTTAACCCATCATCACAATGTGGTCTAACTATTTGGAGATGTTGCTCCAACAATCATGATGTTCTTTTTAACTTTCAAAGGCAATATGTTTTATAAACTAGGAATGGGAAGTCCTGGTCAACTTAACAAAAAACACGTTTTGCATAAAGTAAATCGCTTGCAAAAATTGGAACAAGTGGATTGTAAGTTTTTAATTGCACCAAAATTTGAAGTGTGGCTTGTAAATTCTTTAGTTTGATGCAAGGAAATCAAATTGTTGATTTTAAGCCCCAAAAGAAAATGAGTCCTAACTTGCAATGAAAGCAAATGTTTGTTTTGTTCAATTTTTAATGCACCAAAAGATGAGTGACCCTAACTAGAAAACAAGTAAAATTTGTTTTTGTTCAAGTTTTAAAAGCACCAAAAAGACAAGTTTGTGATTCTTTTTTTATGGTGAGTTTTAAACCTGCACAAACAACAAATTGTTAGTAAAATCTATGTCCAAGGGGGGCTTCCACAAGCCTAAAATTTGCAATTTTTTTGGTTACAAGGTGATTTTTACGACATTCTGTTACAATAACACTAGTCTGTGTTTGAACAGAAGCGCTATTTAACTCAAAAACACTAAAAGAAAGGGAAAGACAGAGAGGCAAAAGTGTTGAAACAGGGTTAATAGCGCTAAAATGATGTCAAATGCCCCAAAACAGTTTCAAAAGTGCTGAACTTGAGACAATAGCGCTATTGTAAGAACAATAGCGCTAAAACTATAAGTATCGATAGCGCTAGAACGAGTTCAATAGCGCCAAAGTGCAACCTATGTGACATTTTCAACATTCAAACATGTTAGTTGGGTTTAAAAAAATGATATTTTTGGTGCTTCGATTCATGTCGGGTTCACCAAATGATTCTCTGCAAAATGGACAAGGTTAGTCTAAGATAAACAACACAAAACACACAAGAAAAACGTTAATGTTATTCAATCAAAAACTAATCTAAACAGGCATATCAAAAGAGACACTAAAATCATGCCAATATATCTAACTAATGAAACAAAGATAATGAGGCATCTCCAAATGCCTCTTAGCATGCTCTTAGTTCCTTCTCCCTTGTTCCTCTCCTCTCCAAGTTCCAAAATAGTGTAGCTCTCAACAGCTTTTTGCACTATGGATGTTTATGGAGGATTGAGATTGAAATATTGCTCTAAATGTAAATAAAGAAGCAAATATTAAGCTATTGATACTAAAATGATTTATTTTAACCAAAATGACAATATATGAGTTAATTATGCTAAAATGCTCTCTTAAAATGCCTATAGCTTAAATGCATACAAGTTTTTAGGATCTGGATTATGAAGAAATGGGCTCTATTTATAGGAAAAATGGAGCAATGGATGGTTGAGATTGAGTAATCTCAACAAGGGTCAGGATTGAATGATTTCAAATCCATGTGAGGGCTTTCAACCCAATCCCAGGATGACAAGTGTCAATGTGAGATAGGTTGGGAGGGGAGGGAATAAGCATTAAATGCTTGATATGACTTTGGGAGTTAAAGTCAAGGTTAATTGAATGAATAAACTCTTTATTCAAAGAATAAAGCTTTTATCCAATGGATAAACTTGTGCAAATGTGAAATGGATGAATATGGTCAAAACAATAAATGTTTGGGGAGACAAGTTTGAAATAACCATAAATGGTTATGTAAGAGCCATAAATGGTCATGTAAGAGCCATTAGTGGTCTTGGAAGACTTTGGGGGTTAATTTGTTGAACACACAAAGCATTAAATGCTTTTCAAAGACTTTGGAGTCTTTGAGAAGTGACTCCATTTTGCTTAGGAATGTGACAATAATTAGGGGATGGATTAGGCTAATTAGGAAGGGGTTAGAAGAATCTAGAAGGGGATTAGATTTTTGCAAGTGGATTTGGTGGGTGAGGGAAAATAGGATTTTATTAAAATAAAAATTCATTTATTTCAATAAATATGTGCAAGTTACATTTGTAGGAAAATGCAAGTGGGGTGGGAATAATGATTTAAATAAATGTTTTATTTAATTTATTTAAAAGAGGAAAAGGGGATTTAATTAAATAAATAGATTTTATTTATTTAATTGATTTGAATTTGATTTAATGAATTAATTAAAATAAATTGAATAATTTATTTAATTAATAGAAGAATGTTTGGGGATGAATTAATTAAATATTAATTTAATTAATTGATGGCTAGTGGATTTTTAATCAAATAAATACGAAATATTCATTTAATTAAAATGGACAGATTTGTGTGACTACAGTATGCTTTTTACTCCTGCAATTGATATGAAATTCGACATTTAATATTCTTTTGGGTATGTCAATATTGATAAATTTTTGAGTGCAAGTAATGCAGGATGAGGTGAAGGAGGTCGAAGGCGAGAACACAAATTAGGTAGAATTGCTTTTAACTAAATAACTTTGATGGAAAAGGGAATCTCTCACACACCACAGTAGAAAAGTTTGTTTGTGCAATTGTGACTTCTTCAATGTATGATTTTGTATTAGAAACAAAATGATGTGAGTAATTGGTAATCATTACATTGATTTCATCTATAAAAGTGAAAATTAGTTTGCTATTTAGAGTTATGAAATTTATCGACTTAACGTTCTTTATTAAGATGATTTAATGTTCTAGAAAAAGAGATGTGTTTACAATTATATGGAATTTGTATGCATGAAATTTCGATAATTGTTTTATAATTTGTCTTATTTTAAAAGTGATTAAGATAATTTTTATTTTCAAATTGAAATATTATGTCTCAAATATTCTTGTTTATGATTTAAGGATTATACATATATATATATATATCATCTTTATTTTTAAAACATTTTTACAAAAAGAAATCGGGCGTTATAAATATATATATGTATAATTAATTTATTAAATATCTTAAATGTTTTAATTAGGTTTTCTTTTTAAACATTTAAGAATTAAACGCAATGTATATATATTGTTAAATATAAAATTGTTTGTATTAACACGATTTATGCGATTAATATTTTGTTTATGCAAAGGTGGCGGGTTGGTATTGTTATCGACTATTAGAAGTCGATATCTGCAGTTAATTTCCTCCACCCATGGTAGCCGTTGTCAAACCATTAACACAGGCCAAAGCACGATGGGGGACTTAACACTCCCACGACCCTTTGTGGGTAACTTGGCATGCAACCCAATCCTTAGTGGATAAGCTGAGAAGTCGATAGTTAATGTAAACGCCTCCATGATCCATGTGAAGCATTGACTCATGCAGCAATCAAAGCTCCAACTGTAACCATTGCAAAGTTTAAACAATAAAATGTCTCAAGCTTGCCACAAAACGAGGGTTGTATTTAATTTAAAGACATGCATGGAGATTATAGTTACAACCAACTAATAAACATGACAACATAAATAATGGTAACAATAAATAAGACCCAAAGGATAGCAGCAAACGTAGCTCAAGATTAGAATAAATAGATGTATAAACACACACATTTTTTTCATTCTTTCTCACATGGAGAGAAGAGCGATAATTTCTTGAAGGGAAGGTTAGAATAGTTGGAGAGAGGAGAATATATTTGGATAATATCGTAGAGATTGAGCAATAAAGATAGTTGGATAGAGAGATAGTTGGATATAGAGGTAAGAATAGTTGGATAGAGAGATAGTTGGATATAGAGGTAAGGATAGCTGGAGAGGGAGAGACTTGCGATCAAGGCGTGGAATCATTTGACGAAAGAACGACAAGGTCAAAATCTTACAAACCACTCTAAGTTTCCAAAAGGTTAGAATCCTTTGTTTATGTTTTATTTTATTTGTTATGTTTGGTATAAAATGTGTACAAATGGAAGTTTAGATAATAGGTATGTACGTTCAAATGGGTAGCAATTATTATTATCTTATTTGAAATGCTTTGTAAACCATTGTGGAATAGAAGAAAAGAATTTAGAGAAAAAATGTTGTTAATATCATATTTTGCACAAAAATAATTAGTTCTAATTCTATTTTAAGAATGTGTTTGCGTACTTTTGGTTATATATGAGATTAATTTCATACATGTATAACACCTTCATTTGTATGTACCTTATTTAGTCGAAAGATTGATTTTAAGATTATTGCTTATAAAAGTTTATCGTTTTCCAAAATATGAAAGATTGTCTTCGATAGATATATTAGACAAGTAATGATCAGTAAGGAAAAATGATACCTATATTTTTGTTTTAAAAGAAAGATTGTATTCTCAATGGAATTTGTGTTTGAGGGAATCAAGCTAGGGTTAAGATTGAGTTAGAAAATTTACCTTTCGTGATGGGTACCGAATGTGGATGTTTTAGGGAGAATAGTTGCTTTTTCCAACTATTATTTTGCTGTGCATGGCATATACTCGGCCGAGTTATTGTTTGAATTATCAATAGAAAATGATGGAAATTCAATATTTATGCTCTCTACCACATCCGAGTATGATAGTGAATGCTTGTTTCTTAGAATGAAGTAGGAAAAATGAAAATGCATATATTATCTAGGCATGCACCAAATTCCCTCTTGCTTTCAAATTCTTTGGTTAAACCAATTCATGTAGGGTCGGGTATTCTTGATTGACCAAGAATTCTGGGGAAGCGTAAGCTTCAAGGTTGGGTGGAAAAAGCACCTGATTCTTGTTCTCGTCTGCATTCAAAAGACAGAAGGAAGCGACTCAAACTAAATATCGACGGATGCATCTTCTTGTATATTCTTAAGGCAATTTGGAAGCTTAAGTAGGAAATAAGAACTTCTTAGTAATGGATATTGTATTATTCATGTGCATTATAATGATATATCTATGAGTGTTTTTATATCCATATTCGATGTTTGCTTATATCTTGAATAAAATATGCTTAGAGATTGAAATTTAAGTTTATTTATGGATAAAGACTAGTTTAGGGTTAGATCCTAGATTGATGTCTTTACATTTTTGGTATTAGAGCCTAGTTTTATAACACTAGGACCTATATGAGTCACTTCACTAAGATAAATCTGGAAATTAATATCTTGTTGTTTAAACATTACAGAATTGGTTCGTACCAAGCAGACAGCCTGAAAGTCAGTAGCAGGGTATGCCCATTACCTGAGGGTTAAAAAGGATCCTCAATCACCTGTCAAGCCAGTTTTGGATGACGCCCCTTTTGAAGTGAAACAAGTCCCAGAAGAAAGTGTTGTAATACCTTCTGAGAAGAATATCCCTGAAAAAGAAAAAGAGCCTAAGTTGGAATATTCACCTATAAGGCCAATAGTAATCAGTTCTGAAGAATCCGAAGAGTATACCCCTCTAAGTGAGACTGAATCGGAAGGATATACCCCATTAAGTCGTAATGAGTGGGAAGAATCCACTCCCCTGACTCCTTCTGATGAGTGATGTAACATGTTACAACACTTCAATAAAATGTCTTTCCTTCTATTACCGAATAAGGATGTAATCCCTTCTACTATAAAATAAAGATGTATTCTCTTCTATTATCAAATAAAGATGTCTTCTATTGTATTTTGAGTTAAAAATTGTGTATTCCTTAATGATATCTATATATATACTTTGAACCTAACTTATATAGTAAATGGGAAAGAAGTAGAATGAAATTATTTGATATTGTTATATTTTAAATTTATATTGTTTTTCTTAAATATTCAATAGGAGTATTAAACTCTCTAGTTTCTTTATAAGGCTATAAGTTAGGGAATATTATAAAAGTTATGAAAGACATAACATTGCAAATATGTCTCTTATTGCTAAGAATTATCAATATCTCCCTGTTGTAGAATTAATAAATATAAATGGCCTCAAGAACCACAAAGGCGGGGTCAAGTAATGGGAACGAAAGGTTAGATCAAATTCTTGATCTACTAAATCAGCAAAGTGCAAGGATGAATGATCTTGAACAAGAGGTTCGAAGGGTCGGAGAAGTCCGACAGGAAGCCCCAAGGGTTGAGGAGCAACCCGACAACCAAGCCAGAATAGAAGAAGAGCTGGAAAAGGATTTGAAAAGGATAGCCCCGCCAAATTTTGATGGAAAAACAATTGGTGATGGTGCAGAGGCATGGGTAATTGAAATGGAGAAATATTTTGGTCTCTGCAACATGTCAAATGAAACCAAGGCAGTTTGGGCTGCTTATCAGTTGTCTGGTGACGCTGCTACTTGGTGGGACAATGAAAAGTTAGAAAGGAAACTACAACCAAGAGAGATCACTTGGGATTTGTTTTTACAATCCTTCAGGAAAAGGTGGCTTCCACAGTTATTCTTCGACAAGAAGATGACAGAATTTCAAAACCTTACTCAAGGTAGTATGTCGGTAACACAGTACTGGAAGAAATTTACTAATCTCCTTAAGTATGTTCCGCAATACCAGATGGATGAAAGGTTCTACATTCAGAAGTTCATTTTGGGTTTAAGAACCCATATAGGAGCAGAGGTGGATATCCATAATCCATTAACTATGGTGGAGGTATTTGAAAAGGCGACTAAGCAAGAGCAGAAGTTACAGCAGTTGGGGAACCTTCGAAAGAATGAGAACAACCGACCAAATTTTGGGAATAGAAATTTCCAAAGGAATCACAATAGCAACAATCGACAGATAAGAAATCTTAAGAGGGGACCCAACACCCAGGAAAAAGGAAGAGCAAATCAGGATGGAAATAAGAAAGAAAACAACAACACCAATGCTCGACAGAATATGGACAGAGGAAGGTCAGGTGGCCATCCTGGTCCTAGGGATGGGTGTTATAATTGTGGAGGGAGTCATTACGCCTCCAATTGTACACAACGTACCCCAGCACAGAGAGGATCATATCAGCAAGGAGCCCCTCAACATTAGATTCATGCTGCTGTCGACAATCGTCAAGCTGATTTCCAAGCCGCACCTATCCAAATTACGGGTAAGCTCTTTGGACAAACAGTTTCTATTTTAATAGATACGGGAGCTACTAAATGTTTTGTTGATCCACAAGTAGTTTCTAGAATATCTGTTAAACCTGGTTATATTTCAAATTCATGGATGGTTCAGTATGGAAATCGAGCAGAAAAGAGGGTAGATACTTGTCTATTTTGCAGTGAATTAGAACTGCCTAGTTTCCAAACCCAAGTTAACCTTTATGTTGCACCACTAGGATCATATGATGTGATCTTAGGTATTAATTGGTTGACTGAACATAAAGCCATAGTGAACTGTGAAGATAAGGTCATTAGTTGCATGGATGATTTTGGGAATTCCGTTGAAATTTTCGGGTCTCAAAGTCCTCTTGAATTGAGATACATTTTGGCAATGCAACTCAAGAAGGCCCAAAGAAAAGGATGTTCCATCATTGCCATCATGGTTAATGATTTGAATAATGTAGAGAAAATCCCTACAGATTATCTTGTCCTTGCAGAGTTTCTAGATATTTTTCCAGAAGATCTTACCATGTTACCACCTAAGAGAGAGTTCGATTTTTCTATAGAACTCTTACCTGGAACGGAGCCACAATCTAAGGCTCCATATAGAATGACAATGACAGAACTATATGAGCTTAAGGCTCAATTGCAAGAATTGCTTAGGCAAGGTTTTATTAGACCAAGCGTATCCCCGTGGGGTGCATTAGTGATCTTTGTAAAGAAAAAAGATGGTACTTTGAGGTTATGCATTGATTATAGGATGTTGAATAAAGTAACCATCAAAAACAGATATCCTCTACCAAGGATAGATGAATTATTTGATCAAATGAAAGGTACATCTATATTCTCCAAGATCGATCTTCGATCCGGATATCATCAGTTAAGGATTAAGGATGAAGATAATCCTAAAACTGCATTCCGAACAAGGTATGGGCACTATGAATTCACAGTTGTACCATTTGGTTTAACTAATGCCCCAGCAGCATTCATGAACCTCATGAATAGTATTTTCAGAGAATACTTGGATGACTTTGTTTTAATCTTCATTGATGACATATTGATCTATTCTAAGAATGAAGAAGAACATAAGAAGCACCTGAGGATAGTTTTGCAATGATTGAGAGATCATAAACTTTATGGGAAATTCTCTAAGTGTGCCTTCTTTCAGGAAAAGGTGCAATACTTAGGTCATGTCATATCCGCTGAAGGAATTTCAGTTGATCCTGCAAAGATAGAAGCAATAGTAGATTGGCCAACGCCCCAAAATGTTTCAGAAGTTCAAAGTTTTATGGGACTTGCTGGATATTATAGAAAATATGTGGAAGGATTTTCCAGGATAGCAGCACCAATTACCTCACTTTAGAAAAAGGAAAAAAGGTTTGAATGGACTGAGAAATGTGAGGAATCATTTCAACTCTCGAAGAAAAAATTGACAACAGCACCAGTACTAACAATACTAGATCCCAACGGACATTTTGTAGTAATTACAGATGCCTCGGGTGAAGGTGTGGGAGTAGTATTGATGCAAGAAGGAAAGGTGGTTGCATATGAATCATGAAAGCCAAAGCAATATGAGATGAATTATGCTCCGCATGATTTAGAACTACTAGCTATTGTGCATGCATTACAAATGTGGAGGCATTACCTTTTAGGGAAGCCTTTTGAGCTTAAAACGGATCATTTAGGATTGAAGTATATTTTTACACAACCTAACCTAAATGCAAGATAGAGAAGGTGGCTTGAATTTCTAAGTGATTATGACTTTGGTATTGAATATATCCAAGGGAAGGAAAATAGAGTAGCTGATGCTCTCAGTAGAAGAAGACACCTATCTGCAATGGTTACAACAAGGACAAATTTGAAGCAACAAGTGTTGCAGAATCTTTCCGAAGATGAACATTATATATGAGTTAAACGAGCCTTGGAAAGAGACTCTTTAGACCATCGCTATGATGGATATGAGATAGAACTAGAGGGTATTTTGAGATACCAAGGAAGGATGTACATACCAGAAGGGGTAGAGTTGAGGAAGTTGATCTTACATGAGATGCACAATACACCTTATTCAAGACACCCTGGAATAACAAAGATGGTAGCTAATTTGAAAACATTGTATTTCTGGCCTAAACTCAGGAAAGAAGTGGTTGAGTATGTAGCACAATGTCTGGAATGTCAAAGAGTAAAAGCTGAATATGTTCATCCAGCAGGACTTCTATTTCAACATGTTATACCAGAATACAAGTGGCAGGTAATCAGTATGGATTTCATCCAAGGATTACCGATGAGTAAGAATAAGCATGACACTATCTTAGTAGTGGTGGACAAGTTGACTAAAGTTTCACATTTCATACTTGGTAATCTAAAAGATGGATCATTTGTTCTTGTCAAGAAATTTGTGCAAGAAATTTTTTGGTTACATGGAGTTCCAGAAACTATAATATCTGATAGGGATACCAGGATGACTTCCAGATTTTGGACAACATTGAATGCAGCATTGGGAACAAGGCTAAATTTTAGCTCAGCATATCATCCTCAGACTAACGGCCAAACAGAAAGGGTTAATCAGGTAGTGGAGGATATTTTGAGAATGTATTGCATGGATCAGCAGTACAAATGGGAGGAGTACTTGCCCTTAGTTGAATTTGCTTATAACAACTCCTTTCATGCATCATTAGGTATGGCACCTTTTGAAGCACTCTATGGGCAAAAATGTCGCACACCTATCAGCTGGGATAGACTAGAGGATAGGATCACTATTGGTCCAAATTTACTCAAGGAAATGGATGAGCAGATGGTGTTGATTAAGAGTAGATTGAAGGAAGCAGCTGATCGACATAAGAGTTATGCAGACTGAAATAGAACTTTTAGACAATTCGCTGTAGGAGATAAAGTCTTTTTGAGAGTCAAACCTCATAAGAGCTCTATCTCGTTTGGAAAATCATCAAAATTGGCTCCAAGATATGTGGGACCCTTTGATGTACTGGAGGTTATCAATCCAGTTGCTTATAGATTAGCTTTACCCCCTGCTCTAGCTCGAATCCATAATGTGTTTCATGTGTCTTTATTGAAACTTTACAATGCTGATGCATCTCATATTCTTGATTGGCAATCCTTACAGGTTTAGGATCCAGGGGTGGTGCTAGTGGAGCCCACCTGAATCTTAGATAAGCGTACTGTGAAGCTACGTAGAAGAGATTTCACTCAGTATAAGGTTCAGTGGGACCAATATTCTGAGGATAGTGCTACATGGGAGGATGCTAAGATGATTGACCGTCATTTTCCTCATTTGCTTTCTTAGGAAATAACTGCTATTTAATTTTGGATATTTTGAAACAATTATTATTATTTTATGATGTAAACTTGGATAGCCTATGTGCTCTTGGTATTATTATTTGAATTTGAGGTAAGATTGACATTTTGTGAGATATTATGGTTTTGTGATTATTGATGAGTGGCAAGACATCGAGACGATGTCTCTTCAAGGAGGGGAAGGATGTCACGAATCGTTTTATTTAATAATGTGCAATTTAAAGATGTAATGTGATTTTGAAATTTAAAATAGATTAGATCATTCATAATCTAGTATGAGGAAATATAGTATGCTTTTTACTCCTGCAATTGATATGAAATTCGACATTTAATATTCTTTTGGGTATGTCAATACTGATAAATTTTTGAATGCAAGTAATGCAGGATGAGGTGAAGGAGGTCGAAGGCGAGAACACGAATCAAGTAGAATTGCTTTTAACTAAATGACTTTGATGGAAAAGGGAATCTCTCACACACCACAGTAGAAAAGTTTGTTTGTGCAATTGTGACTTCTTCAATGTATGATTTTGTATTAGAAACAAAATGATGTGAGTAATTGGTAATCGTTACATTGATTTCGTCTATAAAAGTGAAAATTAGTTTGCTATTTAGAGTTATGGAGTTTATCGACTTAACGTTCTTTATTAAGATGATTTAATGTTCTAGAAAAAGAGAATGCAAATATAATTTCATTTATGATTGATGCGTTTACAATTATATGGAATTTGTATGCATGAAATTTCGATAATTGTTTTATAATTTGTCTTATTTTAAAAGTGATTAAGATAATTTTTATTTTCAAATTGAAATATTATGTCTCAAATATTCTTGTTTATGATTTAAGGATTATATATATATATATATATATATATATATATATATATATATATATATATATATATATATATATATATATCATCTTTATTTTTAAAACATTTTTACAAAAAGAAATCGGGCGTTATAAATATATATATATGTATAATTAATTTATTAAATATCTTAAATGTTTTAATTAGGTTTTCTTTTTAAACATTTAAGAATTAAACGCAATGTATATATATTATTAAATATAAAATTGTTTGTATTAACACGATTTATGCGATTAATATTTTGTTTATGCAAAGGTGGCGGGTTGGTATTGTTATCGACTGTTAGAAGTCGATATCTACAGTTAACTTCCTCCACCCACGGTAGCCGTTGTCAAACCATTAACACAGGCCAAAGCACGATGGGGGACTTAACACTCCCACGACCCTTGGTGGGTAACTTGGCATGCAACCCGATCCTCGGTGGATAAGCTGAGAAGTCGATAGTTAATGTAAATGCCTCCATGACCCATGTGAAGCATCGACTCATGCAGCAATCAAAGCTCCAACTGAAACCGTTGCAAAGTTTAAACAATAAAAAGTCTCAAGCTTGCCACAAAACGAGGGTTGTATTTAATTTAAAGACATGCGTGGAGATTACAGTTACAACCAACTAATAAACATGACAACAAAAATAATGGTAACAGTAAATAAGGCCCAAAGGATAGCAGCAAACGTAGCTCAAGATTAGAATAAATAGACGTATAAACACACACATTTTTTTCTTTCTTTCTCACATGGAGAGAAGAGCGATAATTTCTTGAAGGGAAGGTTAGAATAGTTGGAGAGAGGAGAAGATATTTGGATAATATCGTAGAGATTGAGCGATAAAGATAGTTGGATAGAGAGATAGTTGGATATAGAGGTAAGAATAGTTGGATAGAGAGATAGTTGAATATACAGGTAAGAATAGTTGGATATAGAGGTAAGGATAGTTGGAGAGGGAGTGACTTGCGATCAAGGCGTGGAATCATTTGACGAAAGAACGACAAGGTCAAAATCTTACAAACCACTCTAAGTTTCCAAAAGGTTAGAATCCTTTGTTTATGTTTTATTTTATTTGTTATGTTTGGTATAAAATGTGTACAAATGGAAGTTTAGATAATAGGTATGTACGTCCAAATGGGTAGCAATTATTATTATCTTATTTGAAATGCTTTGTAAACCATTGTGGAATAGAAGAAAAGAATTTAGAGAAAAGATGTTAATATTGTATTTTGCACAAAAATAATTAGTTCTAATTCTATTTTAAGAATGTGTTTGCGTACTTTTGGTTATATATGAGATTAATTTCATACATGTATAACACCTTCATTTGTATGTACCTTATTTAGTCGAAAGATTGATTTTAAGATTATTGCTTATAAAAGTTTATCGTTTTCCAAAATATGAAAGATTGTCTTCGACAGATATATTAGACAAGTAATGATTAGTAAGGAAAAATGATACCTCTATTTTTGTTTTAAAAGAAAGATTGTATTCTCAATGGAATTTGTGTTTGAGGGAATCAAGCTAGGGTTAAGCTTGAGTTAGAAAATTTACCTTTCGGGATGGGTGCCGAATGTGGATGTTTTAGGGAGAATAGTTGCTTTTTCCAACTATTATTTTGTTGTGCATGGCATATACTTGGCTGAGTTATTGTTTGAATTATCCGTAGAAAATGATGGAAATTCCTTATTTATGCTCTCTACCACATCCGAGTATGATAGCGAATGCTTGTTTATTAGAATGAAGTAGGAAAAATGAAAATGCATATATTATCTAGGCATGCACCATATTCCCTCTTGCTTTCGAATTCTTTGGTTAAACCAATTCGTGCAGGGTTGGGTATTCTTGATTGACCAAGAATTCCAGGGAAGCGTAAGCTTCAAGGTTGGGCGGAAAAAGCGCCTGATTCTTGTTCTCGTCTGCGTTCAAAAGACAGAAGGAAGCGACTCAGACTAAAGATCAACAGATGCATCTTCTTGTATATTCTTAAGGCAATTTGGAAGCCTAAGTAGGAAATAAGAACTTCTTAGTAATGGATATTGTATTATTCATGTGCATTATAATGATATATCTATGAGTGTTTTTATATCCATATTCGATGTTTGCTTATATCTTGAATAAAATATGCTTAGAGATTGAAATTTAAGTTTATTTATGGATAAAGAGTAGTTTAGGGTTAGATCCTAGATTGACGTCTTTACAATGGATAAGTGCAATTGGAACACCCCTTCTTTTACATTAGGACATTAATGGACCAAAGATCCAAGAAAAAACTTGTGATACAAAAAAGACCTTAAGCAAGTCGCACACCATAACTATACATGCTGAAGGTGTCATAATAACATGAGATAACATTTGACATGCATACCAATGCACAATGCATGATGAGATGAGCAGAAGACTTAATTCTACCTTAAGACAAGACACCAAAGTTGGATTAAAAAACAGGTATGATGTTACATCCCATTTTATAAAACCCCAAGATTATGTTATTTTTAATTTGCATTTTAGTTTCAGCTTTAAAACGTGAATTGTGATAAATCAAGCACATTAAATATGATATATTAAGGATACGTTGATTTAGCATTTTGATGAGTTAATATAATATGAATTGATGAAATGTGCATTTGATGTTTAAAACGATTAAATGAAATTTAACGTGAATGTTCCAAGTGATTTATATGCTCTCTCACCCACACACACACGTGTTTTAATAATAGAGTAACTACATTCTAAGTTTCATGAGGTGAATGCCTCTGAGGCATAACTAGAGGGAAAGTATCACCAGAAAGAGAGAAGCAGATCGGGGAGAAAAAGCATGTTCATCAAGAGTTTGAGATTGCACAACACTAAACTAGTTTTTATGGATTTAATGTGACAGAGTGCTAATTTGTGAATTGTATGTGCTGTTCGCATTTTCTTTAGTCTCCTGCATCGACATTACCTGTATGCATTTACTGAATTACTACTATATCTTCTTAACAAAATGCAATGTGGAGTTCATAATCCTTTTTGCAATTTGAGCGGATGCTTCTATGTTTATGAATGTAAGGAAATACATGTTTGACATATGCGTATACATGTATGCACATATAGTTGTGTATATATATACATATATATGGGAAGGGTGATAATAGCTGTTATAGCTAATTTCATGCATTCACAGATCTTAAATGGTACATTGGATTTCAATGATTTTTTTTTACATGAATTTTTAATTATCATTTTTTTGATTTCTTTAAAATTAGTAATTTGGAGTTGGATGAGAAAGGAATGATCAGTTATTGAAACATGGATGGTAACTAGACCCCTTAGAAATTCGAATAGGGACACTTGAATTGATTTCCAATAATGACAATTAATGATATGCACAAAGAAATTAATGCAAGACATAGCATATGCTAAATCGTCAAAGTGGAGGTAAAAGAAGGGTTAATGGAGATGGCATGGTGAGGAGGGAAATGAATGAGGACTAGATGCAGAAGATGTAGGAAAAAGAAAGAGGATTAAGAGAACAGGGGATGAAGGTTTGAGGTAGATAGAGAAACAAAGGAAAATAGTGGAAAACTTCAAGCATTTTGGGTGATAACAGGAAAATGGTAAGCATCTTGAATTTATCCATTTTAAGTCGTTTGGAATTGCAAAAGAATTGAGAAGGTATTTGCTAAAGAAACCTCAACATTTGAAGTATATGTATAGTTTTGTATTAATTTTTAAGTGCAATGTTTAATGTTTGATTTTCCTTTATTGTAAAGGAATTACCATTTCTTGCTGAGGATAGCTCAAAAGATTGCAGTATTGTTAAGCTACAAACCTAAGAACCATAGGTTCTTTAGCTGGTTGGTTCTCTGTACTAGAACCCTCATGCAACCTCAAGTGCTCAACTTACTCTTAAACTCTAATATGGTTTAATGTTGGGGCAGATATTAGTTATAAAAAAAGTTTATTTTCTCTCTCTCTTTCAAGTTTAGGAGAGTCTCTCAGTTAACTAGGGAAACTTACATTCCCATTGACCCTTTATTCATGTTGCTGTACAGAGTTTGAAACCATTACAATCGTCTTCTGAGCATTGTGAAGTTTGAGAATACATTGTGATATAATATATGTTAGTCCAGCTTGCCCTTGTTGAAACAAGGTAATGATATCGGTCCTTGATCTTTGGATAATCAAAGAAGATAAGCTTGGAGATGTCTCCGATCGAATATAGCATATCTTATCATAGTAGTCGACCTTTATATTTTTTCTCTTCACCATAATTGTGATTTCTCTTCTCTATTTACATTAAGAAAGGATGTTAAACCGTCCAATTAATCTTCTTAGTTTAATACTGTGTTGCTATGAATCCATTGATTCTCGAGCTTAAAGTAAGGCGAGAGTAACAATTACTCAGTGCAAGTATTCCCAGATAATAAAGCTGGCTATAGTATTGCTTTTCAATGTGATTAATAGTATGTAATTAATATGTACATTTGTTTCGAAAGAATTGGTGGTTACTGAGCAGTACTACATGGATATGCTAGTTAAGTATTCATCGAAAATAGAATTAAGATTTAAATGTAAGTGCATCTATACACATATATAAAGACATATATGCACATTTATTTTTTGCCTATGTATATCTTTACGTTCAATAGTTGCACATTATATGCACATTATTCTTGGTTCTCTCTATATATGTGCGTTATTACTCCTCTATCCCAAAGGGTTATCTTAAGTATTTATATTTTCTAATGTCTATGTTTGGAACTGTTATGCTCTGTGCAAGTGATGATTTTCATAAATATTGAGTTTTGAACATTATATATGAAGCGTGAAATCATATTTCAATATCTAATTTAAGAAAGAGGCGTTCAAACATAATGGCCCCATAACACTTATGCATATTTTTACAAATATTTGGTCAAAGTAATGCAAATTCATTGCTTACATTATCAGTTCACCATGTCTAAAGTTGCAGATTAATTAAATGCATCATGTATAGCTAGAGAGTATCTAGAAGTTGTATGATAAATTAATTGCATTAGTAAACAACACTAGTTCTCAGATGGCTTGATGACCTTGGAGTTTCCTTGGATCTACTAGTCTCATGAAGTGTAGAGCCACTTCAAGTAGGAAGGTGTGCAGGGGATTGCTGGTTCGTGGTTGGAGGGAAAACACTCAAGTGATACTTTCTCTTTTGTAGTTGAATGCTAGAGACTTAGATTATCAGAGACATGATTTGGTTTCACATGAATTGTATTGATTATTGAACTTGGCATTGTAAGACTAAATTCAGAAGATTGTATGGTGTTATTATTGAGATACGGATGTTCTTTTCTATATGAGACATGAAATGTATCTGAACTATTGATTTCTATATCAGTCTATATATCGTCATCATGTTCCTAGTGAAAAATTTGTTATTTCTATTAGAAAAAAATAGAAATTAAAATATTTATGTACTTATGAGAAGAATTATTCTTTTATTTTAATGTTCTTGATTTAAAAAGCAGTGAGAACCAGGGTGCAGATCCTTTACATAGCAGAACTATCAATCATAGCGCAGAAACAACACTATAACAACAATTTACAACACCAAGCATAAAAAAAGAATAGTCTTTTAAACAATAAAAAACAACAATAGGAAAAAAAAAAAACTACAGGGGTGCCTTGTGCACCCCAGTGGCCTCCATGGTACTGCTCCATTCGGTAGACACAAATTTGTAGAGGTTCCTAGCCTCCTGTTTGTCCTCCTCAATGTCAGCATAGTGTTCCCTCGACAGAGATAGGGTGGGAGCGGAGCTGTGTAACACCTGCATATAGAATTTGTTCATGCCCACCATTTGGGCTTCCCAAGTCTCTATCTTGTTCTTGAGCTGTTTGACCTCCTCCTTTATGGACTGCAAATCGAGAACAAGGCCGAGGTTTTCAATTCTCTGCGTGATGTCCAGCACATCCATGCTCAACTTTTCCATTTGCTGCAGAGTAGGGGCCTCTTGGGGGTTCTCAACAACCAAGTCATCAGTAGTTTGAGTAGTCTCTTTGGGCTCGCCACCAGCAATGGCGTTATCAGTATCCTTAACCAGGTCCATCAGAGGGATAGAATGCATCACCTGTTCAGCCAAGTTTAAATCCGTATCCAAATTTCTAGGATCCAGAGCATTGTTGTCAGGGATTTCCACATCCATAAGACCCTCAGTGTCCATGTTCATAGGGGTCGTATCTTTATCATCAATGAGTTCTTGGGTTTTCCTTTTAGGGGTAGTCATGTCAACAACACCAATAGTGGTCGGGACTATGGGGTCCCTAGTCATATTATCTTTTATTTTAATGTTATACAAAAAAAAAAAAATTACAATATTTGAAATCAAAAAATTATGGTGTTTTTTTTATCGGTAGCATGTATGTTTTTTATATTATAAAATAAAGCAGTACAACACATTATCATCAATGATTTAAACATCCACCACCCCAAACCACCTACTAGATCCACCAAACCACCCATCAAAAACCAAAAATCAGTCCCACCAACTAGAAACTTACCCAACCATCATCTCACATCCAAAAAATAGTTGATCGAGCTCAAAAAATCGCTTGTTACAACATTGCCATACAAAAATTAACTGGCAATTCGAAGTTCAATGACATTTCTAAAAAAAACCATAAAACTTAAACATGAAGTTCCAGACTTAACAACCTAAAAAACACAGAGGTACCTGGGCCATAGCCATGTCATTCTCATTCCTCTTCTGTCACCTGCACAACCACAATACTTTCCTCATTACCTGTCTTGCCTCCTCCATTATTTAGAAGAGTTGTCAAAGGGACATTTTTCTCTGCCAATTCTGTAGATAAACACCAGGTCATTGGCTGCAACCTCCTTCCTTCCACTTCCTCATCTGCTGCTTCCGTGCGCGCATGCTTGATGACCTCCTCTAGCTCCATAATCTGAACATACAATTTCAGGGCCTCCCATCCCCGTTTTGCCATCTCTCGAAAATGAATTTTCACTTCATCTCTTTGTCTAAGGAAGGAAATGTGCATATGTCGATTTCTCGATTCAACCAACTGCTCTAGAATTCCTTTCGACATGTCAAAACCCCGACCCACCACTGCCCACTCCAGTAAAGACTCCATATTCTCCAGGTACTCTTGTGGTACTATTTCCTGCATAACACTTTGAACCTCTGCACATGAATACTCCAATTCGAGCCCCCATGCCATTATCAGAGAATAATTATCTGCCCTTGTTCTATACCTATGGCCATAACCACTACCTCTTCTCCTAGAACCAATTGCACTGCCTTTAGAAATAATGGTTCCTTCAATCTAAACATATTCTTCAGTCGTCTCTTTGGAATCGGTCCCCAAAATGTCGGCATCATTTTGTTTGTTTTTATCATGAAATTGGATTTCATTCCTCTTGCCAATCACAATACCACCTTTCTCTGTCAAAAACCACTCTTTCAGTCTCTAGAAAACTCCCACCATCTGCATTGAATGAGCATTCTTTTTCATTATTTCTATTAAAAAGTCTATTTCCATCTCCGTCATCACTGCATATCGACATTAATTGCCCATGTCAGTTGAACTAGCCTAGACTCACGCACAGGAACTGAAGACATGCTCTCACACACTTTGATTTAATCATAGGTACCATATGGTACAAGACAAAAAATTATGGTGTTTGATTAATGAACCGATTGGGTTTTTATACATGGAGGGGAGACAGGGTTTTGAAAACTATTGGCACATAGGAGATATTTTCCATAATAAGTCAAATTATGATATTGCTATCAAGATTCAACAATGTACTTTTCGAGTCAAATCAGTCAATGAGTTTGCCTTGAAAACTACATAGTTGAATCTTGATAGCAACATCATAACTATTGGCACATACTTCTTACCTCTCTACTAATCCACCCTCCAAATTCCAAAGGACTACAACAACAAGAAGGGTTATCATTTCTATATCAAGCTTGAGAAATAAATTTCCTACAAGTTGAATTCAAAGTCTTGAAATGGAGTTGGAACTTGGTTTATAAATCCCAATTACCTTTTGAATTACACCCTTTTCTATGCTAAATAGAAAAAGACTCAACAACTCAAAGATCTCTATCCCTTGCTTAAGTCCTAGCTTTTCTCAATCTTTGGGTCTTGTATCTCCATCAAAAATTCCTTTGTGGAGCTTTGGTAGTCATGGACCTACCTAGAACCTGTTTCCAAGTCCTAAGTTCCATATATAACCCATGACCCATGACCCATGGTACAATGAAAATCTCTACCACCTTCTCATAATTTTTAAACTAGCACTAGGACTTGACATGTTTGGTTTTGTGTCCCTAATTTGACCTAGTCCACATAACCTGCAATACGAAAACACTAAACACTATTCATTGCATGGACTTTTAGACTCCCACATGCACACTTGGGACTTGTTACCAAGTCTCAAATCCTTTTGAATTATTGTAGGTCACCAAACAACTTCATAGAGAAATACTTGTACATAAACCTATACATATAGATATTATGTAGTTCAAAGTCTACTCTGACCTTTGTGACCTGATAGCATGAAACACTACACCCTCTTGAAAGGCACCAATCTCAAGGAGCAAGTGGAGAAGACAACACAATTTAAAATTAGGAATAGAAATAGAAATCTATGCTCAGTGGACACCAAGGTTGAGATAGGCCAAAAACAACCACATAACTTACTACCCCTATGATAAAATAATATAGATTCACCCATTAACATCCATAATCTTATATAAAAACTTAAAAAATTAAATTAAAAATGCATAATGATCCTAATATTTGCTATATAAATATGGCAATGCCCTCACAAGAGGAGGTGTGAAAAAATGCCAAATTAGAATATAGTGTCAAAACTTGAATATCCCTACAATTTCACATTATGTTATATGTCCACTTTGGAATCCATTTTGTAATTCTTTTTGTGGGCTCATTTTACCCCCTGTGTCATCCTTTCTCCTTTTCAAGGTGATTATGTCACTTTTGTGTTATCCTTATTTTTTTTAAAGTCTCCCATTATTTTATTTGTGTAAATTGTCTAGAAACTAGCAACTCATGTGGATGCCCATTTTTCACGCTAGCGTTCTATGATAATTTTTGTTTTGTATTCATCTTCAAACATTTTTCCACTTTTCACCCTCCCAGGTTAGTGTAAACAACTCAAGATGATTTTAAAGAACTTGAAAACAACCTCCTTTTATTTTGTCTTCTCATTTTTTAATCTATTTTTTTATTTATTTAAGCTCTTTTGCTCTCTTTCACTCTCAAGCTTGCATATAGCTCTCTACAACACTTAATTTTTTACAAAATTCTCCCATTATATCTTTTTCTCTTGGCTTCCTCAAGCCTCTATAGATGATATCATCTTCAATCTCATTGCTATTAGAACATTTTATTTTGATTTTTCCCTTAAGAATCTTGGGATCTTCACATACCTTCTCTTTTATTTTAGTCACTGTTTTTAGTTATGGATGCACTTAAAGTAAGAACACACATTTTTTTCTATCACTCTTGATTGCTTTGGAGGTATAAATACCAAAAATAGAATTTGATCAAGGAAAATCCCCAAATAACCCCAAACATTTTTTCTTTTCATTTGTGTTTGTAGGTATTTTGAGAGCACTCAACCATTCCGAGGTTTGAAAGGGATTGTTTGTAAATTTATTTCTATTGTTCATTTAAATCATCTAACTATTGTTTTGTTTCTTTATATTTTCTTGTATAACATTCGTTGGAGTATTTTCCATTTTTCTTTTTGTAGGCAAGGTGAACAACTAAGTTCAATTTTCATGTTTTCTAAAGATTTTTCAACACTTTGATCACATGGATGACAACACATTGCATAGATTTGTGTGGAGACTGGTGTCTAAAGCCAAGACTTCCATTTTTTTCATCCCAAGTTTTTTGTCGTCTATATTTTCTATTTTATTATCAAAAAGTTATTTTTATTTATCTATTTTAGTAAATTTAATAGTTTATTTACCTTGAGCATCTTATCAAGTTACTTTTATTTTTTAATTGAAAGTTAAGTTTTCTAAAAAAAGATAATTAGTGTTTCTTTAAGTAAGTTTAAAATTATTGATCAACTTAGCATAATAAGTGAAGTTTACTCTCAAAGGAAGTTTATTCTCCTTTTGTAAATGTCAAATTTCCTTCATTACATGTTGGTGAATCTGACTCACACTTACAACCTTTTCCAAAAAACTTCTCAAAAATAAAAACAAAATCCTAATTGTCCACTTGTTTTCTACATTCTTCTTCTATTCTTCCAAAATGCTTTTTTCTTTTTTCTTTCTCCCTATCATTTGTTAACTCCATTAAGAAACTTCAAGAGGTTCTCTTACAAGCATGTGAAAGTGATTTATCATTTCCTATCTCACTCTTTTTTCTTGTTTCCTCTCCTGAAATTCATCCTTTTGAGGATATTTTGGTGCAAGAGGATGAAATCATTGATACCTTTCTTAACATTATTTTACCTTCTCTTCATGTCGATGCTCTCTCTTCTAGAGGCAAAGTATTTTTAGATCAAAATTTCATCTCACATTGAATCCTCTATTAATATATGTTAGTTCCATACTTCTCTTGTTCCTTCTCTTACATCCCATATTCCTTGAAAAGATAATAATGTTAATTCAACAATAGTCAATCAATTTATCCCACCCACTAAGGGGATGCTGGATAAGTCCATAAAACTTCAAAATGTTTCTTCTATTCCTAATTATTTTGTGCACACACCTTATTTACTTCTAGGTCCTCAATGCATAATATTCATGCATGCAACACCCAATTACCTCCATCTTCTCATCCCATAATAATAATTTGTGGTGTTCTTAGCACAATACAATTTCTAGGTTATTATGCTTAAATAGATAAATCTATTACTTCCACTGTGTCTATGGATAATGACTATAACTTAGTAGGCTACATGTGTAACACTTGTTGAAATAAATAGAATATTGATATTCAAACATATGTTCCTTCTCCCACACTTATTCTACCATCCATTCTTAAGCCCAGTTCTTACTTTCTAAGAGAGCATGATCTTACTAAACAACTTAGTGCTACTTCCATTAAGATCTCTTTCTTGAACCTTCTACAAAATTATCTTATCTATCATGGTATGCTTCAAGAGGCCTTGTAGAAGATCCTCATGCCATATTTTGCTAGAAGAAAGGATGTGAATTAATCTACGAATGCATTTATTAAAAAAAATCTAGACATTATATTTCGTTAGCATAAAATTACTCTTGAAGTACAAATTCAATCTGATGCCCTTCTATTGATAGTTGATGTTTATAATGTGGGTATGAAATTCACCCTCATCAATCTAGGATCAGATCTCAATTTTGTGGTGTTGGTTTATTTTTTATTAAAGGGTTAAAAAGGTTTTTAAGGGACCCAAAACCCTATATGAAAAATGTTGTCAACAAATAAACCACACCTAACCAACAACCAACCAACAACAAACAAAAAGAAATAGAACAACTAAAGCTAAAACAAAAGGAACCCTATTGCATTTTCTTGAGAGTTTTAGTTGCTTTCAATTCCTTTAAGTAGAAGTTCTTATGAAGGTTAGCCAAACCTAGCAACTCCTTTTTCTCTTCTTCAAAGTATTTCTACTTGCTCCCTTTAGTCCAAAAGCTCAATCCTTTCTAATTAATTTGATAAACTTATTTACCCTTATCCTTGATGTTTTTCCCATCACTCTTTTCCTTAGCAGTAGTGACCTTAACAATATGTTCCTCCATTAGATTCTAAAGTTTTTTAGTCGAAATCCTAATACTTTGCATTTTGTTCTGAATTGTGTAGTGGCTAATTTTCACTACTAGTTCCAAATTTTCATTGATCTCAATAAATATATCCTCTAAATTCTTGATTCTTTATCCAAATCATTCCTCAAAGCAACAATATCATTGGCCATTTCATCTAGCCTATAATGAATCTCCTGTTACTCAATTGAACTCTTGATCCTCTCTTTAATCCTCCTAGTGCCACCATCCATCCTGCAAGGACCTTAAATTAAAAATTAATCTTGTTAATTTCATGGAAGAACCATTTTGATAGCTTAACTTGACCCACAACACCTCTTGCAAGCCCCAAAACATCATACATATCTTCTCATTGGAATGAACATATGTGAAATCCTTTGAGTGATCGAGTATAAAGATCCCTTGTTCCCCCCTTCCTTTTCCAGTATTAGATAAGGGGCTTTTGTCAGTTTGTTTTCTCCCATTCTTCTCCTTCCATTTATCTTTATCTTTCTCCAGACCTTCCCCAATATTATTTTCATTGTGCTACTTAGCTATGACTTAAATATTACCACTAATATTCTCATACACACTATGTAAACCTCCAATCTAAGAAATCTGAGAACTCTCCCTTCGTTTACTTTATTTCTTCTTCCTTCTCTTATCCTTGTTAGATGGTGGGTTAGAAAACATTTCCATAGATGCATCCTTGTTCTCATCTTCTACTCACTCATTGGTGCACTCATAGTGGGAGAGTCCTCAAAGAGAACATTGCAAACCATGCAACAAGAGTTACATAGTAGAAACAACACAATCGTGGTGGAGGCAATGCAGAACAAACTTTATTATCTCATGAAAACTAGTTACAAACTACCGGCAATATGTGGGCTCATAGATTTGGCTCACAAGCCTGAGTACAAAATATGCATTTTATGCAACATTTGACTCTAACAAGAATGTGAGCCAACTCCGGACCTCCTATCCTTCAAATCTAACTTCTATCTTCTCACTACTACTTTCTAAATACTTAATTACATTGATTTATATGATCAAGGGTGATCTATGTCAGCTTGAAGGTGAAACAATCGCCGATGAACAAGATGAAACGTGTAAAACAACAAGGTCGGCCTTCGCCAAAGAGATCCATCCAGAAAATCCATAGGATGGAGAGCGGACCTAAGGGAAGTTCAGCCACATGCCAAGGAACATTGGAAACAACAAATTGAAGCTTCACAAGCTACGAAAATTATCCGCAAGATTCACCAATAGCCAAAATTGGTCCAAGTGGTTCCGATGTTCTAAGCTAGAAAACTATCTCAGATTTTAGAAGTGATAGCTTACCAAGAAAAAAATCAAATGTCCTGTGGACTCAGGATAAGGCAAATGAACATGTATACAATCAAAATCCAGCTTTGCAAGATCCGGTGATCAAATGCAAAGAAATACATAATGAAATGTTGAAACTGCAAAACAAGAACAAGCTAAAAAGAAAATATTCTTGGTTGATGTAAGATTGCCAAGAACTAGCGATGCTCCTACATCAGACATCTGAGGTTGGTTGAAAAGTGAGTCCCTCACTTTTCTGGGGTTAGAGGAAAACTAAGATGGTCTACCTCTTCCTAAGAAATCCATGATGAATCTTCAACTGGTTTGCCTTTCCACTTCACAAGATACTCATTATACTGGTTGCTCCAGGTGCTACACCCAATTCTATTGTCCAAAATATCCTCAATCTGATCCCGTTCCCTACAGGGTATTTGGTTTTTGAAGTCTGCTACACTGTCCTCACTAAATTTTGCCTCATGATATTGATGTAGGTCTGTGATGTTGAATATAGGTGAAATACCCAAACTCTCTGGTAACTCCACTTCATATGCATTTTTGGAACTGAATTTCCTCAAGATCTTACAAGGTCCAAACTTCCTCAACTGCAACTTACTATAGGTTCCAACTAGAAATCACTCTATTCTTAGATATACAAGCACTTCATTGCTAAATTCAAATTGATTACGTCTCCTTTTCTCATCTGCTTTATCCTTATACTTATTGTTCATGTCCTCTAAATGTTGTTTGATCTGAGTTTGTATTATCTTCATATGCTCTGCAAATTCTTCTGCTTCTGCAATCCTCTTATCTTCATTACTGATATCTCTCAATTCTGATAGACCTCTAGGATGTGCTTCGATGACTATCTCAAAAGGTGTTCTTTCGGTACTTTTGTTCACTAAATTATTGTAGGAAAACTCTGCTTCATCAAGAATCAAATCCCAACTTCCGGTCTTCTCTCCAACTAAGCATCTCAACAAATTTCCCAAACTCCGGTTTACTACCTTTGTCTACCCATCAGTTTGTGGGTGAAAAATAGAACTCAATTTTAAATATGTCTTCATCTTCTTCCAAAGTGTTCTCCAAAAATATCCAGCAAACTTAGTGTCTCTATCTGAAACAATTCTTTTAGGTAATCCATGCAATCTCACCACCTCCTTGAAAAATAAGTCTATAACATGCACTGCATCTATTGTCTTTTTACAAGGTATGAAATGTGTCATCTTCAAGAATCTATCAACCACCACAAATATAGAATCATTTTCTATCTGTGTCTTAGGCAATCCAAGTATGAAATCCATGCTTATGTCCTCCCAAGGTCTTTCTGGAACTATCAAAGGCTTATACAATCCAACATTCTGACTACTACCTTTTGCAATTTGACAAACTCTACAACTTTGCACAAATTTCCTCACATCCTTATGAATGTGAGGCCAAAAGTGATTCCCACTCACCAATGCTACTGTCTTATCAACACCAAAGTGTCCGACTAATCCTCCACTATGCTTCTCCTTTATCAGACTTTCTCTCGTAGAACTTCTAGGTATACACAACTGAACTCTTCTAAACAACATCTCATCTTGAATGAAATAATACAGCCACTTACTTCTATCCACCATAATCAGTCCCTTGCAAGCTTTCCAAGGCTCTATAGAATCTGGGTCATCCTCATACAAGTTCCTCAAAACCTAGTTCCTTCACACTCATCTCTGTCAGCATATTCCTCCTACTCAACGCATTAGCAACTTTATTTGACTTTCCACTTCTATGCTTCAAGACAAATCTATAACTCTACAAGAACTCTACTCATCTCATATGTCTCTTATTCAACTTACTTTGACTGTTCAAATACTACAAAGCTTGATGACCGGTATATAACACAAACTCTTTAGGCAACAAGTAAAGTCTCCACTTCTTCAATGCTTGAATTATGGCATAGAATTCTTGATCATACACTTAATATCTCCTCCTTGCATCATTCAAATTCTCACTTAAATAAGTTACCGGTATTCCTTCCTGACTCAACATTGTTCCAATTGCATTTCCACTTGCATCATAGTCCACTTGAAATACTTTACTAAAATTTGATAAAGCTAACACAGGCTACTCAATAACCTTATGCTTCAACAATTCACAACTCCTATTTGCTTCGGTTGTCCACTTGAAATCCTTTCTATCCCCTCTCATTACTTCTATCATAGGGCTACAAATTATACTAAAATTTCTGATAAACTTTTGGTAGAAACTAGCCAATCCATGAAATGATCTTACCTCTCCAGTGCTTTCTGGTGTAGGCCATTCAACAATTTCTCTTATATTCTTAGGATCCATCTTCAACAAGTCTTCCTTCATGAAATTGCAGTTCTTAATGTTTATCAACAACTTCTCTTCTCTTAGACTCTACAAAACTTGTCTCAAATGCAACATATGTTCTTCTTTGCTCTTACTGAAAATCAAAATTTCATCCAAATATACAATCACAAACTTACCTAATAATTTCTTCAATACCTCATTCATCAACCTCGTGAAAGTACTTGGTGCATTAGTCAATCCAAAAGGCATCACCAACCATTCATACAATCCTTCATTTGTCTTGAATGTTGTTTTCCACTCATCTCCTTCTCTGATTCTGATATGATGGTATTCTCTCTTCAAGTCTTTGTGTAGTATTTCTCTCCACTCAAACAATCCATTATGTCATCCATCCTAGGCAAGGGAAATCAATACTTCACTATGATCTTATTTATTTCTTTGGAATCAATACACATCCTCCATTCTCCATTCTTCTTAGGTGATAACATTGTTGGCATTGCACAAGGAATCAAAATTTCTTTGATCAAAACTTTCCTCAACAATTCATTCATTTGTCTATTCAACTCCTCATTCTCTATCGATGTCATCCGGTGTGTTGCTTTGTTAAGCAAACTAGCTTCGAGAATCAGGTCCATGTAATGACTGATACTCCTTACAAGCGGTAATCCATCAGGTACATTGTTTGAAATGATATCTCCATATTCTATTGGCAACTCCTTTATCTCCTCTGATTGTCCTCCTTCATGCTCCGGATTCTCAATCTTCTTAGGAACTATAGCAAAACACACATTCTCATGTCTCATCATGTCTAGGAATTTCCTTCCATCCACCAAACAGATTCTAGCACTGGTACAAAATTCACTCTTTAGGGGCTCTTCTAAGGGTAACAAGGTCTGCTTCATCACATTTACAACAACAATGTATATGTTCTTTCTCCCATCATGTATTGCCTATCTATCAAACTGCCAAGGTCTTCCCAACAAGATATGATAAATATTCATAGGCATAATATCACACAAAACTTCATCATGATAATTTCCAATCTTTATTTTCACCAAATATTGCTTGCTTACTAATATCTTATGATTATCCCGAATCCATGCTATCTGATAAGTCTTAGTGTTTTTCAATCTTTCCAGATTCAACTTATTCACCATCTCCTCTGAAACAAGATTATCTGAGCTACCACTATCAATTATCTTTACAACACTTACTAGATACCTTACATCTGGTCTTGAAAAAATTCCTTCTCTGCAAAGGCTCCTCATCATCTCCTGTATGACACAAAGCTCTCCTCATCACCAACAATTCTCCATATGATGGGTGAAAATTATGTCTTATCTTTATACTCTTTTTATTCCATTTCATTACCATTTTCTCCTCTTTCCTAAGCCCTTTTCCATTAATAATTAGGGAAAATGAATAATGTTTGATAGGGTTTTAAGAGATGAAAGAATAGTTCTTAAACGCCAAAATCATTCAAAGAAGTAAAAGATTCTAGTTGGCTTTGCTACATGAACTTTGTGTGAAGGAGGAACCAGCTATGGGGACAAAACCGTGGACACACAATTGAACTAATCATTGTAGGATTAATACTTGTTTCTGTTTCTATGTCCTATTTTGAGTCAGCCGTTTAGAACTTCTATGGTTTGTGGTCTGTAGCCAAACCAAAAATTATGTTTGGTATGTTTGTTGGCTAGTGGCCATAAAAAACCTCTGTTTTATTTTGATAATACCCAATGAACTAAGATGTATATATATGTGTGTGATCTCAAGACATATAAGGGATATACACAAACTTTAGCAAATCGTTTTTATCTTTCATTCGTGGATGATTTGATATAGCGTGCTGGTTGAGATAAAGTAAAACATTTTCATTTTTTTCTCACCACAAGAACCAGAGGAAGGCCCCCCCCTCTTGGAACCCTAGTGAGATTGTTTATATTTGTGTTTGTGTTACTTTTTATGCGTGGTTTTATTTCTGTTCGTGGATGGTTCATTGTGCGTTCATTTATATTCAGTGTAAGTTCCAGCGAGTGCCTACAGTTTGATTTAAATGTCAATTGTGAAAAGGGATTATAATTCTGTTTGCATAATTAGTTTAATGATAAATGAGTTATAATTTGTTCAATGATACCTTGTGAGATATATCTGTGACTTGAGAAACATGATGTGCATAACTATTGTTGTACTTACTATATCCAGTCTTGTTCCATTTTGTTCCGTTACACTTGATATTGAGCTTATTCTCGCATGCTTCATCTGCAATCCTCCATACTTGTATACACTCCATCAACACTGATCTTCCTGTTTCATCCTACCTTTTCACTATTTTCCATTGAATTGAACCTCCCGTCGCACTTCAACCTCCTGTCGCAGATTGAATTTCCTGTCACTTGCATTGTCTTGATTCAAATTTGGTGACTATGGTTTCTTTTATAAAGTAAATCTCTTAGAAGTGGTGTGATTTCAGTTTCACGTTTAGATCTAGTAAAGAAGTAATTTTATTTGCTTTGAATTTAAGAGTGTGTGTTTTGATAAAAAAGTGCATTATAGTTCAATTCTTAGAATAGAAAGGATACTTCAATTCCACTAGAGTGATTAATTGATTAATCCTTGGACATAGATTAAAGAGTGGGCTTTGGAGAGTGTGAGTTTCAATTCAAACTATAGTTGCATTTATCCCCACTTAGTTCATTATCTTCGTCCCTTAGGTAAACAACCACAATATCCTTCACAAGTCTACGAATCCCAGATTGACATAGTTAGGAGGAAACTAAAGGAACCAATATTCAAAATTCAACATAAGATAGAAATTGCTCATATTTAAGCCCTCAGTTTTGCTCAACATTTTTGGCACCCTTGTCGGGGAAGGTATTAGAGGCACAAAACCATAGTGAATTAAGTTAGGACCAGTGTGCCAAGGTGAAAGTCCGCGCGGTTGTCAACATCGCCTAGGTGATTAACTTTAGTTTGCACTGCTATAGATCATATAGGTGCATGAATCATAGTAGGGATAGTAAGGGTAGATTTTTAAGAAAAGACACATCAAGTAGTTCTCAACAAGAATTATCAAAATAAGAAAAAAAGCCATTGATTGAACAAGTTGTCGTCGAACCTGATCTAGAAAAGTGTGTTATAGAACCCTCTGTTGTCTCACCCCCTAACATATCACAAAAAATTCCTGAGTTCCCCCAAGATCCATTAATTACCCTAGAATTTGCCCAATAATTTGTCGATTCTTTCGAAACACAGTGGGAAGCCTGAAGAAAAACTATTCATAATTGTTTACACTCCTTGGATATTTGAAGATAATATGGGTGACAACAATAATAACAACAACCATGGGGGGGATACCTGGAAATAATAATCCTATAACTTTTGAGTTCCCTATTGTTGATCCTACAGAAGACACTCCAATGAAAAATGTTCCTCACTCTGCTTTGCTAGTTTTTAGGGGATTGACTGTGGAAGATCCTGATGTGTTTTTATTTGAATTTTAAGTTTTGTGTAACAACTATGACTATTGCAATGATGTACACAAACTCAAGCTATTCCCAGCCACCCTGAAAGATGCATCACTCAAATGGTTTTTGAGTCTCGAGCCACAATCAGTCCATACCTGGGACAAAATGAAGGAAAATTTTCTTGCAAAATATCAAGAGTATTGAAAGACCAAGAAGGACGAGATGAGATCTTTCAGATGACACAACCCAAAGAAGAAACACTAGAAGACGATTTGGAGAGATTCTTTTTCAGTCTTAAAAGAGCTTGACAAAATGGTTTGAATAATGATACTATTAAAATGTTATATTTAAGGGGAATTCAGGATGATTGCATGGAAATATTGAATCTCATGGGTGGGGATGATATTTCTAAAGCACGTTTTGATAATATTTGTGAAGCATGCAGGAATTATTCAAGGTCTGCTCGATCGGTTTGTGGATATACGGGAATAAACAATTTGGTGGGAGGAGGTACGTCAGGAGTTACTAAATGGGAACCTATTATGTTACTTTAAGACCTTAAAAATGATTTACTAAGTCATATGGGTAAACAGATAGATACGCTTTATACTCAAAAGAAATAGGAAGACACTGAACAAGAATTAGCAGTCTTTTGTCCAACTTGCAGGAAGAAGCATGGTAGTGAGGAATGCCCCTATAATAAAACCATAATCTCATCCTTAGAAGATGTTAGTAGGAATTCTATCTTATGGACCCTTCTCGTAGATATGGAAGAAGTTGAATATCCTGAGGAAACTGTTTACTTTATGGCCCCTAGACATCCTTGGCCACCTAGACCCATACAACCTGGAATGATTAATAATTATTCTCCAGCTGGACCAAGTCAACCTTCTTCCCTTTTAAATCAATCAGGATGGTATGATGGTTGGCAACAACCTATGCCCTATTATTCACCATGGCCTAATCAACCTACATCCCAACCATGGCAACAACCTTGGCGATCACAACCACAATACCCTCAGTATCCCCAACAATTTCCACCTTATCCTCCACCTCCTATGGTTCTTCCATATCAACAACAACAACAACTTCTTTCACCTCCTCCAAATAATCAGTTGCCTCAGCCTACACAACCACAAAAATCCACGTCAATGCCAACATAACCAAATCCCAATCCCAACAATAAGGAACACAACCCATGTATAATGACGAGGTGGTAGGATATCCTACTTATCCAATAAATGCAGTGGAACTTGAAGGATTACAATTAAGTTCAGGGAAAGCCCTCTAAGGCCCTACCATCACAGAAGTAAATGATGAACCTAAAAAAGAACCACCATTTCTCGACCGATTTCTTTCAAAACCTATACAAAAGGAGGTACCACCAACATAATTTAATTTTGTAAATGAGCTTCGTAATGTTAAAATTAAGAGTCCTTTGTTGCAGGCCATAAAGGATATTCCAGTGTACAACAAGACCATTCGTGAGTTATGCACAAGGAAGAAGAAAAAGAAGGAAGACCCAAAGATTGTCCAGGTTATCAAGCAACTAGCTGACCTTATGCTTGGGAACTTGACCTTTCCAAAATATTCAGATCCAAGGAGTCCTGTCATCAAGGTAAGTTTTGGTAAGGTCACTATTCCCAATATACTTGTTGATTTAGTTGCTACAATCAATGTAATGACAAATGAGACAAAGGAAAAATTATCACTTGGGGGACTTAGGCCTACTCCCACATTCCTCCATATGGCAAACCGTTCATTGGTCAAGCCTAAGGGGGTTAAAGAGGTTGTAATTATTTCCATTGATTTGTGAGACTATCCAACTGACTTTATGATCTTGCAGCCTAAAGTTAAGATGGGGGGATACCCCTTGATCTTGGGATGACCTTGGCTAGCTATCACCAATGCTTTCATCAACTGTCAGTCAGGTAATATGGTTATTTCTAATGGGGAACAAACAAAGAAGATAACATTATACCCACCACCACAACCCTTGCTAGAAATAGAAGACCCAATTTGGGTTGATAGTGACTTAGAAGGGTCACTCCCAATCTTAACAATTGATCAAGCACAAGACCTTGACAAACCTATTGAGGATAATATTCTTGTCAATTTCCTTCAGAATAGGTATGAATCAAATGGTATTCTCAAGAACCTGGTCCTTCCTTTAGGTATGAGTATTGGTTGTCCTTTTGGGAATTTTCCTTTGGTGGGTAGTTCTTAGTCTATTCGACACTTTTTAACATTACATCAATTGTTACCTCACCAATGTTTATATAGGCCATTATTATCTTTAGAGAGTCATAGTCCTTCACAAGTTCTTGCCCTTGATTAACCAACACAATCTAAACTTATGGAAATATTACCAGGTCACACACTTAACATCAATCCGCATTTGAACCCTGAACAAGTCCAGGACCTTATTGCCATGCTTATGGATAATAAAGTTGCATTTGCTTGGGAATACCAAGACATGCGTGGTATCCATCCAGACACTTGTACACACCATATTTAAATAGAAGAAGGAAGTTGTCCAGTCAGACAACCACAATGAAGACTTAACCCCGCTTTGCGAGAAATGGTCAAGGAGAAATTGCAAAAATGTTAAATGTTGGTTTTATATATCTTATTTCAGATAGTCAGTGGGTTTCTCCTCTAGTTGTGGTCCCAAAGAAAAATGGTAAGTGATGGATTTGTGTTGATTATAGAGCTCTTAATAAAGCAACTAAAAAGGATCATTTCCCATTGCCATTTATTGACCAAGTACTGGATACTCTTGGAGGAAAGCACTTCTTCTCTTTCTTGGATGGATTTAGTGGATACAACCACATTTGCATAGCATCGGAGGATCAAGACAAAACTACCTTCACATGTCCTTGGGGTACCTTCGCTTATAATGTTCTACCTTTTAGGTTGTACAATGCCCTCGCTACTTTCCAAAGGGCAGCGTTGAGTATTTTTGCTGACCTTGTTAATGATTGTGTTGAAGTTTATATGGATGATTTTACTATGCATGGTAACACTTATGAAGAGGAAAAAACAAACTTGGAAAAGGTGCTTAAGAGATGTATAGATACTAACTTGTCTTTAAGACATGAAAAATGCCACATTCTTATGACATAAGGAATCATGCTGGGACATTATATATCTTCTCAAGGTATTCAAGTGGATCCTAAAAAGATCTAGATTATCCAAAACTTGCCCACACCATCTAGCCAAAAGGATGTTCGTAGTTTTCTTGGTCATGCTGGGTTTTACTGAAGGTTTATCCAAAATTTCAGCAAGCTTGCCTCCCCCTTATTTTCTTTAGTCGCTAAGGATGTGACCTTTTTGTGGACACCTGAGTGTCAAGAAGCCTTTGAGACTCAAAATAAAACTTGTGACCACACTTGTCCTTAGAGGTCCGAATTGGGTGTTACCTTTCCATATCCATACCGATGCCACCGATTCTTCCATGGGGGTTGTGCTAAGACAAAAAGAAGACAATCTCTTCTATTCTATCTACAACATCAACAAGAACTTCACAGGCATTGAGGTAAACTACACAGTAACTGAAAAAGAGTTTTTAGCTGTTGTATATGCAATTAATAGATTTCATCATTACATTACTGGATATAAGGTGTTTGTTCATATAGATCATTTGGCTATTCATTTCTTAATGAATAAACCTGTTGTAACTAGTTGAGTTGTTAGATGGTTTCTTTGATTATAAGAATTTGATGTAACTATACTTGATAAGCCTAGTCAAGAAAATGTGGTTGTAGACTTTTTATCTAGATTACAACATCCAGACAATGAACCAACTCTAGTTGATGACACCTTTCTAGATGAGCACCTCTTTGCTATCTCAGCAAAGAGCCCATGGTTCACTGATTTTGCCAACTACTTGGTCACATGAAAGTTCCCACCCCACTTCTCTCTGCGGGATCGCCGAAAGTTGGTTGGCCTTAGTGGACAGTATACTTGGATCAATGGTTTGCTCTCCCATACTAAAATTGACATTATCATGTGGCAATGTGTACATGAGGACTATGTCTTTGATATACTTCGTGCATGTCACACAGAACCATGTAGAGGACACTTTGCTACTCAATGGACGAAACAGAAGATTCTCACTGCTGGATACAATTGGCCTATAATTCATAGGGATTGTAAGTGTTATGTTCACCATTGTGATAAGTGCTAGTGTATGGGCCACCCACAAGCTCTGATGAAATGCCATTGCATCCATAGTTATCTATAGAAGCCTTTGAAAAATGGGGTCTTGACTTTTTGGGCCCAATCAATCCACCATCCAGGAACAAGGAATACATCCTTGTTTGTTTAGACTATGTCACCAAGTGGATTGAGGTTGTCACCCTAAAACATGCAAGAGATACCAAGGTGGTTGATTTCCTCTACTCAGAGATCTTCATCAAGTTTGGTGTACCATGAGAGATAAGTGCAGACCAAGGGCCGCAATTCACATCCGAGCTTATTGTTGCCTTGGTTAAGGAATATGAGATTCATCACCAAAAGTCTACTCCTTATCATCCTCAGGCAAATGGACAGGTAGAATTCACCAATCGAGAGCTTGAGAACATTCTTATGAAGGCAGTCGCCCTTCATAAGCGTGATTGGGTCTCATAACTTCCTGAAGCTGTGTGGGCCTATCGCATAATGTAGAAGACCACCATTGGTTTGAACCCTTATGAACTCGTCTATGGTAAGAAGACAGTTCTCCCTATAGAATTTGAGATCAAGACTCTTCACACTGCACTTCAACTGGGTATGAGTATTTCTGATGCACAAAAGGAATGTATTGATCAACTCCACTCTCTTGATGAACTTTGCCAGGAAGCACTTTTTCATACTGAGGTTGTTCAAAAACAACGTGCTCTATGACATGATCATCACATCCGACAACAATCCTTTCAGCCTGGGGATTGGGAATTCTTGTATGATTCCGACTTCTAAGACTTCAAAAGCAAGTTTCACATGCACTGGCTAGGACTTGACAAGATTGCACAAGTATATGATAATGGAGTTGTTCGTCTTTGCATAGTTGACTTGGAAAGAAGAACCCTCCTCATCAATGGTCATCACTTGAAGTTATACCAAAAGCCTCTTTCCAAAGAAGCTTTCTTTTTGGATGTGGCAAAGGAACTCATAGTGGTTCCCTTTGGCCTCCTTCGACATTGATGATCAAAAGTTTCAAAAAAAAAAAAAGCAATAAAAGATCCAATAGCCAAAACCTTTGGGCATTATTGGCCAGTTAGTATTTGAAAACCGGTCTTTGACGGATGTTAACTTCTCTATACACCTAGGGGTGAAAATCGAGTTCTTGACACCCCTAGGTGTTGGTAGGCTGAAAATCAGGTTCCTGACCATCTATTCACCAAGGAAAAAATAACAAACCATTTTTTCTCTTAGTCATGTTGCCACTAGGACATCTTAGTTGTGTGATAGGAAATTTCTTTTGTTCCTGTCGCTGCTGTTGCTGGCTCCTTTTACCCATCATGTGGCCTCTAGATCATGTTGCTAACTTTCTACTATCTTAGTGTTGCTTGGTGGGGTCCACTAGGATGTGCCTCTTCTAGCATATGTGGGTGATCTATATGCCTCCTTGGCACATGCGACCCATGTTCCTGGCCTCCACATCCGCTTGTTGCAATGTTTCAACACCTTCTAGCTCTGTCCCATGCAATCTTTATTCCTCTGGCTCGTATCTATCTGTATTTATGCCACACGCTTGTGATGTTATCACCCGCTGTAATCAACATTTTCCAACTGAGCTCGTGCATTTACTTATTGTCCAGTTGTTGCATCACGATTCTTGGTATCAGAGAATATTATTTTCCCCTTTTAACTTATTAAATATTATTTATTCAACTAATGATTATATAGCATCGCTGAGATGGCTCATCTTTCAACTGGGTGGGGTCACGAGTTACCCATAGGATATCATTGGTTTACCCATGCCCATTTTATGATCTCTTTTACTCATTTTTCCATACCGTCTACCAAACTTGCCCATTTTAACCCGATATTGGTTATTGCCCATGACTTACCGTTCATAACTTCAAACAATCCTTGTTCATCACTTGTTTTGTATTTGCTGCAACTCGAGTAGTTGTTCTTGTTGCCTTCTACCATGGGGGGAAAACATGTGAGACGTGAACCTTCATCCATGCATAAGATTATTTCTAAGGAAGAGGCATTCAAAATCTTTGCCCAAGCCTCCTGGACATAGTAGTTTGAGCGGTTATGTGGTTCTGATGATAGCATTACCACAAATTTTGCTGAGGGGTTTCATAATAATAGTGTGACTTTGCGGGGTCTGTAATTTCTAGTTACATTTCAGACGATTGCCTCAATAACAGGTCTTCCACAAATTGGTGACAACTTCTTTCCTTCCACCTCCTCATGGGTCATAGACCTCAAGCTCCATCACAAGTAGTTTCTTCAACGAGGGGAATCTGTGAAAATTGTTCAAGGCTAGGGTGTCGATCGTAAGTCTCTGCCACCACCATGAAAGGATGTGGCCAAATTGTTGATCCAATACACTACTTGAGAAGGCCACTACAAGTATGTGTTTTCTCACCACTTTCACCTTATGTTGTATTTGAAAAATGTTGTTCTTGTTAATGTCTCTTATTACTTGGATTATTCATTGAAGTGTCATGTAAGCAATACCATGCAGGTCATGACAATTCTCTTGCTCATCACAGATTAATTCAACTAATTGTTATACACAACCTTCAAACTACTCAGCCCTCTTTAGAAAGGGATGCTTTCATAAGACATAATGAAAACCTTGGATCCCCAGATACATCCAAACCCTTAGCTAAAGGATCTTCTAAATGAAAGAACCTGAAACCCTCTTTAGCCACCCAAGCTTCTGGAGAGTCGAAACCTTGTTTTTCCCTAACTAAGGAATCTTCCAAAAAGAAGAAGTCTGAAAAAACCCCAATTGCTAGAAGCCCGGAATGACCAAAAATCAGTGCTACAACTACTTCAAGTCCACACCCCATGGTAAATGACAACCTTCCTCCAACTTGGATGAACTTGCTGAAGCTGTCAATTCCATTGCCGATGTAGCAATCATAGTAACCAAAACCACCAACAAGAAAAATAAAAGGATTCTTAGGGAGCTCCGAAGTCAACAGAGGTAGAATAAGAAACAATGAGATGAGTAGAGATAGAAGGAAACCACTCTATCTGAGGACATGGAAAACCTTGAGCAAACTAATGAATATGATGGTAATGTGCCTAATGAATAGGGACAAAATAATGTCAAAATGGAAGTGGGAAATAATGTTGGGGTTGCAGGTGCTAAAATAAAAAATATTGAAAGAAACGATGAAATCAAAGCTGAAGATGTATGGAAAGATACATCTCTTATGAAGAGAATAGAGGAGGTCTACAGAGAAAGTTCAGATATTTCTCCTGAAAATGAAAAAGAAGCCAATGGGTCATGACAAAGATATCCTTGCAGACCTATTGGGAATGAACAACTTCACATTTCTACTAAATCAATTAGCATGGTATGATGGTTGGCAACAACCTATGCCCTATTATTCACCATGGCCTAATCAACCTACATCCCAACCATGGAAACAACCTTGGCAATCACAACCACAATATTCTTAGTATTCCCAAAAATTTCCACCCTATCCTCCACCTCATATGGTTCATCCATATCGGGAACAACAACAACTTCTTTTGCCTCCTCCAAATAATCAGTTGCCTTAGCCTACACAACCACCAAAATCCACGTCAATGCCAACACAACCAAATCCCAATCCCAACGATAAGGAAACACAACCTATGTATAATAATGAGGTGGCAGGACATCCTACTTATCCAATCAATGTAGTGGAACTTGAAGGAGTACAATTAAGGTCAGGGAAAGCCCTCTAAGGCCCTACCATCACAGAAGTGAATGATGAACCTAAAAAAGAACCGCAATTTCCTGACCGATTTCTTTCAAAACCTATACAAAAGGAGGTACCACCAACATAATTTGATTTTGTAAATGAGCTTCATAATGTTAAAATTAAGATTCCTTTGTTGCAGGCCATAAAGAATATTCCAGTGTACAACAAGACCGTTCATGATTTATGCACAAGGAAGCAGAAGAAGAAGGAAGACCCAAAGACTATCTAGGTTATTGAGCAATTGGTTGACCTTGTGCTTGGGAACTTGACCATTCCAAAATATTCAGATCCAAGGAGTCTTGTCATCAAGGTAAGTATTATAGGGTCACTATTCCCAATACACTTGTTGATCTAGGTGTTGCAATCAATGTAATGATAAATGAGACAAAGGAAAAATTATCACTTGGGGGACTTTGGCCTACTCCCACAGTCCTCCATATGGTAGACCATTCATTGGTCAAGCCTAAGGGGGTTATAGAGGTTGTAATTATTTCCATTGATTTGTGGGACTATCCAACCGACTTTATGATCTTGCAGCCTAAAGTTAAGATGGGGGGATACCCCTTGATCTTGGGATGGCCTTGGCTAGCTATCACCAATGCTTTCATCAACTATCAGTCAGGTAATATGGTTATTTCTAATGGGGAACAGACAAAGAAGATAACCTTATACTCACCACCACAACCCTTGATAGAAACAAAAGACCCAGGTTGGGTTGATAGTGACTTAGAAGAGTCACTCCCAATCTTAACAATTGATCAGGCACAAGACCTTGACGAACCTACTGAGGATAATATTCTTGTCAATTTCCTTCATAATAGGTATGAACCAAATGACATTATTGAGAACTTGGTCCTTCCTTCAGGTATGGGTACTGGTTGTCCTTTTGGGAATTTTCCTTTGGTGGGTAGTTCTCGGTCTGTTTGACACTTTTTAACATTACATCAGTTGTTACCTCACCAATGTTTATATAGCCCATTATTATCTTTAGAGAGTCCTAGTTCTTCACAATTTCTTGCCCTTGATTAACCAACACAATCCAAACTTATGGAAAATGAATAATGTTTGATAGGTTTTTAAGAGATAAAATAATAGTTCCTAAATGCCAAAATCATTCAAATAAGTAACAAATTCTGGTTGGCTTTGCTATAGAAACTTTGTGTGAAGGAGGACCCCACCATGGGGACAAAACCGTGGACACAAAATTGGACTAATCGTTGGAGGATTAATACTTGTTTCCGTTTCTATGTCCTATTTTGAGTCAACCATTTAGAACTTTTATGGTTTGTGGCCTACAACCAAACCAGAAATTATGTTTGGTATGTTTGTTGGCCAACGGTCATAACAAATATCTATTTTATTTTGATAATACCTGATGAAATAAGATGTATATATATTCGTGTGATCTCAAGATATATAAGGGATATACACAAACTTTAGCAGATTGTTTTTATCTTTCATTCATGGATGATTTGATATAGCGTGCTGGTTGAGATAAAGTAATGCGTTTTCATTTTTTGCTCACCACGAGAACCAAAGGAAGGGCCCCCTCTTGGAACCCTGGTGAGATTGTTGATATTTGTGTTTGTATTTCTTGTTACGTGTGGTTTTATTTCTGTTTCATGGATGGTTCATTGTGTGTTCATTACTATTAAGTGTAAGTTCCAGTGAGTGCCTACAATATGATTTAAATGTCAATTGTGAAAAGGAATTATAATTCTATTTGCATAATTTGTTTAATGATAAATGAGTTATAATTCGTTTAATGATACCTTTTGAGATATATCTGTGACTTGAGAAACATGGTGCACATAACTATTATTGTACTTACTACATTAAGTCTTGTTCCATTATGTTCCATTATGCTCGATATTAAGCTTATTCTCGCATGCTTCATCTGTAGTCCGCCATACTCTGATACACTCCATCAACATTGATCTTCTTGTCACATCCTACCTTTTCACTGTCTTCCATTGAATTGAACCTCCTATCACACTTCAACCTCCTATTGCAGATTGTATTTCCTATCACTTGCATTGTCTTGATTCAAATTTGGTGACTATGGTTTCTTTTATAAATTAAAGCTCTTAGAAGTGGTGATTTCAGTTTCATGTTTAGATCTAGTAAAGAAGTAATTTCATTTTCTTTGAATTTAAGAGAGTGTGTTTTGATTGAAAAGTGCATTATAGTTCAATTCTTAGAATAGCAAGGATACTTCAATTCCACTAGAGCGAGTAATTGATTTAATCCTTGGACATAGATTAAAGAGTGTGCTATGGAGAGTGTGATTTTCAATTCAAGCTATAGATGCATTTATCCCCACTTAGTTCATTATCTTTGTCCCTTAGGTAAACAACGATATTATCCTTCACAAGTCTACGAATCCCAGATTGACATAGTTAGGAGGAACTTGAAGGAACCAATATTCAAAACGCAACATAAGATAGAAATTGCTCATATTTAAGCCCTCAGTTTTTCTCAACACCATCTTCTGATTTATTATCTGATCTGGTATGGTCTTCTTCCACCAATGTTGTTCTTCCAATGTTCTCAGTCTTCTTACATTCAAAGGCTCGATGCCCTTCTCCTTCACACTTAAAGCAGGTTCCTCTAAACACTGTAATGCCCATCATAATACCCTAGAGAAATACACTAACTAACTTCTCATATGAAATAACATTCATTATCTTAATAGTATTAAATTAATATGAGCATGAACACCAATAAGATACGCAAGCAAAATTAAACACAACTACATCAATAACATCTAACTTCCCTAGGTTATCTCAACATCATTACTTAAAACTAAACACCTAACAATTCATAAACATGATAACATATTTACTTCCATAATCCAAATGTAGTCTTCAATAATGCAACTACCATTTAACCCCATTAGGTTCGTTTTAAAGCACCAATACGAAATATTCCTAATCTCAACCATTCATTTCTTTTAACATCAAATAACCATTTCAATACCAATTACCACATTATTAAACCAAAGCAATATGAACTAATTACATCATCACAAGCATAGCACCAATACACATCCATATATTCAATATCCATTATTCTCATTATTAATCATTCACAAGATACACATGATACATCATTTTTCCCTAATAACATTTGCTAGATGAATACAATGTCTTTTACAACAATGAGCATAGTTATCAAATACAATTACATATACATGTCAAATTAATCATGTACAATAATGTTCTATGCATAACCATCCATGAGTTAAAGAGATAAGAGATCCACATCCATGCAAGGCATCCAAGAAAATCATCCCAATGGAAGAAAGGCACCAAATGCCCGTCCATGTGGAACCAAAGGAACCACCCCCCCATACTAGGAGATGACACAAGATCCCACACACACTTTAGATCTTAAGCTGACACCTAACAACCAAAGAGGAAACAATTCTAACACAAACCAAGGAAAATATACCAAACAACCAAGAAACCTCCAAAGGTGACTCAACAACAAGACATAAGGAACTAGGACCAACATGTAGGGAAAGAGTGTCATCACATGCTACCACATAGGATACACATGTGAAACCATCTCAACCTTTGAGAAAATCAAGGGAGTTCAATTTATCCGGTTGCCAGATCTACCACCTCACCCCAGTCTTCGATACATGAGATGGGTACTACTAAACTCATTTCTTATCTTACTTGTATGAGTTACTACTACCCAACCCACCTAAGATTTATTATTATGTTATCACTTATTAAATTACAGGAAAACCTCCACTGAGCTATCCAAACAGTCTAGACCCCGACTCTATTACTCAAGAATCCTAGCAATCTATTCCTCATGACCGCGATAGACTCATGGAAGCCCACTCCCCCTAATCATGCACCTAGGCCTCAACAACACATGAAATCAAAACAAGAAGGTGCACAAAGCACAATCTGAATAAGCAAGATAAAGTCTCATTAATCCACAAGGAGCCAACAACATATATTACATAAGTCACATAGATCACACAACATCACAAAGAAAAGAACCATTAACATAGAAAGGAATTACTCATCTTTCAATAATAAAAATGATCAAATAATGCATCAAAACACTACTTTGGACATCCACGAGTCACTCAAGACCAAGACATAGCCTCTGGACAGACATCATAACGATCTAAGGAAACCAAAAATACCAACTGAAATTCTAAAAAAATGGAAAATAGACCTAGAAGTAAAAAATGGCCAGATTAGTGTATATGAAACATCTCCTGACGCATTTGCGATAGAAAGTCTCACATATGAAACATCTCCTAGCGCATGTACAACATGAAGTTGCGCATATAAAACATCTCCTGGCACATTTGTGACAAGAAGGTGCATATATCTCTTGGCGCATTTGCGACAGGAATTAATGCATTTGCCACCCAGTTTGGCGCATCTGTGACATGAAGTGGCGCATATATAACATCTCCTGACACATTTGTGACAGGAAATAGCGCATATGACATAGAGGGTGAAAATATCAGAAAACGGAAACATAGATTTATGACTTGCGAAAATAAAATCACAGGAAACATATAAGGTCCCAAAATCACACTAAAAAATGATGCCTAGAAGAGAGGAATCGAAAGGAACAAACAAATAACAAATTTCCAACAAAAATAAAGAAGTAATCAGAATTCTACCAAATGCACTGCTGGCCATTCACGGTAGTAAAATCACAGGAAATATAAATTCCCCCAATACTATAGTCTAACCATATAATACATTTGTAAATCAAAATATATAACTTATGCAAATAAATACTTCCCAAATCTCCCGAAGACAATCTTTCTGGAAAACACTACGCACATAATCTTTTCAGAAAATAAAATTCACAGGGAAGAGATTTCCTCTAGCTTGGACAATAGAAGTAATGGCAAGAATTTGATGAAGTGCAATCCACAAATCCAAGCACGCCAAGAAATCTCCAAAATCCAAATCCTCAACCAAAACCAAAACTTGCAGAAGAAATTCCAGAAGGTAACCTAACAAAATGCACACGCAGCCGATTAAATAGAAAATCAAAGCCCAAACTATACAAAAATGTCAGCCAATCAAAATAAACAATTAAAATATATTTCTTACTAGCCCTTTCCAAAAACCAAGGTAAGAATAATAAAATATTATTTAATTAACTTACCCAATAAAGTCATCCAATAGAATAATAGAGTAGGTAAAGTAGATACAATATTTAATTAATCCCAATAGAGTAGAAAGGGAAATAATAAACAACTAATTTAATAAAATCATGTGCACAAATAATTATAAAGGCCCAATAATAAAATAACTAAAGATATATAAATAAATACCCAAATAATAATTAAATCTCACAACAAATAATAAATACTAAATACTAAATACTAATTAGATAATGAATCCTTGGTATTAAATTAAATATAAGACCAATGTAATAACCCACCCACGATTTGATCCAACAAAAATTGAGTATATATATATTTTTTTCATTATGTTTTATTCAATTGCATACTCTGGGCATCCATCCAATTAGGATTAGGCATTCATCCATTCGGGATGAGCTTCTAACCATACGGGTTAGGCAATTGTCCATACGGGACGTAAATTTCCATCTATCCAATACGGGATAGGCATCTACCCATACGGGGTAGGCATCTATCCAAACGGGATAGGAGGTGCTCTGGCCAGAGACTTAGACTCTTCGGGACCATTCGGGTCCTAAGCCACTCACTAAGTACTACATTCTTCTAACAAGAATGCACCGAGGTCGCCGTCCTTAGGAGTAATAAAAAAAAAAATAATACAAGCTTGAATTCCGCCTCGGAATTTGGCTTAAAGCCTCGAGAAGTCAAGCGAATCCATACGGGATTCCTTCCGAGTATGCATTGAATTAAGTTTGATTATCTTATCTTTCAATTAGGATTCTTACTCAACCAAGTACTAGACCCCACCCATGAACGCCTGAGTACGAGGGACAACTCCGTCCCAAGACTGCCTACATACCCGCTTCGGCACGGGATCAAGGCGTAAAGTATGTAGTTCTATTTTCTAATCTATGGTTTGATGTAAACTGATTTGTGGGTACGCAACCCTTTCTAGGGTCAATGTCCCAGACAGTTTCTCTGCGGTTGCTACCCACGATGGTAGCACTTAAGCGAAGGCTCAAGATGGCCTATTGCTTGTGGCCTAAACAAAATAACTAGATCCTAATACTTATCATGAGCGTCACCCAATTGCAAATCACCAATATCCCTTCGAGATGAATAAATAAATAAATAAAGAAAGTAAATTTCACGAGAGCTTTTAACTTGACCATCCCTAAGAGGGGTTTACTATGGTTTATCTCAACAGATGTGAAATTCATTTAAAAGTTATCTTATTAAATTATCGATCCAAGAGGGATTACCCGCCCCTTGGATTTTTTTAACTTCCAAATGTCCCTTATTACTCCCTGACGATTTATAGGGATGATGCCACAGACGTCGTTAATGCAGCTTTATTAGGCATTAAGTGCAGTAGTTCAACACGACGACATTACCCGTAAGCGTGACCTAGAGGCACCATATATACCGAACGCTGCTAGTTTTGGTTTTCCAACTTCCTTTATTTAGTTTTCTAACTACGAATAACAAAATGAAGGCGTAAATAATTGAAGTAACTACTTGAAGTGTAATTTGCATAATAATGAAACTTGCATAATAGTAATTGCATGAAGATATAATTATTCTATAAATAATTCGCATGCTATGAATCCAAAATAACGATTAAATTTAAGCATTTGTATTAAAGACCAATCAAGTGTCTCAACGATTCTTAATGGGTTGAGTAACTTAATTTTAAAAGGATATAGTCTACGATTTTAAAACTTACTAAGGCAATTTAATTGTGAGCTTGCTACATATTAGCCCAATTTTTCTAAGTCGAAATACAATATCTTAAAGTTTACCAAAATAATAAAAAAAAAACATTATTTCCTAAATGTCATTATTATCAAACTTTAAAAAAAAATGACTAAATAGAAATTAACTTAGATTATTATTTTTTTTTTTAAAAAACCAAATTAAAACTTCAAATTTCGAAATACTTAAAAAAAAAAACCAAATTTTAAACTTAATGGCAAAAGGCTTTGTATTTTGTTATGATAATAAAGAGGGTTGCGGGGTGGGGACCACGGGTCCCATCACCCTTGCGGCCCTGCATGCGCAGGTCCGCAGGGATGAGGGGATGTCGTGGGCCCCCCGTACCCCTGCGACGGTTTTATTGAAACCGTCCATGCAAACAGCGACCATTGAACGTGGAATGCTGTGCATTACGGAGGCGTAAGAAGATTTTTCTAACGTTCGATAGGGTTTCTTGCTTTTCGGGTTATTTATTTATATATATATATATGTATATATATATATATAAATATATGTATGTTAATATTATTATTATCATTTTTTTCTTATACAGGAGTATTAGAATTATTTTTTTATAAATTATTGAAGATTACTCAGAGCAGGGTAAATAATAGACAAATAACAATGTTGCAAATTAATTCCAGGGACAAAATGAAGCAGTAACCAGAGGGTTTCTTCTGCTCTTCTTTTCCCATTTCTTTTGTTTTCTACACAGGGAGATTCAATCACAGAGAAGGGAATAGTTTATCTCTTTTTTTCATTCCTTTTATTTTTCACACAGGGAAATTCTTTCACAGAGAAAGGATTAGTTTATATCTTTTTCTTCATTTCTTTTGTTTCCTACACAGGGAAATTCATTCACAGAGAAAGAAATAGATTATTTCTTTTGTTTTTCACACAGAGAAATTCTTTCACAGAGAAAGGAATAGTTTATTTCTTTTCTTTCATTTCTTTTGTTCTTTACACAGGGAGGTCTATTCACAGAGAAGGGAGATTTGTTTGTACACACAGGGAGATTTGTCTACAGAGAAAATTATTTGCACACACAGGGAGATCTAATTTTTATAAAAAATAAACTGAAGACAATGAATCTAATTTCCATTTACTCTACTTCTTTCAATCTGAAACTAATTTCTTATCAGAATTAAAACAATGAATCTTATTTTCTACAAAATCTGAAACTAAGAATTTAAACAATGAATCTCATTCTACAAAATCTGAAACAAATTTCTTATCAAAAATTTAAACAATGAATTTCATTCTCTACAAAATCTGAAACTAATTTCTTATCAAAAATTTAAACGATGAATCTTATTTAAACAATGAATCTCATTCTCTACAAAATCTAAAACTAATTTCATATCAAGAATTTAAACAATGAATCTCATTTAAACAATAACTCTCATTCTCTACAAAATCTAAAACTAATTCTTAACAAAACACAAATGAATTTCATTCTCATAAATAATTTAATCAATCTAATCTACCACAAAAATAAGATGCATAAACTAAGTTGAAGGAACCTGGATGCTTGAAGATGGTGTAGAGTCTTCCTTGATCCTCCAAATTGAAGAGAAATCCTCCCAACAAAAATCTTAGTTGCCAATGAAAGTGGACTACAAAGGAGAATTCAACTTGCAGAATTTCTTATGGAATAGCTAACACTCCTTTTGAAACTTGTACCTATTTTATAAAAGAAATTTCAAATTCCCACTACCTAATTTTTTTAATAGAAAAAAGAGATTCTATGCAAATTAATTAGGCTTAGTGGGAGGAGTTACATGCAAGGAGGTGGAGAAGCCTCTAGAAGCTTCTTATTCCTCCTACAACATGTGCCTTAATTTGGGTGAGGGAAATTAAATAACAAATTAAAATATATATGCATTTTCCATGTGTGTGTGGTTTATTATTTTTATTCCCTTACAATATTCATTCAATAATTCATCCAAAGAATATAAATAGAGTTTTGTATTTAAATCAAAAAAGGTGATAAAGGAGGGTTGTGACAACCAAGGGATAAAATAATAACAATCTCTCATCAAACTATCATTAAATATTAATATCAACTATTTTTTTTGATTTATTATAAACTATGTAAATCATTAATTTTAATTTAACATTATTAAACTATATAAATCTATTAATTAATTTAATAATTAAACCAATAATAATAATACTTCAAAACAAACCAACAAAGATAACTCAAGAGAGCACTAAACGCTAAATAACATCTCACACCAAAATACCAAACTGTCAAGGGTAATCAATCTTAAACCTAGAGTGTAGAATGGGTTTTCATGTCATCTTCGATCAACTTGCCATTGGGATAAGACACGCTCAGACCTGTGAAGCTAGGTGGAGTCGATGTCTAGTACCTGTAAATCTTGCATCCACAAAGCCACGATACAACATATACAATATATAATACAGGCAAGTGATAGAGAATCACAATGGCACATCCTGCTCACAGTGAGTGATGTGATATCGTCCCTATCATGAAGACAGTAGAAGACACTCACAACAAGAAAGCAATATCATAATCGATCGCACATCATGAATTAGGGTTATTACATCATAAAATATCCTCAAATCATCGTAAGAGAGTATAAACAACACATAGAATAGGTACATATAAGTCATCAAATGAGCACCTACCATCATAATAACCCATATAACAATCCATAATGTCATCATCCACATGGAATAGTAATGTCAAATACAATATAATATGTCCAATATCCATGATAAAGCATCTAAACCACATTTAAATCCACAATAACCTAATCCAAGCATCACGAGATAGTCTATTCTATGACAAAATAGTCTATCGAAGCACAAAAGGAAAATATAAATTAGGGAGGGACATTACAAACACTCTTTTATCTTGTCTTCTGTCTTCTTTTCCATAACCCTCATTTCGGTATCTATCAAGTTCTCTTCTTCGATAAAAAATTATATCATCCTTTTGATATGAACTTCCATCTCTACTAACTTCCTTGTATTTACTCTGATATGTACAAGGTTCTTTTCCTCCAAAAAAACTCCTTCCTCTTTAAAATATTCCTCCAGAAAACCTTCCACCTCTACCTCTTTTCTTTTGCTCATGTCTTTTGTTCAACTTCTCTTCTTCTTTCAGGGCATATTGATAGGCTTCCTCAACACTTTGCAACTTGATTAAACTGAGTTCATCTTGTATAGACATCCACAACCCATTCAAAATATAACAACTTGTTCAATCTCATTATCAGTATGTCCGAATCTGATGTTCAACTTGTAAAACTCTTTGGTATACTCCTTCACACTAGATTCCTTCTACTTCAGGTTCTGTAACTTCCATAACAGATTCACTTGATAATCAGTGGGCATAAACTTTTATTTCAACTTACTAACCATTTGTTGCCAAGATTTGATCTTCTCTTTACCTCTTCTCTGTCTATCTACTTGCAAATGTTCCCACCAAAGAGATGCATGACCTTTCAACTTAGTGCAAGCATATCTCACCTTCCTATCTTCTGCAGTGCCTTCAAAATCAAAATACTTTTTCATCTTCGTGATCCAATCTAGCAATTCATCTGAATCCAACTTGCCATCATAATCCAGTGGGGTAAAATGTGGTTTGGTATTTGCTCTTGACAATGCTCTTATAAACCTTTCTTCATATGAATCGTTCATCGGTGGATTTTCTCCTTGTTCTTTAGCTACTTCTTCTTCTTCATCTTCGCTCACATCTTCAACATGTCGACCTCTTCTTTGGTCCATTTCAACAAATTCTAATTAGTCTACATTTCCTCTCAACATTTCCATCACAACAGGGTCTACATTTCCATGTGCTCCACCATTTCTATTTCCTCTTCGCGTCATATTCACGCAAGTCCTCTGTAGTTGTAGGTCGGTTCTTCAATCTGCCATCCCACAAAAAATTTTATAGGACAACACAATCTTTAGAATGAAATCTTTCTTTCATACCACTTGGTGCAGTTACGGTGGGAGGGTCCTCAAAGAGAACAGTTTGGACCATGCAGCAAGAGTTACACAACACAAACAACACGATTGTGATGGAGGAAATGCAAAATAGGCTTTATTATCTCATGAAAATTAGTTACAAACTGCTGGCAATATGTGGCCTCATAGATTTGACTCATAGACCCAAGTATAAAACATGCGTGTTATGCAACATCTGGCTCCAATAAGAATGCGAGCCAGCTTTGGACCTCCTATCCTTTGGATCTAACTTCTATATTCTAACTACTACTTTCTAAATTCTTAATTATATTGATTTATATGATCAAGGGTGATCCGCATTGGCCCAAGGTGAAACAATCGCTGATGAACAAGATGAAATGTGTAAAACAACAAGGTCGACCTCCATGAAAGAGATCCATCCAAAAAATCCATAGGATGAAGAGAGCACCTAAGGGAAGGTTGACCACATGCCAAGGAATGTTGTAAATAATGAATTGAAGCTCCGCAAGCTACAAAAATGATCCTCAAGATTCACCAATAGCCAAAATTAGTCCAAGCGGTTCCAATGTTTTAAGCCAGAAAACTGTCTCAGATTCTAGAAGCAATAACTTAGCGGAAAAAGATCCAAATGTCATGTGGACTTAGAATAAGGTAAATGAACATGTCCACAATCAAAATCCAGCTCTGCAACATTCGGTGATCAAAAGAAAAGAAACACAAAATGAAATGTTGAAACTGCAAAACAAGAACAAATTGAAAAGAAAATATTTTTGGTTGATGCAAGATTGCCAAGAAATAGGGATGTTTCTGCATCACTCATGATTATCATCGTTGTCCTTCGTATCAGTGATCATTTCAAAATGGTGAGTCACACCATATTTTATTCTCTTACGAGCCCTAAATTTATTCCTAGTGTTCATTTTGGAAGAAAGGGCTTTCATGAACTCCATAATAAGAACGATAAACCCTTCATAAAGTATAAGGAGTTTATGATTTTGTTGTGTTCCTTAATACCAAACTCTAGAGAAGCCAAAACAAAATATGGGAAGGAAATAAACAATTTATGATGAAAATAGTTTAATAGAATAAAATGAACACCATAAATTGCAATAAATATACCATCAAGAGTTACATGCTGCATAATTACCTCTGCCACCTCGACCCAAATAGGTTTAATAGAGAGTCTATCATATCCTCTAGAAGTTAACATAACCAACTTGCCCTTCTCATTCCCTTTCAAGAATTGGTTCATGGCATCATCCACAGCCTACCCATCTCTAAAAAACATTTCTCCCTTGCACCAAAAGACCAATAACATGTGCAATAAAATCTTTAATGATAGTCATATTTTTTCCACACATAAAAATGGTTCTCTCCTTCTAGCCCTTAAGAAACAACTTAGTGGCTTTTGGATCACATCCATGGAACTTCTCCAAATAAGGAATTGGACTCCCATCCTTCATAATCTTCCATATTTAACTATTCCTATGAGCTTTATCACTAGATAGGGGCTCCACCCGTCTTTTATCCCCACCCATATCAAAATATACATGGAGAGATATATAAACCAAGAGACAACAACCCAACTGAAAATGCCTACTTCAAAGACCTCATCTAAAAGAGAGCAAGTAATAGGCACGTAAAACACCCAAAAAGTGCATGAAAAGACTTGTAATAATAGCATTAAAATGCTTCCCCAAACAACCCGTGCTGGAATTAACATTTAATGATGAATTGGACATTGATTGGAAGGGGATCGTGCAAACCCCAACATTGTGAAGATTGACTAGATGCCCCTAGGTTGCCAAATACATCAGCCACTCCATTACCTTCACAATATATTTGGGAAATATGAATTTATCCAAAATAATTAATAATCGATATAGAGTGCATAATAAGAGATTTGATAGATCAAATAATAATGTTATCTTTTTAAGGCATTGAATTATATTTAAGGAGTCCCCTTCTAGCCAAACCTTACTATAACCTTGAGAGTGGGCCAACATTAAATCATTGTTGGTTGCTGCAAATTTAGTGTAGTGATTACTTTGGGTACCCAAAGGGAGTGCCACAATTGAAATAAACCTACCTCGATCATCTCTCAATACTATCCCACTTCTAGTAGGCCTAAGATTCCCCTTAGCCACTCCATCAAAATTGAATTTAATTGAACCCCTCGAAGGGGGTTTCTAAACAACATTCTCCTTTGATTTATTTATATTAATTAATGGATTCTATATACCAAATAAAAAATTCCAAATTTTAACCACCTACAAATCATAATGAGAGACATAAATATTTGGCCCAAACACATTCTTGCTAGAAACCCTAGAGATGAAATTATCCTTAATAGATTTGCTAATTTTAATAAAACTCTATCTGACTCCAATTGATCCTCCCTAATCACCCGATTATTTATCTCTTTCCAAAGATCCCAAGAAACATGAATTATGATAAGGGACTAAAGAAATTTAAGAGCTAGGTTAATAGAAGGAGATATTCATTGAGACCAAAAACCACCGATGGAGTTAGGAAAAAACTAATTAATATTCCAAAGAAATAATTTGATCCCAAACATCCTTAAAAAAATCATACCCCAAAGGAAGGTGAAGGGAACCTTTGGAAGCATGCTCCCAAAGAGCACATGTATTAGGTAGAGAAAAATATCTCTTGCCATAAATTATCAAGGGTGAGGACTTTGTTCTCAATAAGAAGCCAAAAGAAGATTTTGACCTTAGGAATAAGCATCATATTCCATAAATTAGCCCAAAAGGGGGAGGGGATTGTGATTCCAACAATATATTAAAAGCATAAGATACAAAAAAAAATTCTAGGACACCCAATTTTCCATAGGAGACACCAGAACATGAAAAAGGGATAAAGCCCTTTGAAAGTTAGCCAAGCTTGAGGAAACATAAAATAATTTTTTTCCAATCTTTGTCAACTATATAATCAACCAAACAATTACTAATTTGTTTTGATAAAAATATCTTTGAAAGGAAAAGCCTAGGGAGTATTGGTAAGAGGAGAATTGCCATATCTCTAGTCCTCCAAAAAATTAATGAGCCAACCATTACCAACAATCCACTTGATACCTTTGAAAATGATAAATATGGACTTCTAGATATTATTCCACATGGTAGACCCTCAAACAAGCTCCTAAACATTCAACACTTCTGTGATATTACCATAACCTACAAGTTATTTACTAGACATCATATTCGTCCATTCATTTATTTTTAGATAGGAGTCTCTAGAACTAATTTGCAAGCAAGACACAATTGAACTTTTTGATATTCCTAATTCCAAGACCACCCATTTTTTAGGTTTACAACCTTGATCCCAAGCAAGAAGAGGTAAACACTTCCTTTCCTCAGTTCTAGCCCAAAGTTTTTTTGTGAATCTGGTCAATCTTATCAATAAATTTTTTGGAAACTTTGAGTAGGCACATTGAATAAACAAATAAATTATGAATAGTTTCTTTAATGAGTTGAATCTTACTTGCTTGACTAAGAAAATTATCTTTCCAAATGACAAGTTTGGATTGAAACCTATCCAGAAAGCCCAACCAAAAGGACTTTGACACATTGTTATCATAGAGAGGTAGACCAAGATAAGTAGAGGGAAGACAACCTGTGTTGACTTGAATTTCATCATCAGAATACTACCTACAACATGTTAGTTTCACAAAATACAAAGGAAATTCTATAGGAAATCCAAACTGAACCAATGAAACTACATGAAATACATATAAAATAAAAACATTATTTTTACCTTCATGATTTAAGTCTCAATGTGTCCTAACTCCATTGTTCTTGGTTGCAGATGGTGTGCTCTCAGGCAAGCATTGATAGCTTCCAAGATGGCATATGAAGAATGGACTGATAAATGATAGTTAATTGATACTATGATATGTAATGCTAAATGATTATGCTAAATGAGGAATGCTAAATTGCTAATTGCTTCAAGATAAAACTCACAGATGCATAATTTTTCACAAATGATTAACTTGAAAACTCACTTGAAGACTAACTTGAATACTAACTTTTTCTCAACTCAAACTCCTAATTTTATAGACTTTGAGAGGATAAGATGATGTATCCTAGATCAACGGTCATGATCAAATCTACAGATTTGGATGGCTATGAGAAAAGGTGAAGGTTGAGAGAAAGAGGGAAGGAGAAGACAAGTGACACTCATCTCACCTTGACTGGGTTGCTGATTGAGACAATCTAGGGATGGTTGGAGAAGTTTAGGCATGAGAGGACAAGTGGACTCAAGTCCTTCCTAAGATATAGGGGTGTTGGAGACAATATAGAAGAAGGTTATGAAATATGTGTACGTACACAATATTTCATTAAATTTGGAAGTTGGAGATAAATGATGAATTAATATTTAAGAAATATTAATATCTTTAGCCACAGGATTGATGAGTTGGCAAAAGGAAGATGAAGTGGAGATGGAAGGATGAGTTGGACAAAAGATTAAATAATTAAGAAATTATTTAATACTTGAGACTATAGGATAGAAGAATAACCATTAAATATTAGATATTCAAATGATTGGAGGAAATAATTAAATATTAGATATTTAACTAACCGATTAGAAGAATAATTAAATATTTATATATTTAATTAATTAGGGCAATAGGATAGATGAATTAATTAATAAAATATTTCAATTAAATTATTAGTAGAAAGACACAAAATGAATTAAATTAATTAATCTTTTCAAATTAACTGTGTAATAGAAGAATAAACATTAAATAAATATTAAATATTTATTTAATCGCTCATAGCCATTTTTATGTGTATACATTTTGCCCCTCTTTGAAATGATCTCGAGACAACATTGTTTCAAAGATTAAATCAAGTCTCGATAATGCGCCTGATGGAGATAAAAATCCTGATTGTGTGCCCCAGATACTGATTTTTGGATATTGAGTTGATGATGATGCCCCCTCGAGAGATCGTTTGTGCATTAAAGGAATGAATGATTTCTCGATAGAAGAATAATGTTATATGAAAGATAGATAAGTGAATAGATTGCAGATTGATCAGATGAATTGGATTGATAAGATTGATTGGATTGAGATCAAGTCTAGTTTTAGGAAGGACACATCTTGTATAAGACAAAAAATGATCAAAATGTCTAGTTTCAGGAAAGATACATCCTGTATAAGACATGATAGATGATCAAAACGTTTAGTTTCAGGAAAGATACATCATGTATAAGACATTATAGATGATAGTTGAATGAATGATGAAGATATCAAATTGAAGAATGATTCCATTGGATGATGATGCTGGTGCAGGTGTTGCAGGTGATCCATGTGTTAGACCCACAGGCTCGAGAGGCAGTCATGATTCTTGACTTGATTTGTATTGATGGGACTTTGTACATTATTGATTATTTTTTATCCAAACTTTTTATTATTTTATGATGATCTATATGCAGACATGGACTCTATATGATGATCTTTTATTATGCATGTTACTCTATATTATGATGATCTATATGCATTGATTATATGGATGATGTTATTATCTTTTCTCTTCATTATGATGATGCTCTATATGATGATTAAATGATATGCTTTTGATTTTGAAAATGCAAATGCAAATGATTATTAACTTAAATGATGTGAATGAGATGATCTATATGGAAATGCAAATGAATGATGAATTTCTTTTTCTTTTTAAATGCGAAAGATGATGTAAATGCAAATGATCTATATGCAAATGAAAGATTATGTAATATGTTATTCAAATGTTTTTTATGTTTATATGAAATGATTATAATGATTATGAATTTAAGTGCAAAGATGCCACTAAATGATCTTTAATGAAATGATAATGCAAATAATAATGATGATACACTACATGATTAATGAAATGCACTTAATTGAATGCAAACTAATACAATGATTAAAATGCAACTAAATGAAATGGATGATGATTAAAAAATGATTCTAAAAATTAATGCACCTACAATGATCAAATGCAAATTGTTTTTGTCTGTCTAAGTATACTCAATCTTTATTGGTGACCATTGATCTGTGAATGAAATGAAATTATTATAATGCAACTGACAATGAATGCTTATAATGCAGATGAATAATGAGCTAATCTAAAAATGATCTAAAATGATACTTCCATTCTTCATACGCTTGTCTTGTCATAGTGCTTGATTTCATTAGTGACCTTTAAAATGTTGTAAGAAAATACAAGCAACTTGACATAATGATCCAAGATGACCTGAGTATTTCTTACATGGATTTTGATATAGCAAGTTAATACAAGCAACTTGATATAATGAATCAAGTTGACCCGAGTATTGCTTGTAGAGCAAACAAGGATTATCCCCTTTCATGCATGACTTAGAACGTCCTCCTTGATATTTTTCTGATCATATCCTTAGAAAAGTACATACTTTAGTAAGAGATAAACCATAGACAACAATCAAAGAAAATAATCATGCCTCATCATAACTTCTCTAGTCATGGACATCCTTGAGTCGCATAGAGTACATGATTAGCAATAAAATCAAGAAATAAACACTAAATCTTGCATGTCATTCACATGTTCTAATGGTCATTAACTGATATAATCATCTTGATGAATGCTCTTTGATAATCCTTTATTACTTGCTGGTTGATTCTTCATTTTCTGAGTTTCACAATTTAGTTGTCATAATATGCCTTGATCTTCACTACTTTGTTGCTCATTATCTGTTTCAAAACCCTAGGTGTTTTTGGTTTTTCTAAGTTTTCCGAATGTTTTGGCTTTTCAAAGATTCAAAAGATCACCTTAGCAAAAGGAATTAGGATTTTGCCCCCAGCGAAATTTTTTTTTTATTATGAATGTATGAATTGATCAAGATCCAAACCATGGCAGGATACAAATGCAGATTGATTGATTCTGATAAAATCTAAGATAGTGACTATGACAAGTATGTCAAAGATTGATAACTGTTGGCAAGCTGCATATTTTTTGCTAATGGTTCAGAGCAATGGATGTGAAAGATGGAATGGATAAGCTAGGAAGTGATAGATTGGATATGATGGAGTGGATAGGTGCGCAAAGAGATCTCATAGATGGAAGGACTCACTTTTAAGATAGAGCTTGTTTACTAGGTTTTCACCATCTAAATTTATTGCATTTTTTCTTTTCATATTTTGATTTTTTTTTTCACTATTTTATGCTTTGTAGGGATTTTATGCTTTTTTGATTTTTGAGAGATGAAACATGTCCAACCATCAATTGATAAAGATAAGACTACTTAGAACAAAATCTAGTTATCATACTGATCTATGTCATTATTTTGATTTGTTCGATGATTGATAAGAATGTCTGGTTTCAAAGAGTGAGTACCCTATATAAGACCGATCTATCTGGTTTCAAGTGTACCTATCTCTATATAAGACATGTTGATGTTGATAGATGGATTGATTAACTAGACATGTGATCGGTTTGATTATAGACTTTAAGAGTTTGTCTGTTGTTGATCTGATGGATGGGCCATGCGCTCATGCTATGATTTTTAACTTTTTATTTGATTTTGTCGATTTTTTATTTTTTAAGACATTTTTGTGATTTTTGGAACTTTTTGGATCATAAGAAAGATGTATTTGGTTGCGCCAATGTATAACAAGACAAGGAATGGATGAATAGATGACTGGACCATTAAGGTGGAAATGGATAGGAGAAAGATGAAAGTAGCTTATGAGGAGACACATCAAGAGCTTCTTAAAATTATGTTTTTGTCCTTAGTTTTGATCAAGATCAAGGATGGATGGATATAGGATATGGATAGGAGAAACAAGATTATAGATAGTGATAGATGATGAAAAAATGAATAGTTAGGATATATGGTATAGATTAGCATGAAGCAAGATTGTAGATAGCATTGGATGAATTTAGATAGAGTAATGGGTACTGGAGGAAGGATAATGGGAGATGTGGTATGAAGAATAGAGTGGATGAAACTTTGACCCCAAGTATAGAGGTCTCCATATTTAAAGAGGTGATATGTAAGATTGTTACAGTATTTAGTACCACTCAAATAAGTGTTCCTAAACTTTTCAAAGATAGAGACCCAACCCACACTAAAAAACTCTGGAAAAATTCAACCAAACATATCTAGCAGCTAGGAAGTAGACTCAAAAGGGAAGAAGAACCCAAACTAGATCAAGGCACTTAGTTTTTGATTACCTATGTGTGTGCAATTAGGTTCATTCTGGCTCATATGATAATTGTAATCTTCAGAATCCAATGTGGCTAGCTACATGAGTTACCCTGACTTCAAAAGCATCCTGGATAGAGCCTCATTGTCAGCAAGCATCCATAGCTCCAATTAGGTTAGCACTGCAATATCACAAATATTACTCCATTTCCAGCTAGGCATGCATAGCCCCAATGAAGTTACTCGCATATTCCCATAGCCAAGCTTTTGATATTTTATTTTTTTTCTTTTTCTTATTTTGGATATTTCTTTTCTTGATCATGCTTTAGATCTTTTGATATTGTCTTTTTCTTTTCTTATTTTGATTGCATCAACTTGTAAGTAATCAAACTTACATGGGTCTGATAATTACAGTGGTGTTGAAGCAAGATTTTAGATTTTTCACTAGCCATGTCTTCGACTAAGAGATCACAATGATTTAGAGCAATTGATTAAGTGTATGAGATACAGTAATCAAAAGATGTCGGTACCAAGATACGATAAGTGGTTCTTTTCTAGATTAAGTGTGTATCCCAACCAAAAGATAATGTTAAAGAGGAATAACTTTAGATTCTGAAGTGTATCATGAATAGATATCTAGGAAAAGGACTAAACATGAGATTACAACATGGGCAAGCATGTGACAAAATGACACAAATGCTTATTTCATAGATGATGAATTTATGCAAAGGATTGAATGAAAGGGATGAAAGGATAGAAAAGAGGTGTTGGATAGTAGATAGAATTTTTGAATATTTGTGCAAGGATAGATGGAACTGTATTCAAGATGAGTGTTGGTACACAACTCAAGAAGTGATGAAGAGATGGAGGAAAATTGAATTTTTGGACATAAGAACCCAAAATAGATAAAGGAAATGATGGAAGAATGGTTTTGAAAAGATGTTTAGAAAGATGTTTGAAATAAGTTCAAAGATGTGTTACTTTGTTGATCTTTCTCATGGATCATTTGAGGTGATGGAATGATGGATGGAGGGAAGTAAGAACCCAAGATGGATGGAAGGGATGGAGAGTTTGAATTTGGAATGAAAAGGTCTAAAATGGATTTTGAGGATGAAGAGTTTGACTTTGGAATGAAAGAACCTAAAATGGATTTGGAGGATGAAGAGTTTGACTTTGGAACGAAAGGACCTAAAATGGATTTGCAGGATGAAGAGATTTCTTGATCTTGATCTTGACTTGGAGTAGGATCATTTGAGTTTGCGATTTTCTCTTGATTTTGAGTTAGATTAGTGAAGGAGATAGAAGAGATATCATGCTCTTCAGGAAGTGGATGTTGAATGGGACTTCGCTCTTGAGATAAAAGGGGATCATCGTGGATGGAATACCAAAATATTACGGGATCATCATAAGATTCTTGATAGGTAGGATCTTGATAAAAAATGGGATTAGATTGGAAAACCATGATATCTTGGTCTTGATTTAGGCTAGGACTCATTTCCTTTGAATAAGCTTCTTCTTTTTCAAGTGACAAGGGATGGTCACATGAGTGATCAAAGTTTCAATTTAGATAGGTTGATGTTGTTGACTTGATGGGTACTTCATTATGGATACTCAAGCTCACTAAGTCGAATAGAGGGTTTGTTCGATAGGCCCCTATGACAAAGTACGTCAAATGATATGGATAAAATCTCTTGATATGGAAACTTGATTTGATTAACTTGAATACCTAGCCAGGTATTGTTGTTGTTGAGATAGTTGGATGATAAACTCTTGATCACTTGGTTTGATACTCCCCTAATATTGTTGGATTTTTGTTCATTTTTAGATGATGATTTTCTTCAATTTTTGACCATTTTGAACATGTCATAGACATAGAAGACACAATGTTTTTGAAAAACAAAATACATAAACAAGTACAAATCCTATGGCAGGCTGAGACAATAATTGTTGAATCTCACATGGGGTTTCCCCAAGGCTACGCTATTCAAAGTGGATATTTAGATTCTTGACCCTACTGGGTCCACCCTCAACACTCACTTCTTCGGGGTAGCTAAGCACCAATTTCCATGAAAACTCCCCATGACAAACTTTATATCTCTACTAAGAACCGTATGTGTGTGAGCTGCTTCAGAGGTCCGACCTCCTGTGCCAATAATTAGAAGGATTTTGGCAACTAGTACAAGTGGTTTTTAGTAAAGGCTTCCGGTCATGTGGCCATACATGCGACACTTTCAGCTCTATAAATATAGAAGGTTCCCAGCCTATAGAGGTTACGCTCCATAGGGTTTATGGGGAAACATAGTGTCGGTATGAACTTATCAGCACATGTTGCTTGTGACTTTCATCACAAACACGATTTATTTAGAGTGGATTGGAAGGACTTGATATTAGCCCATTTCCACTTTGGGTCGTTCCCCTCTCACTGGCCCCCTCAAGGAAGCTCGGGAAGGCAGGCCCTCTAAAGGCTATACATAAAAGAAAGTAGGTCTAGTTTTCTGATCACCGTATGATGGTGAGAGCATACTTAACTACTACCTCATCAAGCACAAAAAATAAAAGTTCATTTTAGCCTTCTAAAATCTATGTGCAACTATTTTAAAGAGGTCACTCAAAATGCAAGTTGCATGCTGTTAATTTATCCGCCTTAGTTAAACTAAATGGGCATGACATGATGTGTTACTTTCCAAAATAGAACTCTTAATTAACTAGGTGAGGAAATGCATGAAATTTGCTTTAAAAATAATCCTGCACATACACGTTAGTAGTTTGAAAAAAAAATTAAGTTCTTGGACATTCGGACCTGCAAGAAAATTCTGTTAGTTGCAAATAAAAGCGCTATCCTAACAAATGCATTGTCTTTCACCTCTAAAATATGTCTTTCACGGTGGGCACCAAAATGTGTCGACTTGAATTTCATTATCAGAATACTACCTGCAACATGTTAGTTTCACAAAATATGAAGGAAATGCTACAGGAAATCCAAACTGAACCAATGAAACTACATGAAATACATATAAAATAAAAACATTATTTTTACCTTCATGATTTAAGTCTCATTGTGTCCTAACTCCACTGTTCTTGGTTGCAGATGGTGTGCTCTCATACAAGTACTGATAGCTTCGAAGATGGCAAATGAAGAATGGACTGATAACTGATAGTTAACTGATACTATGATATGCAATGCTAAATGATTATGCTAAATGAGAAATGCTAAATTACTAATTACTTCAAGATAAAACTCATAGATGCATAAGTTTTCACAAATGATTAACTTGAAAACTCACTTGGAGACTAACTTGAAGATTAAATTTTTCTCAACTCAAGCTCCTAATTTTATAAACTTTGAGAAGATAAGGTGATGTGGCCTAGATCAACAGTCATGATCGGATCTACAGATTTGGATGGTTGTGAGCAAAGTTGAAGGTTGAGAGAAAGAGGGAAGGAGAAGACAAGTGTCACTCATCTCACCTTGACTGGGTTGCTGACTGAGAGAATCTAGGGATGGTTGGAGAAGATTTAGGCATGAGAGGACAAGTGGACTCAAGTCCTTCCTAATATATAGGGGTTTTGGAGAGAATATAGAAGAAGGTTATGAAATATGTGTACGTACACAATATTTCATTAAATTTGGATGTCAAAGATAAATGATGAATTAATATTTAAGAAATATTAATATCTTTAGCCACATGATTGATGAGTTGGCAAAGGGAAGATGAAGTGGAGATGGAAGGATGAGTTGGAAAAGAGATTCAATAATTAAGAAATTATTTGATACTTGAGACTATATGATAGAAGAATAACCATTAAATATTAGATATTCAAATGATTGGAGGAAATAATTAAATATTAGATATTTAATTAACCGATTAGATGAATAATTAAATATTTATATATTTAATTAATTAGGGGAATAGGATAGATGAATTAATTAATAAAACATTTCAATTAAATTAATTAATAGAAATACACAAAATGAATTAAATAGATTAATCTTTTCAAATTAACTATTTAATAGAAGAATAAACATTAAATAAATATAAAATATTTATTTAATCGCTCATAGCCATTTTTATGTGTATACACAACGCACCTTACAATAAAAATTCTCATAACCTTATCTTGTCTCTCCTAGAGAGTATTCAAAAAGAAAACAACACTTTTAGGGATATTGATCTTATGTCTTGAAGCTAATTCACAATTGAGAAAAAATATTTAATCATTTTAGCTTTTAACATTGACACTTCCCCATGATTAAGGTATTAGATCAATAAATTGTTGATTAGAACAAGCCTTCCCACAATAAGAGGTACAAAGTGCCTTCAAAAAACTTCATTGATGACCCTTAGAATAATTCTTTACAAAGCTTCCACCATGATCACAAAGAGAAAAGGAGAAATTGGGTCTCCTTTCCTAAAGCCTTTGAAACTTTTGAAGAACCCTGAAGGACACCTATTAATAATAACATAACAATTGGGGGTAGAAATAAACTACAAAAGGATATCCATAATTTTTCCCCCAAAACCAAAAGCATACAAAACTCTAGAAAGGAATTTTCAATTCAATGCAATCACTAACTTTCATGAGGTCAAGCTTAAGAAAAAAACCAACCTTCTTGTTAACAAATAGTAAATGTATATTTTCATGCATCATAAGAATAGAATCAAGAATCTTCCTACCAAGCACAAAACCACTTTGGTGGATAGAAATAAAATCTAAGAGAATAGATTGCAATATAACCACCAAGACTTTGGAGAAGATTTTATAAATGGAATTCCATAATATGATTGGTCTAATATATCCAAAATTTGTAGCACTAGGAATTTTAGGGATAAGAACAATGAAAGTTGAGTTTTAATTCCTTGAGAATATTCCTACTACCAAAAAACTCCCTAGTAGAATCAACAACATCCTTCATAACAATATCCCAAAAAAAAATTAAAAAGAAAAGAGGAAAACCATTAGGGCCAGGTGCTTTATTACCTACCAAAGAAAAGACCTCCCTCCTTATCTCCTCTTCAAAAGGAATATTAACTAGCTTCTTATTGATTTCCTAAAAAACAAGCTTAGGAATAACTTCCAAAAACCAAGCCTCACACCCAGGATCGAGGACCGTATCTACAAAAACCTTTTTCGAAAAGAAATCAATGGCTACCACAAGAATATCTCCTTCATCCCCAATAATGGAATCACAAGCATGGATAGCTTTGATTTTAATATCTGCATGATTCTTTTGAGTACACATGTGGTAAAACATAGTATTACTATCTCCACTTTTAAGCCAAACATCTCTAGAACATTTTTCCAAAAAACTTCTTCTTTAGCAATGATATTGTGAAGACTTTTCCAAAAAACTTCTTCTTTAGCAATGATATTGTGAAGACATGATAAGAGGTCATTCTACTAAGACTAAGTCAAACAATCTAACCCTTTTTTCTTGAATCTCCTTTTACACCTCATACATTTTATTCTTGATAGATTCCTTTTCTCTAAAAAATTTATAAAGGGAGGCTTTGTTTCACTTTAAAATATTAGTCTTCACAAAGGACAATTTCTTAGCCACTCTGAACATAGTCGATCCCTTAATCCTAATTTTCAAACATTCTTTATTCCCATCTATGAGATTTGGATGTTTGGGCTACATCTTTTCAAATTCAAAAGAAAATATTTTCTTTCTACCCAAAATAATAGTAGAGAAAGAAATTGGAAAATGATCAGATCCCAACCTAGTGAGGATTGAGAGAGAACAAGAGAAAGAAGCTAACTAGGCCAAATAAATAAGAGCATAGTCCATTTTAACTTGAATAAGATCCTCCCTCACACAATGAATAGACCAAGTATAGGAGGCATCTTGGAGTTCCACATCAAACAAATCTTTCTCATTAATAAAATCCATCAGATCATACATACTGTCCATGGGAGCTTGATATCCCCTAATTTCTCATCTTCTTTTAGAGGAGTATTAAAATTCCCAGTAACCAACCACTTTTCTTCTTGGTAAGAAAATTTATAAATTCCTAACTTTTTCTAAAGCTTTTCCCTTGCATTCTTATTATTAGAATCATAAATATTAGAAACAATTCAATAAATTCCATCACATAAATGGTGAAATTGAGTAGTAACATGATTATTATCTTCAGTCAAAGGCACACATTTAACAATTCTTAAATTAAAAAACATAGCAAGACCACCTGAAGTACCATCTGCACTAATTACATGAAAATCATAGTCCTTAAAAAAATAATTCTTAATCTTTTCCAACTTAGCACACTACATTTTAGTTTCTTACATCACATTCATGTTGATCCTTCTTTTATTGCTGCTACATATCTTTCTATTTGTGGTTTCACTAACATTGGTCAAAAAGCTCTTGGCATGGTAATACTACCTATTGAGATAGGAATAGTTACACTAATACCCTTGTATACACAATTTTAGGTACCTTATCCTATAATGTGGGTATCAAATGCACCCTCATTAATATAGGATTAGGTATCAATTTTTGTAGTTACATCACATTCATATTGATCCTTCTTCTATTATTGCTACATCTATTTCTATTTGTGGGTTTGATAAATTAATCACAAATATCTTGGCATGGTAATACTATAGGACTCACTATGACTCACTACTTTACCTACCCTAGTGTACATAATTCCAAGTCCCTATCATATAATCTCTTTAGGTTAACAATGGATACATTGTATGGGTGGAAACCAATCTACCTTGTATCACTCCATAAAATTCATATGTAATAATCAAGCATATACAATACAAGTTGACCCTAATACCTTTCAATACTATTAATAGATTAAATTAGGTCATTTGAAGCCCACCCTTTATTCTTTTCATGACTTTGTGCATTTTACAAAAAAATCTCAAACACCATAATGCCTTCTAATGATGATGATGCACCTTCTTCTAATGCATTTCTTGGTGATGATTGAGGCTCCTTACACTTCACCCCTCATGAGCCAAGTGAGTATAAGGTTGACCCTTGTAACTTTGACATTCCCTCATTTAACAATGATGTATGTGAGCATGCTAGAATTGATCCTTCTTCTATGAATTCAACTACTATTTAAACATGTAATTATACTTCTCTTTTTTCCTGGGTGAGTGACATCGAATCTCTTTCTTTTTTGGAAAAATATTATGGGCTTGGATTCAAAATTCTTTTTAAGAATCAATACTAAGTAAATAGTCTTGGGTAAATTAAATTAGATGAATACACAAGGAGAGACTGGGCATTAAGTACGTTGGAGTTTGGTGAGCAGGGAGCACATGGGTCCAATGAATGCATGGCATTGCTTGTGAGGGTAGTTGTGTTTGTCTCACCCCCATTGTGTTTGGGGACTATTCCTTTTGGCATGCCAAATATTTTTTCTTGTACTGTTTTTGTTTGTTTCTTTTTTAGTGTTTTTCATACAAATTGGTGTCAAGTTCTGATCTATTTAGAGGTTTTCTTTTTGCTGATAGATGTGCTATTCCTTGTGATCTCTAACCTATGATGTTTTTTTCATTTTTATTTGCTATTATTTGTGGTTGGAGTGACTTCCTTGATTAGAGCTTGGTTTAGTATTCCTTTTTTGTATTGGTTTCTCTTTTTTATGCTTTGGTTTTTTGTAGTGGTCAGTAATATGGTAGCCTATGGGGGTTCAAGGAGCCCCCATTTTTTGTCCTTTAAGTATGTGATAAGTAATAATGAAAATTATTTTTTAGATCATGATAATGAAGTATGAAATTATGGATCCCATTGCTAATGATCCCTTGGGGTTGAGACCAAAAACGAATGGCTACTTGGAGAAAAGAAAAGATTGATCCATTTTGGCCATTAACCTTGACTCCATTATAGATGATGTTTTATACTTATTGGAGAATGGTATCAAGTATAAATTTTGTTGGTATTTTGGTATGGTTTTGCCATTGATGTCAACACCTACTAAAAACTAGCACTTTGGAGATCCAGCAACATTTATCGGCAAGCAAGTAACTATTGCACAGTTATTGGTATATGGTTCACTGGTAGGATATAATGTTCACCGCTACTTGGAATGATATGGAAGACACTTGGTAATGTCGAATACATCATGTGGACACTTTGTTTTGAAGAGTTAATCATTGGTATATTCATATTCACATATTTGCTTTTACCGGCAAATAGGTCCAGGGTTATCTAGGGTTACACCGGTAGGTTTATCTTTTCCAGATCAGCATGGCACGCTATGGAGATGATTTATTATTGTTGTAAATGCATTAAGCCAACATATTCAATCGGTTATTGCATTGGATATTATATTGTATGTAAAATGTTTTTTATTGTAATATCTTGTAGAGCTGACCTACTAAAACTGGTCTTAGGGTATGGTATAATGTAAGATCTTATTTGTAAGATCGAATGTGGAATACGAAGAAGAATTGTGAGAAGGTATATGTGAGATTAAGTAGAGGTATACACGAAGACATCATTTGAAGGTGAAGCTAGGTTTTTGAAGAAGCATATCAGCATTACACTGGTACTGAATCCAGCATATGAAGATGCTATTTTGTATAGTACATTCTTATTGGATTTAACCATCCAACTATAGTCAGTGTGATTCCCATTTTGTGATTGAACAGTGAGCTCTAGGCTATTGGCTTTTCGGCATGTGCAGACCCCATTTATTTACACTTACTATCTGTAGTAGTATCATCTGATTGTGGGTAAGGTTTCCCACCATGGTTTTTCCCTTTACAGGGTTTCCACATACAAATATTGGTGTTATGTGTTGTGGATGACTTTATGTTTATGTTTCATGCATTAATCTTTACCGGTATAGCAATTTACTGTTAACACTGTCTACTGACATACTTAACTGGTTTACCGATATTAAGCATTAAGTTGGTTAAATGGTTTTTGGTTTGAATGTATTAGACAACTGATCCACCCCCCCCCCTCTTATTTGTCTTTGAGACCTAACAATTGGTATCAGAGCGTAGTCCTCTTTTGCAGAAGTTTAACAACTTGAGGAGATCCAATGTCTACTAATTATTTCAGGAAGGACAGTCCTAAACTTGATGGAACCAACTATGGGATATGGAAGATCAGGATGGAGACACATTTGAATTGCATCAGTAAAGACATCTAGGAAGTTACAAAGAATGGTTATACTGCTGCTGTAGTTGGTCAGACTGCTCCAATTACCTTAGCTAAAGATGAGGAGAATGATTGCAAAGCAAGAGAAGCACTTTTGAGCACATTATCAGATCAACAACTCATGCGACTATCAGATAGGTCTACTGCTAAAGCTATTTGGGATCATTTGGAAACACTAAATGAAGGAGATTCCACAGTCAAGATTGCAAAACTTGAAAACTTCCGAGTCAGGTATGAACATCTGAAAATGGAAGAAGATGAAAGAATTTTTGCTTTTATGGAAAGAGTAAATGAAATTGTTTTGGGTATTAAATGTTGTGGAGGAACCATGAGTGAGGATGAAATTGTTTCAAAAATCTTAAGAGGTTTACCATTGACATATAAAATGAAGGTTACTGCTATAAATGAGTTGAGAACAATGCCTAATACATCAGTAACTAGGGATACATTGATTGTAAAACTTTCAGCTTTTGAAATTGAGGAATTTGGTCCTGTTGCTACTATAAAGACTGATTTGGACTTTAAAGCATCAACATCATCTACTCCATCATTTGACAAATCAGATTGGAAAGCCTTTTATGCAAGAGAACTTGAAGAAACCAGGAAGGAGAATGAAGAGCTTGAAGAACTTGAAGCACTATTTACAAGAAAAATGCCAAAAGGTCCAATTTGAAGTAAGTATGAAATTAAAGCACCCTTTAAATGTTTCAACTGCAATAAAATTGGTCATATGGCTTCGAGATGCCCTGATAGACATGCTAGACTAAGAGAAGAAGCTAGAAGAACATACAAGCCTAATCCTGAATATCAAAGATACATATTTAAGAAGAACAAAGACAATTCTTGTTACATTGTTGATGAAGGTGTGACTAATGACTCTGATGAGGATCCAATAGACAATGGATGGGTTTTTGTTGCTATAACAGAGGATCAACCGACACCTACTACTCAACCGATAGAACAAGCCCTAGCAACTAAAGTTGAAGCAAAGGATGAATGGATCATTGACTCAGGATGCTCACATCACATGACAGGAGACAAAGGTAAATTCTTGAACTTTCAAGAATACAATGGAGGTTTAGTAAGATTTGGAGATGACAAATACTTTTCAATCAAAGGTAGGGGTTCAATATCTCTTGATGGTAAGCATAACACTAACAATGTCTACTATGTTGAAGGATTAAAGAATAATATTTTAAGTGTTGGTCAATTAGTTGAGAAGGGATTTCAGTTACAATTCAAAATGGAAAATGCAAAATCATGAATAGAACTGGTTTGGAAATTGCAACCGGTAATCAAACTAGAGGTAATATCTTTCATTTGAATAACAATGAAAAGGCATGCTTGATTGCACATATAGATGAAAGTTGGTTATGGCATAAGAGACTATGTCATGTAAACTTTGATTGCATGGTAAATATCAGTACTTCTAAGGTAGTTAGAGATCTACCTAAAATTGTGAAACCTCATAATACAATTTGTAAGGAATGTCAATTTGGAAAACAAGTTAGAGCTAGTTTCAAAAGTATTCCAAAAAAATCCAATAATGCTCTTGATTTAATTCACACTGATTTATGTGGTCCAGCTAGAACTAAAAGCTTACAAGGTGATAGATATTTCATGCTAATTATTGATGATTATTGTAGAATGTGTTGGGTTAATTTTCTCAAAGAAAAATCAGAAGCACTTGGAAAGTTCAAACTGTTCAAATCAATGGTTGAAAATGAAACTAGTAAGAAAATAAATGTTTAAGATTAGATCAAGGAGGAGAATTCACATCTAAGGACTTTAATACATTATGTGAAGTGAATGGAATCAGAAAACAATTATCAGCACCTCAGACACCACAACAGAATGGAGTTGTTGAAAGGAAAAACATAACTATCTTGGATGCAACAAGAAGTATGTTATCAGAAGCAAATCTACCACATGTGTATTGGAGAGAGGCAGTTAGCACTGCTATCTATACATTCAACAAAGTTCACATCAAAGGTGAAACCGGTAAGACCCCTCATGAACTATGGTTTGGTAATACTCCTACTCTTAAGTATTTTAGAATTTTTGGAAGTAAATGTTATATTAGAAGAGATGAGTATATTGGGAAATTTGATCCTAGAAGTGATGAAGGAATATTTCCTGGTTATTCATCTAAGAGAAAGGCATATAGATGTTTTAATAAGAGATTGCAGAAAATTGTTGAGAGTACAAATGTAAAGATTGATGAACAATTCAGAGGAACTTCAAGGTATATAGACTCTGAACTGGCAATAGAAATTGTGACAAATGAACCTACACTAAATCCATCGATACAGAATGAAGATCTAGTTACCCCGGTATCATCAAAGGACTCCATAGTAATTGAAGAACAACAACAAACTAAGACACCCCGGTATGTAAGATTGAATCATTCTGAAGATCAAATAATTGGAAACAAATTTAAAGGAGTTATGACAAGATGAAGATTGGCAAATGAAGAGGTATGTCTTATTTCTCAAATTGAACCATCATCTATCAATGAGGAATGTGAAGATAAATTTTGGATTAAAGCTACAGAAGAAGAATTAGGACAAATTGAGAAAAATAATACTTGGATATTAGTTCCCTGGACTAAAGATAAAAATGTAATTGGAACCAAATGGGTATTTAGAAACAAACTTAATGAAGATGGTAAGGTTGTTAGAAATAAAGCAAGACTAGTGTGTAAGGGATATTCTCAGAAAGAAGGAGTTGATTACAATGAAACCTTTGCACTGGTAGCTAGAATTGAGGCAGTCAGATTATTCTTGGCTTTTGCAGCTCACAAGGACTAAAAAGTTTATCAAATGGACATTAAATGTGCATTTTTTAATGGAGATCTTGAAGAGGAAGTATATATTGAACAACCTAATGGTTTTTCTTTAACAGATGACAATGATATGGTTTGCAAGTTAAGAAAAGCTCTGTATGGATTAAAACAAGTCCCAAGAGCTTGGTATGCAAGATTGGATAAGTATCTTTTAAAGATTGGTTTTACTAAAGGAAATGCAGATAGAAATTTATATTACAAAATAACTAATGATGACATCTTGATTATTGAAGTATTTGTTGATGATATAATCTTTGGAGGAGAAGATGGATTATGTAAGGAATTTTCTATTAAAATGTAGCAAGAATTTGAAATGTCTATGATTGGAGAAATTAAATTCTTTTTAGGATTGTAGATTTCACAGACTGATAAAGGTATATTTTTTAGTCAATCCAAGTACTTGAAAGAATTACTAAAGAAATTTGGGATGGAGAACTCTAAACCGATAAGCACACCTATGACTACAAATGACAAATTATCTCAAAGGGATGAATCTACACCTGTTAATCCAACTAGATACAAATCTATGATAGGAGGTTTATTGTATTTGACACAAACTAGGCCTGATATTATGCATGTAGTATGTATTGTTTCTAGATTTCAAAGTAATCCTAGGGAAAATCATGAATCAACAGTAAAAAGGATTTTCCAGTACTTACAAGGCACTACAAATCTTGGATTATGGTATCCTAGAGATGAAAATTTTGATCTATGTGCATACACAGATGCAAATTGGGCAGGAGATGTGGATGATAGAAAAAGAACCACTAGAGGAGCATTCTTTCTTGGAAAGAGATTAGTTTCTTGGTTGATTAAGAAATAGAGTTGTAGATCTTTATCAATAGCAGAATCCGAATATGTTGCAGTAGCAACTAACTGTACATAGGTACTATGGCTTAGGCAAATGTTGAAAGACATAAAGGTAAAATGTAAGGAACCTATTACTATATATTGTGATAACACTACAACAATTGATATATCCAAGAATCCGGTATTACATTCTAAAACAAAACATGTTTCTATCAAACTGAATTTTCTAAGGGAAAAAGTTGAAGAAAAGGAGATAAAATTGGTTTATGTGAATACTAAAGAACAACTTGCAGATATTTTCACAAAACCTTTGCCTAAGGAGACTTTTGAATATCTCAGGGATCAGCTTGGAGTCATACCACCACCGGTAGAGACTTAGACAGTTGATGATTGTCATCAACCGGCAGAATTGAAAGACAAATCGTTTACTCCGGTCTTTGATGAGGAAGCTACTTCTCAGGGGGAGTAGTTGGTATTTTGTATGAACTTGATTTTTTATTGCTTTGGCATTTGATGTCAAAGGGGGAGAGATCTCTATGGAAAAACACATTATCTTTTGAGAAGTGATCAGTATTGAAGATTAATCTTTGGATAAACACATGTTGCTCCTAGGGGGAGAAATTGTTGTTTAAAGGAGATTGTTGGTTTTTGGTATTTAGCATTTCTATTTTGGCACTTTGATGGTTTTTCCATCTTGTGTTACCATCAATGCCAAAGAGGGAGATTGTTGGTATTTTGGTATGGTTTTGTCATTGATGTCAACACCTACTGAAAACTAGCACTTTGGAGATCCAACAACATTTACTGGCAAGCAAGTAACTATTGCATAGTTACTAGTATATGGTTCACCGGCAGGATATAATGTTCATCGGTACTTGGAATGATATGGAAGACACTTGGTAATGTCGAATACATCGTGTGGACACTTTATTTTGAAGAGTTAATCATTGGTATATTCATATTCACATATTTTCTTTTACCGACAAATAGGTCCAGGGTTATCTAGGGTTACACTGGCAGGTTTATCTTTTCCAGATCAGCATGGCATGCTATGGAGATGATTTATTATTGTTGTAAATGCATTAAGCCGACATATTCAATTGGTTATTGCATCAGATATTATATTGTATGTAAAAAATTTTTTATTGTAATATCTTGTAGAGCCAACCTACTAAAATTGATCTTAGGGTATGGTATAAATGTAAGATCTTATTTGTAAGATCGAATGTGGAATACGAAGAAGAATTGTGAGAAGGTATATGTGAGATTAAGCAGAGGTATACATGAAGACATCATTTGAAGGTGAAGCTAGGTTTTTGAAGAAGCATATCAGCATTACACTGGTACTAAATCCAGCATATGAAGATGCTATTTTGTACAGTACATTCTTATTGGATTTAACCATCCAACTGTAGTCAGTGTGACTGCCATTTTGTGATTGAGCAGTGAGCTCGAGGCTGTTGGCCTTTCTGCATGTGCAAACCCCATTTATGTACACTTACTATCTGCAGTAGTATCATCTGATTATGGGTAAGGTTTCCCACCGTGGTTTTTCCCCTTACAGGGTTTCCATGTACAAATATTGGTGTTATGTGTTGTGGATGACTTTATGTTTATGTTTTATGCATTAATCTTTACCGGTATAGCAATTTACTATTAACATTGTCTACCGGCATACTTATTTGGTTTACCGATATTAAGCATTAAGTTGGTTAAATGATTTTTGGTTTGAATTTATTAGACAACTGATTCAGCCCCCCCCCCCCCCCCCCCCCTCTCAGTTGTCTCTGGGACCTAACAAATTTATGGTGCTTTGAATTTCCATGTCTTTTCTAGAGAAATGGTTTAGGAGGAATTTGAGTGTAGAGGTAATTTAGAGATCAATATTGCTGCTAATGTGTATTTCTTTGTGGTACTTTCTTGAATGGAAGATCAAGATAAGAATTTTTAAGGAGAGCCATATTTTCATAATCAATCAGGGTTATTTTTTAAACCTTGACATCTATGGTTTGATCCTATGGAGGACATGCCTTCTCATATACTTATTTGGATTTTGCTTCCTATATTTGCAATATAACTCTAGAGGTTAGATATTTTACAATCTATAGCAATGATTATTGAGAAACTAGTGGATTTGCCTCAGCAAACCCTTGACAAGAAATTTGATTTAAAAAATCCACTTCTTGACTCCTTAGAGATCAAATTGAGTAATATGTCTTGGATCTAATAGATATATTATGAAGCACTTCCATTTTGTTATTGTGCATGTCATGAATATGGTCATTTATAAAGAAATTGTAAAAATACAAGTTGGCAATGCAAAAGCTAAGGGAAAGGATCCTATCTAGTTTTGGGTGCTTGGTTCAAATGGTTTCATGCCTATCAAATCTCATCGAAAGATGAAGCAGGTTAATAGGTTGAATAGAGTAGGTTTGGAAGGGACTTTTGATAATAGATCTGATGTGCTAGATTTTTTTTAAAGATTTGGACTTAGTGGAGCAGAGCTTTAATAAAGTTGGCCAAGGAAATGATCTCCAAGGCCTAGGTTCTAATTCCTTTTTAAACCCTTCTTTTTATTTGCAAACATCTTTTGAAGAAGGGAATTTTCTCGATTTTTCTCATTTGGGGAAAAAGAACATGCCTAAAGATGATTATGAAATTTATAGAAAAGAAATTGATTATGCCCCGTTGATAGAAAATAAGATAATTATAAGTGGATATGAGGTCATGAAATAACCCATATATGATATAGAGACTAAGAATTATGGAAAAACTAAGGCCTCTCTTTTGTCAGGTCTTCAACAAAAATAATTAAGAAGGGTGGTATAGATAAGGTGGTAAAGGTAGGAAGGAAGAAGGGCTAGGAAAAAAATCAAATTGATAGGGGAATCTTTGGTTGAATTTGATGTTATCAAGATATTAAATTCTCATTCTATGCTCCACTAAAATAAAGGTGATATATTGGAATATAAGGTGTCTAAGGAGCATCCCTAGAGAAAAGGCTACTCATGTAATGATTAGAGATGACAAACCAACTAATGTTTTCATCCAAAAAGAAAAATTATTATGTGAGAATCTTGTTAGCATTGCCTCAAAGATTTGGAGAGGTGGAAATTGTATTTCTATTGGAGCTTAAGGTACTTTATGTGTTTTGACAATGCTTGTGGGATCCACGTAGTATAACTGTTTGGTGGGATAATAGAAGAAATTCAATATTTTTGGTGGCCTCTTGTTTTATCTCAAGGGTTTTTATCCTACTCTCTAATTCCTATTCTCCTAATAATTTTCCAAATAAAGTTTTGTTGTGGACTTTTCCAAGTAAAGTTTTGTTGTGGACTCACATTAGATTTGTTCGATATCTTGTTCCTAGTTTGCCTTAGATTTAGTAGGTTATTTTAATTCTATTACTACCCTATGTAAGAAAAGAAGAGGTACATAGTGGTTGGGTCCCTCCTCTACCTTGATGAGGGAAAATATTTACTTTATCATTCTCATAGATGTAAAATTGAGGAATGGAACTTTTTCTTGGACCAAAAAAAGGTGTGATTTATATTCTATTTTTGAAAGGCTAGATATATTCCTTAATTTTGAATTTTGGATTGGTGAAATATAGACTTATTGATTTGATATTTTGGTATGGAAGGGGTTTGATCATTAGCTCATCATTTTTCACTCCATAGTGCTACCAATGTTGAAAATATAGCCTTGCAACTTCAACTAATGTGGCTCTGAGATGATGATCTCTATAAGCTTGTGGAGAGTTGGTGGTTAGAAGGGAAACTTTGATTTGACGTGAAAATGTTCTTCCTATTCAAACATCTTCAATTTATTAAGTATGAGCTCAAGACATGAAACAAGTTTACCTTTGGGAATATTTTTCAAAATAAGAAGCATCTTCAAGCTAATTTGAAGGATGTTACCTTTTAGATTAAGGATGAGGAATTAACATAGTAAATTTTGAGAGAGGAATCTTCCTTTCAAACATTCTTGGTTTTCTTCTATATTCTCTATTAACATTACCATATCTAACTATAAATTTTATCTTCTTGAGAATCTAGGTTGTAACTAGGAATTTAGGTAAAGGCATCAAAAGCATATAGAATTAGGCAACCACAAACCTAACAAGCTATGATAAGAACTCCTAATTCAATCAATAGAGATATGAAGACAAAGAACTTAAAACAAAATGCAAACCATCACAAAGAAATTCCTCCATGATTATCCACTGTTATTCTGTCTCCTTCAAATGGGATGTGGATCTCACCTACAAGTGAAAATGCAAGTGAAAAGAAAGTGGGTTGAGAGATGAAAATCGCAGCATAAGGGTACTAGAAGTGTGGTTAAGATTGATTGAAAAGAGAGCTAAATTTATAGAACAAAAGTCTCCAAATTTGAAAGAGGGCAATTGATTCAGAAATTGGCATGATTATGACAAATTTCATGACAAGTTACCATGTGCAAATATGACAAATTGAGAGAAAATTATGCTCATAAATTATGACACAATTAGGAGGGAATAGGAACTTGATTTATGAAAAATTAGGAGCAAACATATCTCATTGACTTATGACAAATTGGAGAGGGAAAATAGCTTTTCAATTATGACAAATTGAGCATAAAAAGGGGAGCTTATTTAGTGGAGAAATTGGGGGGAAAAATTAGTGGGAATTTGAATGTCAAAAATTAGTAAATTAGGTGGAATTTAATTAATTAATTCACATTTATTAATCAACTCACTTAAGAGGAAAAATGGAAATTAGCCAGCTAAATAATTAATTTAGTGGTGACATAGGATAAATAAATAAATCTATTTAACCTAGAGGGAAAGATATGTTAATAGGATTAAATGAATTAATCATAAAACCCTGTGAGACTTAGGAAATTAATTAGGCCAAGATAAAATTGAAGCACTAAAAATATGATGTTGATCATGATCAAGAAATTAAATGATCAAGGTTCAATAATTTCTATTAAGCCAATATTGATTGATGAATATCGACAAAAGGACAAAATTGATAGACGATAATTGACTAGGATTAGTGACTAATCAATCCAAAATTGATGAAGATTGATGATTGATTGAGATCGATGAAAAATCGATCAAAGATTGATAAAAGGTCAATTTGATGAAGGTTGACTTGATAAATACTAACAAGGATTGATGACAAATCGATCACAAATTGATAAAAGATTGATGACAATGACAATTGAAGATTGAAAGGGATTCAAAATGATCCAAAATGATTGATAATTGACCAAGGATGATTGAAAATTGATTGAAAATGATCGGGATCTATGAAAAAACCCTAATTAGACATAAATTAGGATTGGCAATATCCAATTTACATGATAAAGTTGATCGCGACCAATGATTGCAATTCAAAAAATGATATTGATAAGACCTAATTAAAATCGAATAGGGAAGAAACACATAAGAATGACACAAAATCGACAAATGATAAAGATTGATTGTGCGACATAGATGAAATGTTAATAGGATGCAAAAACCCTAAAATAAGGTCACATAGTCATGTTAAAGTATGACACCACAAGTGTTGACCATTTTTAGATGCCTACATAGGTCATTATCAATCTAGAAATGGTTCCCTTTCCGAAAAGAAGGTTTTATTGGTGGATATAGAGATAAATTTTTTTGCCTAATACTATTTGAAATGGTCATGTTTCATAACCTACAATCAATAAGTGTAGTTGTAGTAGCTAACTAGGGTCTTCTCAAGATTATTGGATAACTTGTGTATGCAGGAAAATGAGGTACGAAAATGAACAAATCGGATTCAAAAGACCCACACACCAATGAGAATTTGGTACAAGTATATGAACTGATCCAATCAGTTCAACTTCCTAAGGGGTGTCCCATTGTTCTCTATCTCACATGATCCCTAAAGTCAATATTTTTCTCTCTGATCATTGAGCAAGTAAATTAGGAATGACAACTCCAAGAATGAGTGATGTTTGATTTATATGCATGAATGAATTCTAAGATGTATGATATTGAAAATATGATGATTAAGCTAGTATAAAGATGATGATATGATAAAATATTATCAAACTATCCTAGCAATGATATAATAGTCTAACATGAATATTCTATGATATGAAAATGCTTCTAAATGCTATTATGATGATTTAACAAAGAGAGGATAAAATGCTTAGTAAATTAGACTATAATGTAGATGCATGAAAGATTGTTGATTATGGAAATGAGGAATGAGAGATCTATTTATAGGAAAAATAGGGTAATAGATGGTCAAGATTGAATAATCTTAACAAGGGTTAGGATTGAAAGTTAATCCATCCATGTTTACAGTTCTCACCAATGAAATGGTGACAATTGTCAACAAAGGGTTGCTTGAGAGGAGATGTAAGAAGGATTAAATGCTTGAGAAGACATGAAGGTTACCATAGGAGGTAAGGGTTAAGGTTAGGTTAGGATTATCCAATGGATAAATCTTTTACACAAGGGGTAAACTCTTGTGCAAGGATTAATATGATAACCAAGGTTAAAGCCATGAATTTTTGATGAGACCCTTGGGTTAGATGAGGGTTAAGTTAGAGAGAAAGTCTCTAACCATTCAAGAAGGTTGAGTTAACCATTAATGTCTAGGAAGACTTTGGGGGTTAACTTGTGGAAGACATAAAGCCTTTAATGCATTTCAAAGACTTTGGAGGCTTTAAGAAGTGACTTCTATTTGCTTAGGAATGTGACAATAATTAGGAGATGAATTTCATGAAGAGGCCTACCAAAAACTCCTAATATGCAGCCCAAAAAAGGTTAGGCTAGTAACCCCTTAACTAATCACTAGGGTCCTACAAGGTAAGACTCTACACCTTGGATGAAACTACTCACACACTCACTAGTCATAGGCATACTCAATATGAGGAAAAGGCTTCAAATCTTCAAATAGGCTTTCTGGTGATACCCACTCCTTAGGATTTGGAATTTGGTCAACACAAAACATCTAAGACCTCTTTCAAGCACTGGTTTTGATCTTGGGCATCAAATCCTTATACCTCCTTTGTAAACCTACCCCTCTAGCTAGTAGCCCTTCTAGACCAGTAATTTTGTTTTAACTCAAAAATATTCCACACACCCATACAAACAACTTAGAATTTCAGACACCCTTTTGGAAGATATATTGATCTCCAAAATTGTTTGGCCAGATCTACAATTTAGACCAGTTTTCCAAAGCAACACCTGTTACTGGTAAACTAATTGTAAAACCAAATTCATGAGAATGTGAGGGAGGGTGAGTAACCTCTAATTCTAGGGTTGCATGCCTGGGATCCACCACTATGACATTTTGTGATGACTGTCCTATATCTTTTCCTAGGTAGTCACATAGAGATGCCTACCTAAACTTACTCTTTTCTCCACAAAACCAAGTTTACCCTACAAAAAACCATGAAAAAATTAAAATAAAGAGGCCAATCCTACATCCCACCAAAGGAAGGAACTTCTAGATGGATAGAATGCAAGATAAGGCCATTTCTGGCTAAAACCCTAGCCAACCCTAGCTTTCTGGGTTGTAATTAGAAGAATGGAAGGTTCTCGCTACTCCAGAATAATTAAGACCTCAAACTTCATTCAAATGAAAGTTAATTCATGTCTCCACCTACTCCATGAATGGTGTGATTAAAAACCATTCGTATAGGCACGTACAATCAAAACAAAATCAGATTTTCTAGGAAAACTTCAGTATTCTTGTATTCAATTGATTCACAACTCCTCATACACCATCAAAAACCATAGGAATCATGCCCACAAGGCTTATAAAATTATACAATGGTTTCCCACAAAATTTGGAGTAGGTTGGAGCCATTGAAAGGCTTCCCCAATTGAATTACAAAAAGTTGCACTTTTGCACTTAAAAGTAGCATTTTTCAAAAGTTGCATTTTTGCAATTTTGCTCACAAAGTTGTAATACTTCCTAAGGTTTGGGATCCACACACATGGAACAAAAAAACACACACAAAACATGTATAAAACCTATTAAACATAAATATAAACCATCTACTACCCTTTTTACCACATTGTCCCAATTGGCTTCTCAAATTGCCTAATTGGTGACATGGGCTTACATGGTGGGGTTTATTTGCATATATGAAGCACGAGACACACTAGCACATCCTAATTATCTTAGTCTTCATCCTCAAGGTCATGAATAGATTTTTGATGAGGTTCTCCTGCACTATACTCCCCAGGAGAGGAGATCTCAAGCCCACTTGAGATAAGAGTTTGTAAATCTGCACCATGATTGGAAATCTGTTCACCGGTCATCCAAACTGCCTCAAAGTCTGGTTTGTCCTACCAAGCCACCAAGTAATAAATGTACTCCTTGTTTCTTGTCTTCTTTGTGACTCTAGTGTCAATCACTTTGCTCAACTTAGGTTATTCCTGTTTTGGACTGTCATTGTCTGTTGCAACCTGAATTGTTTCTTCTTCTTTATTGACTATACCTTTGAAAAGTGTAAGATCACACACATTAAAAATAGGTGATAATCCAAGATCAAGAGGAAGTTGGATCTCATAGGCATTTTTTCCACACTTCTTCAATAACTAACATGGTCCAATCTTCCTCTACATGAGTTTGGTGTATTTTCCTTTCGGTAGTCTCTCCTTCTTCAAATGTACCCATACCAAATCCCTAGCACTAAACTGTACATCTCTCTTCTTCTTATCAGCATGAGCTTTATACTTCACTATAGATTGTTGGAGATGAGACTTGATTTGGTCATGCACCTCTTTAATAGCTGATGCAAAGGCTTCACCATTTGCACTAATGGCTTCTTCTTTTGGTAAATCCCTTAACATGAATACTCCCCTTGGGTGTATGCCATAAACAATCTGAAAAGGAGATTTACCGATACTCCTATTTGTAATACCCTAAAATTGGTCATCTAAACCATGGCCCCCTAATCTTGACAACATCACCAAGGTCCTAACCAAAGGCAATGAAATCAACTTTGAGCACACAATTAATTAATTCTTCAATCATTAAATATCACATGGCAAGTGAATTATTCTATATTAATTAAATATTTATTTAATTAATTAAATCATTCAAAGAAAATCATTTTGATCAATTATCCTATTTAATTTATTAAATATCCTAGCATATTTAATTAATTAATAAGTTTGCCATTTAATCATAAAAAAAGAATTAATTTATTACAAAAGAGGAATTAATATGCAAAGCAAGAGTTAAATTGAAAATAAAATAAAAGAATTGAATTGAGAGAGAAATCAAACCTAAGATATTATTTCTTCTTCTACATTGAAATAACTTGAAATCAGAAAAACAATGAATTGAATTATTAATCATTCTCTAAAATTGGAGCTCAAAGCTTTTGAGAAAAGAAGTTCAGTTGCATTGAAAAGACTTTTTTTCTTGAATAAATCAAATAAGTGCATTGAATTACCTATTTTTATTAGAAGTGCATGGAATCAACTAAATTTATCCCTAATGCAACTCAAACTTGTAATCTAAATGCATTTCAATCAAACTATAATTGGAATCTATCTCAAGGTTAACTAAATCTGATTTCTCAATTATTTCAATTATCTTAAATTGAGATTTTTGCTTGATCTCTCTTTTGATTATCTATAAATGCAACCTTCATATTTCATTCAAAACACCCCAGAGATATCCTACAAACACCCTAGAGATTTATTGTTATTATACAATTTTTTTTGCTTTGGAGTCATTGAAAATATTGTGCTTGCTTTTTTAGATTATTGTATCTTAGTTTATCTTTTTGCATATTTAGCTTAATCATGATTTCTTGAATCCATCTAGCATAATCTTGCATCCATTTAGCCTAATATCATGCTCATATAGATTAAATCCTTCGTTTAGGTGTTGTCTAGTCACTGGTATTTGCTTATACAAATATGAGAGCAATCTAAACTCACATTTACTAGAAGGCAATAGGTCACTTTGTAATGGTTTATTATTTATTGATTATTGATTTATTAACCATGCATCTAATGACTTAATTGAAGTGTTGTGTATTCCATATATAGATTCTTATTCCACTTTTCACACACACATTTTTGGCACCCACCATGGGGTGGAATAGACTACATATTTCAGCTTCAAAGACTAACGTTTTATTTTATTTTTCAGATTTCATTTTTTTGGATTTTTCCATCCATACAGTTTCTACGTATTATCATACAATATTTCCTATTTGCCAGAACGAAAAACTTCAATTATCATACGATTCTATATGAATTATCGTATGAGTGGTATTACTGCATCGTACGACATTCTATCAAGATCTCTGTTTTATTGTATGAATTAGGAAATGGGCTCATACGAATTTCTGCTATGAATATATGATTTTGTACTTTGTCGTTTAATGTTCACTTCTAACTCGTACAATAAAATGCTTTTGTCATTTTATTCTGTGAGAATTGTCATACGATTTTGTATAATGTTGGGTTAAAGAAAATTTTATTTTTCAAGTTTTCATTTAGTTTGATTTCATTAATGCTAACTCTGGCTGGGTATCTATTTATCTGAAGAATTTTCACAGCCTAATCAGTTTTTGCAGAATGCCTGTCAAAGAATATGCTTGTTTCACAAAGACAATATGACTACTAATTCATTGCCTTTGCAGGTTGCCTGAGGAGAATCGACCAAATATCGTGTATTCTTTAAATTCATTTTTAGGCACCTAAATTGCTATCTAGTTAAAGAACAAATTTGTATTTCATGTTTTAAGAAAATTCTGAGAGGTAGGAGAGTATGCTCTTGTCTGTATAAACAATCAGAAATCCAGAACTTTGAGGCTTTTTCTTTAAGTTTGAGATTTGTATATCTTTAGCAGGCCTGCCCTCCCAAGAAGCTAATAACTCTTAGCCATTACGATCGGTGAGAGGGGAACGACCCAAGTGGGAACAACTAAATGCCAAGTACTCCAACCCACTATAAAATAAATGTGATTTAATGAAAATCAAGTCAACAACAGTGGTCAGGAATAGCTCTCCTTTGTACCTTCGGCTATATCAAACCTTGGTTTTCAAGGCTAGGAGATGCCTTAATTGAGTTTATACCCTGATGCACTGAACGAATCCCTTACTAGTTCCAATTAAAATTAGAAGCTACCCGGTTCACCTCCGAAAGTGGGGATAATATTTGTGCAAGAGAGATAGTAACTCTCCCAAGACACTTGCCATATCGTGCCCCCATTAGCATTTGGAGTCAGCTAATACGTCGTTGAGAATCCATTGCGTGAGACTCAGCGGCCGCATTCTGATTAGCTATTGGGTGTGTACCTAAGTCAGCAAGCAAAGGTTTTCTTCTCTCACCAATTTCCATAGGGTTTGCATGTTGTGTTTGGAGTTATTATTCATATTACGTATTTTCATCCTTGAAGTTGAAAGTGAAATATTGAAACTAGAGAAAACAATAAACCACTTGGTGATCAAAACTCTATCCGTGTCAAAACTAGTTTTTCATTAGACATCCAAGTTCTGCCCTGTAAAAAACTAGTCTACATCAGCAGTCAAAAACTCAGTCCACCTCTAAACTAGTCATCGCCAGTCAGTGAAAACTTAGTCCACCTCAAAACTGGTCATACTCAGGCATTGAAAACTCATAATTTTGCCTCTGTCCAATAAACAGTCGTACAAGTCTTCTTATTTATTGCCCTGGTTCATATTCTATGTCATACGATATACCATCAGTCTCAACAGTCTATCATTCGAGCCTCCATCCTGTGTCGTATGAGCTCTGATTGTTTGTCATCTGGTTCTGAGAATTGTTGTTTGAGCGTGTATCCTATGTTGTATGAAATTTCATTCCATCTCACAGTTTGTCATTTGAGCTTGAACTATGTATCATACAAGATCCTATTATCTGTTGTCCTATTTAGACAACTGTCATTTGAGCTTGCATTCTGTGTCGTACGAGACTTGATCATCTGTCATCCTATTTAGACAACTATCATTTGAGCCTGTATCCCCTGTCGTACAATAAAATTTTGCACTAAATCGTTTGTCATTTTAGACATACCCATCTGTTGTATGGTACTAGGTAGAAAATCATATGAAACAATATTGTTATCATCCTAAAGCTCTTAAAATATCATTTGGTCTTATAAAACCTGTCGTATGAATCTCTGATTTTGTCAGTCCAGAATAGTCAAACTTGCCTAAAATAGTCTACAATGAGCATAAAACTGGTTATCATCATCCTGAGCATAAACAAATGAAAACAATGTACCTCTTCTAGTTGTGTTGCACGATTTTGTCGATCATCTTTTAGCTAGTTCAATTAACTACTTATCAAAACTTAAGTCACTTAGATAACATCTTACACAGGATAGATCATTCCTGAAACCAGACTGAGTCTTAGTAACTTATCTTAAATCAAACTAGGTAACTTAGATAATGTCTTATATAGGATAGATCATTCCTGAAACCAGACTAAATCTTAGTTGCTTCTCTGAATCAATACGTTAGACAAACAACTAGCTTTAAATTTGATTTTGACTTCTGCATCACATACAGCTCTAGGTCACATCAGTCATAAAAATGCGTATTCAAACCAGAAGCTCTTCTAATAATTCTGACAAGAGTAAGAATCCCATGGCTACCTTGGCCCAACAAATTCAAAATCTCAAGAGAGAAATATATGACATTCAAGCTCAACGAAAAGATTCAATGACACCTCTTGAGATAAAATTTCATGATATTAAGAACACCAGACTTCAAGAAATGCTAAAACAATTACATAAGATGGAACAAAAAATAATTGACAATCAAAAGCCAAATCTCATACAAGTTCACAAGGCACCTTCACCAAGACAAAGACATCTATCCCCCGGATAGACAATTTACACCTTTGGGGCAATCTATTGAGTCAGCTTTGAAGGAGCTACTTGAGCATAAACTTATCATATCGCCTAAAAAGACCACATGGGGATGTGAAGTTTTGAGTAATTACTGTGCATGTCATAGACATAACAAACATAAGACTTCATATTGTATAGAATTAAAACATAAAATTCAAGACCTCCTTGATAATGGTGTTATTGAAATTGAAGGTCCTAATGACTCACCTAAAGAGAAACCAGATGTCATTACCAAGCATGATCAAAATAATGAACTTGTGTCTAGCAATGGCTCACATGTATCCTACATCTCTTCCATGATGCCTCCATCTCCTAAGGCTTCTCAACAACAGTCCATACCATATCCCTCAAATGATGAACCTAATGATGAAATTTTTCATGTTGACCCTCAAGTGATATCTCAAGGGCCATCCCATCCAATGGTTGAAAAGGATCTTACCTCAATGGAATCCCATGAGGATCCCATTATACCTTCCATTTCTTCCAAGATGATCCCCTTCCATCTCAAGAGAAAATAATCCTTCCTAAGCAAGATCATGATGCCTCTTCCACCTTTTTGAACGATCCTATTCAAAATGAAGAATCAAACACCCTTCTTGCTCTATTCAATGGTCCTCTTCCACATCAAGATAAACGTATACCTTCATGTCCTTGTAATAATCATCCATGTTCACCTCAAGGATCTACCATGCCTACAAATCCCTCTCATGATCCTACAAGTCAAAATATTTATAAACAAAAAGGGGTAGACCTTCACAAGCAAGAATCCATCCATGTTAAAGACAATATTAAAGTCATGGCCTTAGTGACATTCCTCGAAATGGTGGTATCCTTACTAAACCAAAATCTAGGTACACGCCTTCCCCTTCATCTCTTCCATCCATTTTAGGACCCTATATTCCTCCATCCCTTGTGTAGGATCAACAAAAGTGTACATCTTCGCATACCTTTCATTCATCTAAAAGGACACAAAGGCCCATTGAGCAAAAGAAAGCAAAATAAAAAGCTATATGGGTTCCTAAGGCACTTGTAGAAGCAATACGTTCCAAGGAACTACAAAGACATAAAAAACCAAAACCCATGTGGATCCCTAAGCATCTCCTTGAAGCACAACTATCTAAAGAAAAATCCAAATCAATAGCCAAGATTGTCGTTCCTCCATCCAAACCTTCCAAATCTATTTCTCCATCACCTCTTTCATCCATTCTGGATCCTTATATCCCAAAATCCCTTGTTGTTCCTCCATCCAAATCTCACAATCTGAGATCCACTTTTCCTCCATCAATCCACCATCCCTCAAGATGTGTGCCAATGGTGATTCCACAAATGTTTCCATTCGCTCATGCACCAAACTTTCAATATCTGATCCATTATCCAACACCTCATTTTCATCCTTCCATACCCCTTGTCCAATCGTTTGCATAAGAATTTACCCTAGTTTCATCACAAAATCCAAAAACTAAGGAAATCAACATTGGAGATGGTGGACATATATACTTAGCTGAGTCCTTCTTGGAAAGACATCTTTATGCTGGACCAATGCAACTACCTACACAAAACTCCCTAGCCCTATGAACAACATGCACCTTAAACAGTATCATATCTAAGGGCTGGGTTAGCTTAGCATTTTCTTTCTACATTGCATATCATTTTATTCAAAGCACTGCATCACATATAGTTTTTAAATACATCTCATTCATACAATTTTTGCATTTGCATATAGCAGCATTAATAAAACAAGGCAATTGTCCATGTTTATCATATGTTTGCATTCAAGACATACAAGGGTTGTCTCCTTTCTTAGATATTCAGAAATAAAGTCTTGGATGTCTTAAGGTCATCCATTTTCAACATTACCCTGTGACGACGCTTTACTTATGGTTGGGTAGTGATTTCACTATTTGAGACTTGGTAACCCAAAATTAATCAATTGATTTATCTCAAACACATTAATAAAATCTCTAATTCATTCTAGGCACCAAGTTGATCATATGACTGGTGAAAAATCTAAAATTCTACTTCAGTGCCGCTGTAATTGTCACACCCAAGTAGGTTTCATTACTTACACGTCAAGGCAAAAAAAAAAAGTGTTATGCCAAATATTCATCTCAAGGCAAAAGAGCAATGATATATAACTGAAATATCATGCATACAAAGTGTGACAAAAATATTGACTATGGGAACATATGAATAACTCCATCATGGCTATGGATGTCTGCTGGCAATGGAGCAATATTTGAGAAATTACAGTCTATAACCTCGTCGGAGCTCTAAAATCTTGCTGACAGTGAGGCTCTATTTGGGATGCTTTTGAAGTTAGAATAATCCATGTAGCTAGTCATATAGGATGCTAAGGATCTTTAGTGAACACAAGAGCGAGAATTAAATCATTTTCACTCACATAGGCAAAATAAGATCAAAGTTTCAAGAATCTATGGGGAAGTTTTCTGCGTCTCCATTTGTAAATCCTAGTCACTAAGTGTGTTAATTTGGATGTTCCAAGGGACCTTAAGGATTGATTGCCCACTTATCTATGAAATTTTTTGTACCTCCAATTCAATTGGTGTATTACAAAGTGCTAAAAAGAAACAGTCATCCTTGTTCAAATAGGAAATGCATCTTCATCATGCATATTGCATTAATATAGATCATATCAAAAAATCATTATCTCCACACGCATTATGTAGATCATCTTGTCATATAGGTATGCATATTGGGGGCATAGCTGAAGAAATTCTAAAAATCACAAAATGTCTTGAACAAAATCCTAAAAAGCATAAAATGTCCTAAACAAAATCCAAAAAAATAAAAAAAAACTCACAAAATAAAAATAAAAAACTGAAAAATCAAAGCAAGAAAGCATATCCATCAAACCAAATCAATCACAAACAAACTCTAAAAGTCTGCAATCACACTTATCTCATGTCTTGTTAATCAATCTATCAAACTCTATCAAACATCAACATGTCTTATACAAAGAAGGGTACACTCGAAACTAGACAGATCGGTCTTATACGAGGTATTTACTCTTTGAAATGAGGCATTCCTATCAATGATCACCAAATCAAAAAAAGGGCATGGATCAGTATGGCTGTTGGATTTTGTCCAGGTTCATCTTATCTTCTGTACTAAAGTGTTGCATCTACGCTTTTTCTTGTACATATCTTTTAGTCTCTTTTGTGACATTCTGGTTCTTTTTGGAACCTTCATGGCTTGAAATTGATCAATGTCCTAGTCTTAGGGTAATCAACTGAGCAATTTACATTTCCTAAGCAATATCAACCAAGTCATCATTTTGTCAATGAAACCTGGTTGTCCACTTTAAGTCAGTCACCTATCTCCTAACTACTGAAGAGTTTTATCACTGAGTACACAAGCAAAACAACATTACTAAAGACAATCACTAAACAGTTTGAGCTATGCATGAAAATTTTCTTTGCATGCTATTTTTTTTTATATATTGGTTTTCAATTATTATTCCTCTGAGTAACTTGAGGAAGTCTATCTTGACTAAGAGGAGAAAGGATTGGGGGCATAATATTTTCTTTGTTTTCTTCTTGTAGGAATGATTTCGATGATCTGGAAACATCTAATCAGCTAGGTGTCTGTGATAAGTGCCTTCATATTAAGGTAAAATTACCACACATACCTTGACTCTGCTTATTTTTATGCTACAGGGAGATTGGCATCATTTCTTTGTCTGTTTTGAGAAAATTTCTTTAAATGTGCAATCCGGATGCATGCATAGTCTGTCCAAGGATATGAATGAAAAGGGTCATTGCGGACAAGATAATTAATATTGCATATGAAGAGAAAGGAACTCTAATGTGCCTGTTATGTTTGTAAACACTCAGTGATGAAACTTAAGCATTTCAAATCTAGTGACTAGGTTTAGGTTGCATTTCATTTTGCATTTTGTGCATTTCGAGTGATTTCTGTATGATAACAATGATCTCTTTATCTTCCAAATGAGAGTTTGAAGTATCATCATTTCTATGCTAAGTGGTCTCTTTTTCATGATTTCTCCAATCGAGTACTTATGTATTGAGATGTTAGCTGCATACATAAGCATCTTATATAGACACATACATTTCATTATACACATTTATTTGCATTCATATTATTGCATAGAAAAATAAAAATTTGCATTACTCATTACTCATTTTTATTCATTTATTTGCATATGAAAAGAAACAAAAAATAAACATCCATATTCATCTCTGCATTACATACATCCATATTGAAAAGATATGTATACATATAGAATAAAGCATACAGAAAGACATCTCATAAATCAATCAACACAAGTATAATGAAATCAAATCAAGATCTCGTATATATATCATAAAAGCTAATTTGCCCGTTCTGATTCCATTTTCGGGATCGAAATCGAAATACAAGATCATTCTCCTAGTCAATTTCACACAAGTTGAACCACTTAACACTTCATCAAATGCTCATTCTTTCTTCAAATTTACTCTCATTTTCAACGTTGACTTTCAATTTTATTCTACAAATCAACTTTGCACTCATTTTCTCATTAATCATCGCTAAATATTCAAATGATCCTCTGAATCATTTCTTTGTGCTCAAGTAATTATCATCACCAAAAATTGCCTAAAATCATGTACCCTCACTATCTTTCGATTTCACTCCCGAGGGGGCATACTCATGACCTCATGACCTCACATCTTCAATGTCGAGAAAATTTTCAAATCTTCATCAAAAGTCGAGCAAATATCTTTTCAACCAAAGAAAATTAACAAATCCTAATCACTAGGGGCATCTCAGCTTCATCGCTTCATATGAAGTTGAGATTTCTTGATCATCTGAATCAAATTAATTGCTAGGGGTATATCGGTTCCATCGCTTCAAATCAAGCTGATATTGCCTTCATCTGAATCAGTCTCTTAACGTTAATTAGTTTCATCGCTTTTCATCAAGCTCATTATTCATTTAAACTCAATCAAAATTTTAAAGAGTATCTTTGATCACACGCTCAATCTAAGCAGGTGTTTAGTTTCATCGCATTAAATCAAGCTGGATAGTTTATCTTCGCTCATCGTATCTTGATCCATCAAGTTCAAGACCGGTTTTTATCTTCGCTCACTGTATCTAGTTCAATCAAGTTCTAGATCAATAAGATCCACTTTTTGATCAATCAAGTTCAAGTTCGGTATCTTTTCTCTTCATTGATCCTAGTTCAATCAAGTTCAGGATCGATATCACTTTAATCAACTCTGTTCAGTTTCATCGCTTCAAAACAAGCTAAAAACCTCACTCTTTATCTGGTTCGTGATCAATCAAGTTCAGAACTAGTATCTCCTAGACATCAACTATTCTTTGAACCAACGCGCTGCTCGCACATTAATTCAAAGAGGGGCAAATGTAATACCTTGAAATTGGTCATCTAAACCATGGGCCCCTAATCTCGACAACATCACTAAGGTCCTAACCAAAGGCAATTAAATCAACTTTGAGCGCACAATTAATTAATTCTTCAATCATTAAATATCACATGGCAAGTGAATTATTCTATATTAATTAAATATTTATTTAATTAATTAAATCATTCAAAGAAAATCATTTTGATCAATTATCCTATTTAATTTATTAAATATCCTAGCATATTTAATTAATTAATAAATTTGCCATTTAATCATAAAAAAAGAATTAATTTATTACAAAAGAGGAATTAATATGCAAAGCAAGAGTTAAATTGAAAATAAAATAAAAGAATTGAATTGAGAGAGAAATCAAACTTGAGATATTATTTCTTCTTCTAAATTGAGATAACTTGAAATCAGAAAAACAATAAATTGAATTATTAATCATTCTCTAAAATTGGAACTCAAAGCTTTTGGGAAAAGAAGTTCAATTGCATTGAAAAGACTTTTTTTCTTGAAAAAATCAAATAAGTGCATTGAATTACCTATTTTTATCACAAGTGCACGGACTCAACTAAATTTATCCCCAATGCAACTCAAACTTGTAATTTGAATGCATTTCAATCACACTATAATTGGAATCTATCTCAAGGTTAACTAAATCTAATTTCTTAATTATTTCAATTATCCTAAATTGAGCTTTTTGTTTGATCTCTCTTTTGATTATCTATAAATTTAGCCTTCATCTCTCATTCAAAACACCCCAGAGATATCCTACAAACACCCTGGAGATTTATTGTTATTATATAGTTTTTTTTGCTCTGGAGTCATTGAAAATATTGTGCTTGCTTTTTTAGATTATTGTATCTTAGTTTATCTTTTTGCATATTTAGCTTAATCATGATTGCTTGAATCCATCTAGCATAATCTTGCATCCATTTAGCTTAATATCATGCTCATATAGATTAAATCCTTCATTTAGGTGTTGTCTAGTCACTGGTATTTGCTTATACAAATCTGAGAGCAATCTAAACTCGCATTTACGAGAAGGAAATAGGTTGCTTTGTAATGGTTTATTATTTATTGATTATTGATTTACTAACCATGCATCTAATGACTTAGTTGAAGTGTTGTGTATTCCATATATAGATTCTTATTCCACTTTTCACACACACACTATTTATGGTGTCATTGTATGAGACTTCTACTAGTGACAAAATGTTATCCCACTTCTCAACATGTTGCCTTGTTAAACACCTTAATAGGTTTCCTAATAACCTACTGACAATGTTAGTCTGCCCATCTGTTTGAGGATTGTAGGCTGATGAGAAAGCTAGGTTAGTCCCCAACTTCTTCCAAAGAGTCCTCCAGAAGTGACCTATGAACTTCACATCTCTGTCTGAAATAATGTTTAGGGGAAATCCATGTATTCGGACTATCCCTTTAAAGAATAGGTATGCAACATATGATGCATCACAAGAAGTCTTACATGGGAATAAATGAGCCATTTTACTAAACCTGTCCACTACTACAAAGATACTATCAAATCCTCTCCTTGTTCTAGGAAAACCCAACACAAAGTCCATACTTATTCTCTCCCATGGCCTAGAAGGAATGGGTAAAGGCTGATATAAACCTGCATTTGTAGACTTTCCCTTGGCTTTCTAACATATGCCACATGTTTCCACAAAATTTCTCACATCTGTTTGTAATTTAGGTAAAAAATAACGTCTCTTTACAAGGTCTAGGGTCTTGTCAAGACCGAAATGACCTGCCATGGCTCCACAATACTTCTCCCTAATAATATTCAACCTCATGGAGTATTTAGGAATACACAACTACACTCCCTTGAACAACAATCCATCTTGTATTAAAAACTCAAAAAACTCAATATGATACCGATCACTCAAAGTTTCACATACCTTGTATATTTCTCCAAAATCTTCATCAGCAACATACATACTCTTCAAGGAATCAATACCAACACTCTCCATATTGATTTGGTTTATAGTAAAAACCCTCTTGCTCAAAGCATATGCAACTTTGTTCTTGACCCCCTTCTTATGTTTGAGGGCAAATGTGAAAGCTTGTAGGGTCTCTACCCACTTCATATGTTGGTGGTTAAGCTTCTCTTGGCTATTTATGAAACTGAGTGCCTAATTATCAGTAAACACTATGAACTCCTTAGGCAATAAATAGTGCCTCCACTTCTTCAGGGACTGTACTAGAGCATACATCTCCAAGTTATAAGATGAGTACTTTTTCTTAGCATCATTTAGCTTTTCATTGAAAAAAGAAACAGGCCTTCCTTCCTAATTGAATACTGCTCCAATTGCCATGTGACTTGCATCACATTCCACCTAAAATATCTTGTTGAAGTCCGGTAAGGGAAGGACTGGTTGTTCTACAACCTTCTTCTTCAATGTCTCAAATTAATCATCTGCCTCTTTGGTCCAACTAAACTTGCACTTTTGTCCTCCCTTTATGGTGTCAACCATGGGCGCACAAACATGATTAAATCCTCTTATGAACTTCCTATAAAATGTTGCTGAACCATGGAAACTTTAGACATCATTCATAGTTCTAGGTGTAGGCCAAGACAATATAGCACTCACCTTCTCTTGATCCATTTTCAACTCACCTTGGGAGATTAGAAAACCCAAGTAGATGATCTCTTCCTGCATGAACAAACATTTCTCCAAATTGATCATTAGTTTCTCTTCATGTAACCTCTTGAGAACCATATCTTTGTGTTTGAGGTGCTCTTCCCTTGTGTGACTGAAGATCAAGATATCATCTAGGTATACTATGACAAATTTTCCTATGAATACCACCAAGACTTCATTCATTAACCTCATAAAGGTAATAGGTGCATTGGACAACCCAAATGGCATGAATTTCCATTCATATAACCCATCATTATATTTAAAGGTTGTTTTCCATTCATCCCCTAGCCTTATTCTAATCTAATGGTATCCACTTTTTATATCCATTTTTGTAAAATATTTATCACTCCCTAATCAATCAAGCAAATCCTCTATTCTAGGGATTGGGAACCTATACCTGATGGTTATCTTGTTGATAGCTCTTAAGTCTGTACAAAGCCTACATGTGCATTCTTTCTTGGGTACAAGGACTATCGGTACTACACATGGGCTTAGACTTTTTCCAATCAATCCTGATTCAAGCAATTATTCAATCTGCCTTGCCATTTCTGCATTCTGGTCTGGGATGAGCTTGTAGGCTACTTTGTTTGGCAATGTAGATCCAAGGATCATATTTATGCAATGATTGATGTCCCTTACCAGTGGTAGGGACCTTGGTATTCCATCGGAGATGATGCCTTGATACTTATCAAGAAACTGTCTGACTATTGGTTCTATGTGTTTTGGTCCTCCTTTCTCTTCTGCATACTACTCTTTCCTTGTCACCTTTGGGCTAGGCATGAGGGCATAGCAAGCTGCACCTTTCTCTGCAATCTCCTTCATGAACTATTTACCTTCTATCATCAGCACTCTTGTATCCTTCCATTTTGACTCCATCTATTCCTCTATCAGAGGCAAGAGTTCTATTACCTTACCATCCTTGGTGATTGAATATGTGTTCCTTAACCCATCATGATGAGTTTTCAAGTCATACTGCCATGGTCTCCCAAATAAGAGATGGCATGCATCCATCTTGGCTATGTCAAATAGCAATCTATCCTTGTAAGATCCAATCTGAAACTCCACCCAAGCCTTCTCTTCTACCACTACTTTCTGACCTTGGGTGAGCCATGAAACCTTATAGGGATAGGGGTGAGGCAGCTTCCTAAGTTTTAGCTTATCTACCATTTCAAGTGATACAAAATTTTTAGTGGAACCGGAGTCTATCAAAACCTTGCATACCTTTCCTCCTGCTTTGCAAGTCATTTTGAAAAGAGATTTCCTTTGTGTAGGCTCCTTATTAGGTACCTTCATGGTGGTTACTACTTTCCTCATCTCCATAGCCTCTCCTCTTTCAGGATATCTATAACTATCATGAGCATTGACACTTTGATAAGTGCTTGCACTTGCCACACGTTGACAATCAGATTCCTACACCAAATTGCTTCTCCTTTCTCCCATGGAGCTAGAAACCTTCTTCGGACACCTATTGGCCATATGCCCTTCTTGATTACAATTGTAGCATCTATGAGGTCCTCTTCCTTGGTATCTCCCTATAGAGGGTGGTCTTCTCCCCCTAAAGCTTCCTCTTGGATTGTAGCCTCCTCCTTGATTGTAATTACTCTCTCCTCTATTGCCTTCTTGATTAGAGTCTCCCTGATAACCAAAACCATTTCCTCTACCTTTGAAAGGGCCTCTTCCTCCTCTCTATTATCTCCCTTTACCTCTGCCATTCTAATCCTGCCTTCTCTTCAACTTCTCCTCCACCTTGAGTGCCAATTGAAAATATTTTTGGACTATCTTCAGGGTGTGGAGATTCAAGTCTTCTTGGATTTTAAACCTCAAACCATTGAGATACCTTTCCACCTTCTCATCTTCACTCTCTTTCACCTTAGTCCTCACACACAACTTCATGAACTCCTCAGTATAGGAACTCACATCCATCCCCTTTTAATTCAAATTCTATCTCCTCCTATGCAATTGGATATTGTAATCCATTGGGACATAGGCTTCTTTCACCAAAGCTATCATCTTCTTCCATGTAGCTACTCTTCTCTTTCCCTCTTTCACCCTCTCATATTGGATGAAATTCCACCAAGTTAGTGCAGCCCCTTTCATTTTGGAGTGGGCCATCTTCACCCTTTGGTGTTATGGTATGTTTTCACTTTCAAAGAAATTGTCCAAGGAGTCCATCCACTCCATTACTGCATCCGGTTCCATCTTACTGGAAAACACTGGCAGATCCATTTTCAAATCCATTGTTCTTCTTTCCAAGGACTTGAGGATACTCATCAGGGGCCTCTGGTCTACAGGTACCTTTAGTTCTTCCTGCATATGGGTATCCTCTTCATCCCCTTCTTCTCCGAAGTCCTTCTCTCCCCTCTCCACTTTGTCCTTCAATCGGTCCATCTCATTTCTCAAGGCTTGATTCTCAACCGTAAATGCTCTACTCTCTGCCATTTTCTTCTTCACTAGGATATTTAATTCTATCATTCTTGAAGGTGCCTCATGGGATCCTTCTTCTTTCAACATCTTTTATTCTCCTCCTCTTCCAAAGGACACTCCTTTGCTCCAATACCACTTGATGCAGAGGCCTACCCAAAACTCCTAATGTCTATCCCAAACAATGTTAGTCTAGTGACCCCTTAACTACTCACTAGGGTCCTGCAAGGTAAGACTCTACACCTTGGATGAAACTACTCACACACTCACTAGTCATAGGCATACTCAATATGAGTAAAAGGCTTCAACTCTTCAAACAGGATTTACCAGTGATCCCCACTCCTTGGGATTGGAATTTGGTCAACACAAAACATCTAATACCTCTTTCAAGCACTGGTTTTGATCTCGGGCATCAAATCCTTATACCTCATTTGTAAACCTACCCTTCTGGCTAGTAGGCCTTCTAGACTAGTAATTTTGTTTTAACTCAAAAATATTCCACACACCCATACAAAAAAATTAGCATTTCAGACACCCTTTTGGAAGATATACTGATCCCCAATATTGTTTGGTCACATCTACAAATATAAGGTATGTTCCCTTTAGAGGCTAAGAGACCTAATAGGGGCATTTAGACTGGTTTTCAAAAGAAACACCTTTTACCGGTAAACCATTTGTAAAAAAAACTTCATGAGCATGTGGGGGAGGGTGAGTAACCTCTAATTCCAAGGTTTCATGCCTGGAATCCACCGCTATGACATTTTGTGATGACTGTCCTATATCTTGTCCTAGGTAGTCACATAGAGATGCCTACCTAAACTTACTCTTTTCTCCGCACCAAGTTTCCCCTACAAAAAACCATGAAAAAATTAAAATAAAGAGGCCAATCCTGCATCCCACCAAAGGAAGGAACTTCTAGATGGATAGAATGCAAGATAAGGCCATTTTTGGCTAAAACCCTAGCCAACCCTAGCTTTCCAAGTTGTAATCAGAAGAATGGAAGGTTCTCGCTACCCCGGAGTAATTAAGACCTCATAATTCCTTAAAATAAAATTTAATTCATGTCTCTAGCTACTCCATGAATGGTGTGATTCAATACAGTCCGTACAGACACGTACAATCAAAACAAAATCAGATTTTCTTGGAAAACTTCAATATTCTTGTATTCAATTGCTTTACAACTCCTCATACACCATCAGAAACCTTGGGAATCATACCCACAAGGCTTATAAAAATCTCCAATGGTTTCCCACCAAATTTGGAGTAGGTTGGAGCCATTAAAAGGCTTCCCCAACTGAATTAAAAAAAGTTGCACTTTTGCACTCAAAAGTTGCATTTTTGCAATTTTGCTCACAAAGTTGTCATACTTCCTAAGGTTCGGGATCCACACACATGGACCAACCAAACAAACACAAAACATGTCTAAAACCTATTAAACATAAATATAAACCATCTACTACCCCTTTTTACCACATTGCCCCAATTGGCTTCTCAAATTGCCTAATTGGTGACATGGGCTTACATGGTGGGGTTTATTTGCATATATAAAACACAAGACACACTAACACATCCTAATGATCTTAGTCTTCATCCTCACGGTCATGAATAAATTGTTGATGAGGTGCTTCTGCACTAGAATTAGGCTAAATTAGAATTGATTATAAGAATCTCGAAGGGGTTTAGGAGGCAAGTGGGAGATGTAGGAAAATGCAAGTGGATGGAGGAGGATTTTAATTAAAATAAAGTTACTTTATTTCAACAAAATTAGGTGCAACTTGCATAAATACAAGTGGGGGGATTTAATAAATAAATTAGATTTATTTATTTGTAAGGATCAATTTAATTAAATGTAAATTTAATTAAAAAGTGAGAAAGGGGAATTAATTAAATAAAGTGATTTATTTAATTAAAGGCTAGAAAAGGTTTAGGTGAATTTAATTAAATAAATTGAGTAATTTATTTAATCAAATAGATGAAAATGAAGAAATTAATTAAATAGAATTTAATTAATAGGAGGAATGGGGTTAAAATAAATATTAAATATTTATTTAGGAAAGTGGTTAGATTTATACGTCTACATTTTGCCCCTCTTTGAAGTGACGTGTGTGCGCATATTGATTCAAAGAAAAATTGCCAAATATGCTGCCAAAGTTTGATCAATATGATGTTGTGTGTTGAAATGTTGATATGATGCCTCAGATTTGATGAACGATATTGATGATGCCCCCTTGGGAGATGAATCAAGGATTGAGCGAAAAATTGTCAAGTTGACGAGTGTTTTCGAATTAATTGCACTATGAGAATATTGACTGCGTTGAATGCACATTTATTGATTCATCTCCCGAAAATGATGTTGATAAGGTAAAAAAATGAAAAAGTGGGAGTAAAATACATGCCCCACTTATTAACCTTTTTGATTTTACCCTATAAAAAGGTAAAAAGTGACTTTGAAAAATCATTTGCACACTTTTCTCTTTGTGATTGTGACATTTGGAGCTCTGACAATGATGTCGATTCCATACTCCTCACACCAATTTGAGCACGTCAGGTGACATCAGAGACCCACCACATATGGCCCACCAGTAAGTGGCCAAATTCCATCTTCGTTGTTGATTGATTTTATTTATTTTTGTCATGTTTTTCAATTTTGGGTCAGATTTTTCCAGTTTAGCGCATCGAGTAGGTTGTCTAGCGCATACGATAGGAGTGTTAGCACATAGAAAAACCCTAGGAGTTTTAGCGTCTAAGGGCCACATTGTAGCACGGTCGGGGGGTAGGTTAGCTCATAGGATGATTTAGTACATTGAGTAAATAGGGTAGTGCAATGGGTAGGTCAAGTAGTGCATAGGATAACTTAGCACGTTGAGCAAACAGGGTAGCGCAAAGGGTGTGCAAGTTGGCATGTGGTATCAAGATAGCACATTGAGTGTGTGTTTTAGCACATTGATGGATAAATTTAGCACATAGGAGCCTTGATTAGTGCGTAGGGACCAAAGTTGGTAAAAAAAGTGTTTGTGAAGAATGCATCGCAAGTCGAACAGATTAGATAGATTGTGTAGATGTCGATATGTGTCCGTTGATTGCTTTGATATGATCCAATGTGAGTCCTTCTTTGTGATGATGTCTAATTCTAATATGTTGCTGTAGTATGATCTAAGTCTTGTTACTATCAATATGTATTGCTTTTCAATATGGATTCTGATGGTGATTTTGATATGAGTCTAGATTGAATTTCGATGTGGGTCTTTGATGTTGCTTTTGATATGGGTCTTTGATTTGATTTTTGACATGGATCTTTGATTTAATTTTTGATATGGATCTTTGATTTGATTTTTGATATGGATCTTTCATTTTTGATATGGGTCCTTGATTCTTGATATGGGTCCTAATTGATTTTTCTTTCGATATGGATTATGATTATGATTTTAATATGATGTTTTCTTGGGATGCTTCGCTATTTTAAGTTTATTCTTGCTTTGATTGCTGATAGATTAGATGGAATTGAGAATTGATGATGGATACTTGTGGATTTTCACGCAGAGCTTGGCATGCTCTAGTCTCGAGAGCGATTTCTGAGACCATGGACACTGATTCCCCATTTGTCATAGGCTAACAGAGAAGTTATTGAGAGATGTGGGTTGTCCTCCTTATTAGACATGCCTTGGTATATTATTAACCGAGGTTTATTGGCAACATTGGCAGAGAGGTGGCACAGTGATACGAACACTTTTCACTTGGTGACGAGTGAGATGACAGTCACACCAGAGGACTATTATTGGATTCTGCAGATTCTTGTTGTTGGGACACTGTTACCTTACGAGTAGACTGAGGAGGGTGGGATAGAGGCTCTCTGTCACATCTTCCAGGATGATGAGATTTGTGGTTATGAGATCCTATGGCAGGAGTTTTTGGATTTAGGTTACGCTCCACTATTAGCAGGTTTTATTGGTGGGTTCCCGTGGCCTGACTGTAGGTCGAAGGGACTAGCCATTGGATGGAGATTGGTGCTGGAGGACATGGTGACTCAGGGATGCAAGTTTTCACGGGGGTCATGTATGTTGGCCCATCTATACAAAGAGCTTCCCTAGGTGGTATATCTGGGATATACTAGTTTATTAGCCGAGGTGACTTTGTTATAGATATGGGCCTGGGAGCATATACCAGTGTCGAGACCGCTTGCAGACAGGGATAGGACAATTGGTTAGGCTTATGTTTATAGGTATACAGGTGTAGTTGTCTAGCATAAGCTAGGAAAACTAGAGCATTGGTGGAGGGAACTAGATGATATCGATACGGTCATTTGAAGACCATATATGGATTGTAAGGTGTGTGCAGAGGATGGGCTAGAGATGCCCTATGTATATATGTCGAGGTACCTGATTGGGAAGATGCCCTCTATTATTGAGTGATTCTTGCACACTCATGTTCAACAGAAGTATGGTAGAAAATAGGGGATGCCACATGGAGCCTTTTTATATGATCGTCCATGAGAGGATGTGCCAAAGTGGGGACCTACCCTAGATAGCGTAGCAGCTGTTGAGGAGTATATGTCACTGGCAGGATAGATCTAGAATTATGGGGCTAGGGTTGTTGATGTTGGGATGATGGAGTAGTTTTTAGCTTACTTCGTGGCACATGCAGTGGCAGGTATATCTGATCTGACAACGCTACTATCTTCTTTGATGATGATGAGGATGAGTAGCCATAGAGGCAAGGAGGAGCTTGATGGAGAGATGAGAAGGATGGAGGGGAGGTAGGAGAGGAAGGTAGTGGAGGTGGTGGTGGAGGAGGTAGATGAGATAGAGGAGGGAGAGGAGGAGGTAGAGGAGATGAAGGAGATAGATCGAGAGGTAGAGGGGTGGAGGAGGAGGTCTCATTCTTGGTGCTAGCGGGGGTGGTAGGGTAGGTTTTGTGCTAGCTACAATGGGTGGGATAGAGGATGATAGGCGACCTGCCCAGAGGAGGAGATATGATGTTCTACCTCCATCGACATCTTAAACAGGGACAAGTGTGGGTGGGACCATGACACAAGTACCCATTCAGATTAGGGTTCCCACCCATCGACAAGATTCACAGATCAGAGCATTAGAGGCCTCAGCGTAGCAACTGCAGGCACAGGTTCTAGCACAACAACGACAGATTACACAAGTTATTGTCAAGTGGGATAGGGAGATAGAGCACTGAGGTCAAGCAGAGGCCCTTGCTGATAGGTTAGAGAGAGCCATGGTTGGTGCCCCAATTCGGGACATGCTAAGAGAGATATAATACTCAAACAAGGAGGCTGATCATTATAGGCATCTATACGAGGAGGTGGTCCCTCAAGATCACAGAGCTCCTAGCTACACTGCAGTGGCATCCAGTCGATCCGGTCATAGTCATACAAGGATAGAGAGAAGAGGTGTTATAGGGCCTGCCCAATGTGATCCACCTGGTGGAGATCAAGGAGTTGGGACATCTACTGCCAGACCATCTGCCTCGAGAGATAGTCATGCCTCAGAGACCTGTCTCTATTGTATTTTGACAGGCATGATATCCCTTGTATATTTCAACCATTTTTTAGATATATATATATGGCACTAATTTTCTCTGATCCACATGTGATATGTTGATTGATGATGATTGATTTATGATGCATTATGTTTTGATATGATGATAGTGTGAGGATAATTAGATTCTTAGATAATAATTATGCTCTTTTTTTTTGGATTTTGATTATGATGTGAATGCATGATTCATGATGGAACAAGTGATAATGTGATGATGTATTTGCATTGATTACTTTGATATGAGATGCAATATTATCTGAATGTTATGATTTGTGAGATATATGATAATGATGTGAGATGTATCTTGAAAATGAGATGTTGATAATGATATTGAACTCACACTAATGCAAGATTAAAATGATATGCAACTAAATGCAAGAATAAAGAATGATATGCAACTAATGCAAGATTAAGATGATATGCAACTAATGCAAGATTAAAGAATGATATGCAACTAAAATGAAAGATTAAGATGATATGCAACTAAAATGTAAGATTGAGATGATATGCAACTAAAATGCCATTGTATGCAGCTAAATGATCACTTTAATTCTATCGTTGTCATTCCTGTTTAGTCACTTGTTCGTACTTTGTTTGTCATCATTGAGATTTTGATATGTTGTAAGTTTAATACAAGCATCATGGTATAATTGAACCATAATGACCTAAGTAAAACTTACATGTATGTTTGATATTGTAAGGCAGCACAAGCGTCAAGGTATATGAACCAAGATGACCTGAGTGTTGCTTGCGTAAAATGGACAAGAGAACCATTTGCATGTGCAAAGTGGAAAATTTCATCAATGATATGTTTCCAATCATGTTTTGAGACAAATTTACACCATACAAATGATTGCCTCACAGACAAAAAACCAAAGAAAAATATCAGATTCCTTTGTTGTTCCTCTAGCTCAGTGCATCCTTGAGTAGCTCAGGAGATCTAATGATTCAGAAATCAAGATACAAATATGCTAAATGTAAATAAATCATAATTCAAAAAATCATCCATCATGTGTGTGTTTGAAGTTGCATTTGGATAATGATTTGGTTTTTCTAGCCTGATGAGTAGTTTTGACAATGGTTTCCTAGTATGTTGCGATCCTTGTTTGTTGTTTGAATGGCAAAATGAGAGGAATATTGTCCCCCAGTCATAGATATTTGTCGATGTGGATATATGCATTGATCACCAAGCCATGGTGGGATATGATATGGATAACTATTTTTAGATAATCAAGGACAGTGACTACGCTAAGTATATCTGAGATAATGCTGCGTGAATAAGTATTTGGTGATGGCTTATTAGCTGAGACTAGATGAAACAAATATATGAGTACTAATAGATAGAGAAGTTGTTCTCTCACAAATAGCACCTTTTTCCAAGTTTTCACCACTTGTTTTTATTGCACTTTTTGATTTTTTTGTATTTTTTTTTTGTATTTTTTGTATTTTTGTATTTTTTGCTTTTTCACTTGATCTATGCATTGGACGACTCAAGTGTAGAACTGCCTTAGATGGATGTTGTTAGTTGGTTCATCAATCACGTCCCCTTTCGAAGTTGACAACCGATATGCTCCTGATCCATAGGCTGATATGATAACGAAGGGACCCAACTAGTTAGGTTCAAACTTCCCCTTCTTTTCTTGATCTTGCTAATTTTGAGGATTTTTTTTAGGACGAGATCACCGACTTTGAAATCCCTTGGGATGACTTTGTGATTATAGCTTCTGCACATTCATTTCTGATATGCCTTGATATGGTCATAGGAATGTTGTCATTTTTCATCAAGAAGCTCCAGTTCATGCAACCTGTTTACTCGATATTCCTTATCTGGTATGAGGCCCTTCAAAGATACTCAGAGAGATGGGATTTTGACCTCAAGAGGTAGAATTGATTCTAAACCATACACTAATAAATATGGCATAGCCCCTATATGTGTTTGGATGCTTTTTCTGTAGGCCCAAAGTGTTGGATTGAGTTGTACATGCCAATCTTTGCCAGCATCATTTACTGTTTTCTTGAGGATATTCAAGATTGTTTTATTTAATGCCTCCGCTTGACCATTCCCCTATGGGTAGTATGGTGTGGAGAGGCAATTTTGGATTTTGAATCATTCACATAGCTCTCCCACATATTGATTTTTGAAAGGATGTTCATTGTCTATGATGATGGAATTGGGAAAGCCATATTTGCAAATGAGATAGTTGAGGATGAATTATGAGATCTGTTTTCCAATTATAGTGGTCATTGAGACTGCTTCAATCCACTTGGTGAAATACTCTATTGCTATGATAATGAACTTATGCCCATTTGAAGAAGAAGGATGAATTTTCCCTACCAAATCAAGTCCCCATTGATAGAAAGGCCAAGATGTGGTGAACGGTTGCAGCTCCTATGCTGGTGCATGGATAAGGTTGCTATGAATTTGACACTTAGGACATTTCTTAGAAAATTGATAGGACTCTCTTTCCATTGTCGGCCAGTAATATCGCATTCTCATAAGTTTCTTGGTGAGAGCAGGACCACCTGAATGTGTACCACAGATACCCCTGTGAAGCTCGTGTAAGGCATAGTCAGATTTGTTATGATTGAGGCATCGAAGAAGGGTGTCATCGAGACCTTAGTGGTAAAGTGTATCAATGGTTAAGGTATATTGGGCGACTCACCAGAGGAAGCTATGTTTTTGGTTACAAGATAGTTTAGGTGGGAGAGTATTGTTTTTGAGAATATCATAGATTATCCCCTATAGAGGTGAATCCAAACTAGTTAGGGCATAGATGACTTGGGATGCAGAATTGTCATAAGCTGGGGAAAACAATTGCTCTACCAGGAACTCGTAATGACTCTGGTTATCTAGAAGTTGCAACAATGAAGAGATAATGGCCATTGTATCGACAACTCTGTTATCCAATCTTGGGATTTGCTCAAAGGTGATGTGTAGAAATTACTATTTGAAATCATCCACCATTCTCTTATCATCCTTTGTCTGATAGTCATCGTTGACCTGATTGAAAACTAATTGAGAATCCCCATAGAATCTCAATTTTGTGATTCTCCATTCCACAACCATTTTGATTCCTGTTACCAGAGCTTCATATTCAGAAATGTTATTGGTGCATGGAAACATTAGTCTATAAGATCTTGGAATTGTGTGCCCCTCTGGAGTGATGTACAAGATGCCGACACCCGATCCATGTTGTATATAGGATCCATCAAAGTATAGGGTTCATTGCTTGGGTGTGATAGTGAGTACATCCATGTCTAATAATTCCACCTGCAGTGGTTGTTGGTCTGGTAGTGGCGCTTCTACCAGTTGATCTGCATTTACCTGTCCTTTGATAGCCTGACTTTTTGTGTACTGGATATCAAACTCACTCAGAATCATGACCCATTTAGCCAATCATCCTGTGAGAGATGCCTTGTTGAGTAGATACTTGAGAGGATCAATTTTTGCTACCAACTTGATTGTGTGGGCTAGCATATAGTGCTCAATCAATATTGGTGACCTTTCTTGATAATGTTCGGGAAGAGTGTCGAGTCTCCTATCTTTAGATGCCTCAAAAAGGTTTTCACCCTTAGATGCGTCCTTTATTTTTACTTTTTTGTGATCTAATACTGTCATTGACTAGTTTTCACCATTAGATCCATTGTTTATTTCATTTTTGCGACTGGGAGACTTGGCATTCCCCTTATTGCAGATATCATTATTTTTTTTGCTGGTAGAGCACATTTCTAGGTTGACTGAACACAGGTATTGGACAATGGATTCATTATTTAGAAATATTGGTATATCATGATGTTCGGGTTCTTCCTAGTTTATGAGATTAGGATATATGAGTGGTAAGGAGTCATTTGGTGGGTTAAGATCAACCTCTGTAAGTTTCATGATGGAGTCACCATTATATTTGTTTAGGATACTGGTGAGGTCTATGATATTTTTGAGGTCTTCGACGGTATTATCTTTGATGTTGCCTTGTTTTTATTATCGCTGCTCATTCTCACCAACCTTGTAGATATGACATGGTTTGAATTCAAGTAGTCAAGATTCTGAGCCTCCTCCCTCCTAAGAAAGGGGTGTGTATGCATGGATGGTATCCACCTCAATATCCTCAGTAATATCAGAACAACTATCCCACTCATATTCATTGGAATCAGTTTTAGAATCACTGTCCCAGGTTACCTCGTTGTATCTAATAGGTATGTTGTATGGTGAGGAAAGATCACTAATGATTGACACCAGTTTAGTAGCTTGTTCTGATTTAGGGTTGGTGCTTTCTTGTACTCTTTGCATTTGTTTGTACATTGTTTCCCCTCTATGAGTAGCAATTTCTTTAGGTGGTGGTTTCACCTTGGTTTGCTCAAGTTCTTGCACATGATGCACTTTCCTATAAGGAGCTTCTTCCCTTTGAATGGTCAGTTCTTTTTCTCAGTTCTCATTTTACTGATGCTTGTGCTCTTTCCTTATTGTTTCTGTTGCTTGGTGTAGTGCTTCTTGCCATGAGTTTTCATTATATTTTTTCTTAGCTCTCCACTGAGGTTTTTTATAGTTATTTTGCTTCTGCCTATGCAACACATGTTGTCCATACCCAAGTCCTATTTTGTCTCTCACAAATTGTGAAGGAGGTTGTAGGGGTATAATGCCTTATTGGCACTTGCCAATAGATCCTTTGCCATTGTATCCCATCCGTTGCATGATCTAGAACATGTTTCCATACTATTTTAGTGGTACAACCACTTCTATCGTAGCAGCTCTGACTTCTTCTTCATCCTTGTATAGCCAACTAAGGATGTCATTCTCTTCTGATTCATCGGTCAATATGCCCAGTTGGATAAATTTACCATGAAACTTGGTGATGGGTTGAGTTGCCTGATGCCATGATGTAGAAGGTTGTCCATAAGATTTTTCTGACATTGGCAATTTAGATAGACATAAGGGTTCAAAAGAGTATTACCCCATGCCTTGGTCCTTTATTTTCATCTTTTGTTTGAAGTCTATGGATAGAGACTTGAGTTCATCTTGATGATGATAGGATGCTAAGGAAGCTTGGGCCTCCCTGTTGTGTGGAACCAAGCTATCTTGAGCTACCCCCATAGCATTGCAATACTGAAAAGGGTTATTATGTAGATATGGAGATTTCTTGTCCATTGTAGGGGAACTTGATACATTGATGTTATGTGGAAGGTACTGCTTGCATTTCATGGATCCATGGACGATCCAATAGTATATTGTATGTCAAGTCTATGTCCAAGAATTGGCACATGATATCTTTTTGTATAGGACCTACCTGAATGGGTAGTATTACAGTTCCTTCAGATGGTCTCTCTTCATCATCATAGGCTTTGATGGTGATTTTCTTTTTTGGATCAATAGACTACTCAGAGAAGCCCAATGCACGGATAAGCTTTAAAGTATAGATATTGAGACCAACTCCTCCATCTATTAACACTCTTTTAAATTGATGTTTATAGACTAAGACTTCGATATGGAGTGGGGTGTTGTGTGGATGACTCAAGGAGACATCATCATGTTCAAAAAAAGATATGTTATGCAGCCCCGTCATATGGGCCACGATGGCTTGGAGTCAATCAATATCTAGATTATTTGGAATGTTTGTTTTGATAAGTGCTTGTTCAAGATATCCTTGTGTTTAGGCAAAAGTTTGAGTAACTCAAGTATAGATATCTGAGTGGGAGTTCTCCATAGTTGATCAACTAAGTTATATTGAGTCTTGGGGAGGGTTGTTGATGTTGATGTGTTCCCTTTCAAGACATATTTTTTCCCTCTGGTTGTCACATTTATCAACACATGTTCTTGTTTGTCCTTAATTTTTATGACATTTACTTGATTGTCATATGTCGATATGTGATTGATGGTGTTCTCATATAGGTTATTAATACAAGCCCCTTTGGTGTTGTTTGATGTTGATGCTTCTCCCTTGTAATTTGGAAGAGGATTTTTGAAGGCTTCATGGTTACCATTTGTTTTGTGACCATAAACTGTTAAATCGCCCATGTTAATCATGTCCTAAACTATGTTCTTCAACCTCATGCAATCATTTGTGTTGTGTCCTTTGTTTCGATGAAAATCACAATAATGTGTGTCATTCCACCAAGGTGGTTTGACCTAGGGTTCAAAGTTACTTGTGGTTGGCAATGTGATGATCTTATTCACCAATAGTTCTCGAAATGCTAATTATAAGGTTTGTCTTAATGGTGTGTATATGCATCGATATGAAAAAGTATTGGTCTTGCCTCTCTAATTCATGTTGTTTCCTTGGTTAGTGTTGTTTTCTTGATGATTTTTGTTGGTGTTCGATGTTGAAGCTCCTTGATTGGAATTTTACGGATAAGTGTTAGTGCCTTGATTGGCACTTTTTTTTTATCATTATTGTATGGTGGGTTGCTCGATAAAGTCACCAGTGGTTGTTTAGACTTCACATTGTTGGCACCAGCTACTCCATCATTAACAATGTTTTTGTTCCTTGTCCAAAATTTGGATTTTTCCGAAGTGTTGTTATTGTTTTGAATGTTAAGGGTGTTAGTATTTGATGAATTAATACCTTCCTTCAAGAACCTCAACGTTCCTTTCTTGATGCAAGATTCTTCTACTTGGATACCATTTTCTATCAATTTTGCAAAATATGGTATGCATTGGAGTTTGAGTTGATAACTCATCTCACTATTCAGATTGTCGATGAAGATTTCCATCTTTTCTTTTTCAAGCACATCCCGGGGATATCTCAAAACCATGCACCTCCACCATTGTAGAAACACCATGAATATCTCATTGCTCTTTTGTTTTGTGTTACACACATCCAACATGGTGATTGCATGTTGAATGTTATAGGAGTATTGTGTTATGAATTTTTTTACCAACTCATCAAATGATCTGATGGGAGAAGTAAGTTTAGACAACCACTCCATTGTTTTCCCTCCCAAACTTCTTGGGAATAATCTCATTAAGTAAGTGTCATCGTGAGAAAACTCTAAGCTCATGATATGAAATTCCCAAACGTGATCACGGGTATCACTTTTACCATCATATTTGTCGTACTTTGGTATATCTGAATTTGGGGGAAAAGGTACCATGTTCGATCTCCTATTGAAAGGATAAGGATAGAGCTTGTCCAAGGAGTATCGTACTATAGTTCCTTTTTGAATGTCTTGCATTTGTCTTTGCAATATTTGGAGTTGTTGTGAAAGAGAATCCATGGATGCATTTGTCCTTCGATGGGGAGCTTCCCCTCATTCATCAAGATTGTCCCGATTGCGGGCATGGTTTTGTTCATGGGTGTTGTCTTGTTCATGGGTGCGATCTTGGTTGCATATGTTTTTTGGATCATGTGTCTCTTCTTCTCTTCGTTGTTCTTGATAGGCATAGTTTCTTGGCCTTGATCTTGAAATTCTCTCATCTATATTCCTTAAGTTTTTTGAAACAAAATCCTCAGGAATGTTGACTCCTTTGCTACTTAGCATGAGTAGATATTTTTCCTTATCTGCTTCTATAGGTCTTTCTACAAGTTTTTGGAAAGCTGTGTTTTATTGACATTCTTGGAGAAGTTCTTCAGTGATCTCAGTTTCTCTCATATTTTCATTCTCATCAAAAGGATTGGACAATCTACGACCCATACTCGATTTTGGTTGTGATTCCTTCTGTTTGTTTCTCTGAGATCTAGTGACAAGGAGCATTAATATATCTCTACTATGATGAATTCTTCTTCTTCTATTGGGGTTCTTGGTGGATTTGGTGGCTCAAGCCGAGCTTAGTTATAAGTGATAAGGAACTTTGGGAACAAAGCGGGGTTAATCTTTCCTCCAGTATTTAGGCATTGGTTGAATGTCGCTTTCTGAATGTAAGCCCTACTTCTCAAAGGCTCTTTGTCAAACTTTTTTATTTATCCTTGGATATACAATCGCATATGATGCAAGAATGTGAGATGTGATGCAAAGAGTTGATGATTGATATAGAGAAATTTATTCCTTTTAACAAGTGTCTTAGAACTAGGTTGTCTCTTTTTCAACTTAGTCTTTGATGAAGACTTGTTCTTCTCAAAATATGAGGAGTGGTCATATACAAATGATCAAAGGTCGATATTGATGTTTGGATATGGATACTTCATTTTGAATACTCAAGTTTACTTTATCAAGTAGAGGTTTAGTTTGATTCACCTCCATGACAAAGTGTGCCAAATGATATGGATAAAGTCTCCCGATATGGAAACTTGATTTGACAACTTGAGGACCCAACTAGGTATTTGTTTTGAAAGGATCTGTTGGATGGTGGGACTCTAATCACTATTTTGATACTCCTTAATTTTGTTGGATGAAGTCTGATCTCAGGCTAGTTGATGATTTGAAAACTCATTCTAAGAGTGCTTTGTTGGATTTGGGAATTTTCTCACTAATAATCTTTTTTGAAGTTTTGTTGCTGGATTTCCTAAAGGACCCGAAAGGGTATTTGAAACCATTGATAAAAATTTCCTAAAGTGAATGGTCAGCTCTTTGTTTTTCACTAATACTGATCATGTGCTAAGATAGAGACCTGATGCGCTAAAAAAAGTTATTGAAGCATTACAAAATGTTCACTATGCGCTATGCTGCCTCTCCTACGCGCTATTTTAGACTGTTTGATAATAACTTTGCTAGATCAGTATGCATTAATATGTCCCTGTTATGCGCTAAAGTTTGATACGAAAGCACTATAATATGTCTTGAATGCGCTATAATGATGCTGATAAGCGCTACCTTAAATTTACCAGTATGATATTGATTGTGTGCTAAGTTGAGTGATGAAAGCACTAAGTTTTGGTGCAAATGCGCCACTAAATGGTCGAGATGCGCTAGGCTATTGTTCCTATGTGCTAACTGTCCTCATTTTTGCATTTGATGTTTTTGCTGTGATGTTGAAATATAACACTTGTGATTTGATGGATGATTTTTTGAAAATGACTTGAAAACATGGCATATAGAAGAGATAACAATTTGTCTATGCTAAACAAGTAGTGTATGTTATTTTGAAGATGTTTTCAAATCCTTGATGTTTTCACTGGTTTGGATTACAAAGAAGACATATCAAGCAGACTCTTTATTCAAAGGTCATCAACAATATCATAGCCCACTAGTCTTGATACTCCGTCAACTCAAATAGCCTTGTCACCCCTTGGGGGGTGCCCATTTTTTTTTCCTTTTGCCAGAAATTAACTCAAAGTGAATTGCTTCACAATTGAGTAGTTATCTTGGGAGATATATGGTGAGTGATCTTGGGGGTGGATTCTTCCCCACCCTTGCACTATGATATTGCCAATGTTTGGTGACTGACTCGGTTCAAAGTTTCTAATGCTAAGGTTCCTAATAAGGATTTCATTTGGTATTCAATGATAAAATCCCTCGGGAGGCTCCCCAACCTTTAGAAAAAAGGCTTTACATATCTTAAATATACTGGGGGAAGACTAATCACTGAGCAAAATTGTTGAAGGGGACTTTCGTCAGCCTCCACATTTGATTATAGTGGGTTGGAACACTTGGCAATAAAGTTGTTTCTCACTTAGGTCATTCCCCTCTCACCGGCCATTAATGGCATCCTAAAGGAAACTCAGTAGGGCAGACCTTCTAAAGGATTTATTTGCTTGAAGTAAAAGAAAGCATAAGAGTGGTTTGGCTTTTTGGTCACCCAATTAAGGGGAGAGCATATACCTTCCACTTTTGAGACAAGGCAAACAATATTATTTTTAACCTTCAAGGCAATGATTTGCTAAGATCTATTTGGAGATGTTGCTCCAACAAGCATGGTGTTCTTTTTAGCTCTTCATAGCACAATATGTACTTCAAGATTTTGGAAAATAAACCTAGTCAACAAAATAAAATCATGTAACCAATCATCAATGAGGTTCTTTTTATTTTATACCAAAATGAAAGTGAGATCGTTTTTTAACTTTGCAAAAATAAAGGTTTGTTTGTAGTTCTTTTTAACCTTTTGCAAAATAGTAAGGTTTTATTTTAAGAACCAAAGAAATGATGAGGTTATTTTTAGTTTGCACCAAAATGAAAGTGAGATCCTTTTTAACTTTGCAAAAATAAAGGTTTGTTTGTAGTTCTTTTTAACCTTTTGCAAAAATAGAAGGTAAGGTTTTTTTTTAAGCACCAAAGAAATGATGAGGTTGTTTTAACCAACGGGAAATGAATTCTTCTTAAACTAACTTGAAAAGCTAGGAAAAAAGAACAATCAACTTCCTAAATCTAACTCCTCCAATCTGCAAGAAATGATTAGTAACCTGCAATAAAAGAAGGTTTGTAAAAAAAATTAAAACCTTAGGCGGGCTTACACAAGCCTAATTTTCTGACCCTGTTACAAATTATCCTTTCTCTTTATTAGAGTTACCTATTGGACTTCTGCATATATTTGCTACAGAAAGGTACAAAAGTGCTAAAGGATAACTCCTACGTGCTACTCTGACTTCTAAATACGCTACACTGATACCTTGATGCACAAGAAAGAAATAGAAAGTGTTATGCACTAAAAATAAGCTCCAAAGCAATACAAGAAGGCTCCTATGTTCTAAATAGTGCAATGAATGCACTATTGTTTTCCACAGATACGCTAAAGTATACTCTAGACACGCTAAAAGGGTATTCTAGCATGCTTGGAATCCTTCTTTAGCACAAAAAATGATGTTATTTATGGGGATGTGCCCCACAGTGGGCACCATAAATGTATGCGGGAAAATGAGGTGACGAAAATGAACAAATCGGATTCAAAACACCCACACACCAATGAGACTCTTGGTGCAAGTATATGAACTGATTCAATCAGTTCAACTTCCCAAGGGGTGTCCCATTGTTCTCTATCTCACAAGATCCCTAAAGTCAATATTTCACTCTCAGATCATTCACTAGTACATTTGGGGCTAATTTTTGATGGCCTATTGTCGGAAGTCTGACTACTTTTCGTTAGATTGCTGACAAATGTAGCCATCGAAAAATCATCGTCGGACTTCTCGACGATGCCATTGAATGTTTAAAATTTGATGACACCATGAACTTTTCCGACGGCTGCTATGATTGCTCCTCCGACCAAAAATTTCATCGGAATTCCGATGCTCCCCCACTACCATGCATGGATGACCATCGGACAAGGAAGTGTCATCAGACATACAACATCCTTGTTGAATGTTTCTTTAGTTGTCCTTGGAATTCCGACGACATCAGATGCTTTGTGTCTGACAGTTTGGTCATTGGTACATGAAAGCATTGAATGAGTTCTACTTTTAAAAATTACATAAAACATTTTTAATTTATTTGATTTAGTCTTATTTGAAAAAAATAATATTAATGATGTTTCCTTTCTCCAAGAATTGGATCTAAGATCTTTTTGTCAAATAATATGTAATATCCAATGACTAAATCTTTTCTTTATAGATGCTTATTTTATTTAATCACGTGAGCCTGAATTATAATTTATATTTGTGCAGAAGAAAAAGATACAAGTTGAAGAGTCGTGTGCAAGTAAATTTCACAAAAGAAAGCAAGCTTGCATTATCTTGAATGACATGGAAACAAGCTCATTAATTGCCCAGAAGAGAGCAATTGCAGAAAAGCAGAGGAAAGTGTTAAAAGGTGATAAATACATAGAGAGTATGCAATACAAACAAACAATGTCTGGAGTGTGTGATGTGACGTCTATAATTTATGTCCGGAGGGACTAACTGGTTTTGGAGTTCTTGGGAAACCTATTGGGCCACGCTTGGAGGAAATCAATGTGTTCATGCAAGGGCCACCTTTTTCTATTATGAGAATGATGCTTTTGCACATAAGGATATTTGGAAGACAATGTCCAAAAAATTGTATAGTGTGGAACCAAAGTTGGTACACTCAAAGTACTTTTCAGCTTCTAGAAGACCAAGAAGTTATGTACACAATCTCCCAATAGAAGGGCAATTTCAAACATTACCTCTACCCCCATGACTATTCAGGAAGCACTTCCTTAGACAAAGGACTATTGGCCTCCGTGGGATTAAAAAAAAAATTGAATTGCATAAACTCTAGACGATGTGGTAGTGTCCTTCGTGAAGAACTCCGTACTATAATTGAAAATTCATGAGGGAAACTACAAGATAGTGAACATAAATACATTCTTGAAAAGTGCGAAGAATAGAACTTGGTTTGGGTGGGGCCAGGTCAGGTGGCTCCTCTAGAGGTTGACAAGATAGAAATTATATTAGGATTTGAAAAAGATCACACTCGTGGAGCTTCTTGTGCGACTGATCGATTGAATTGTTTGGGTAATGCATTTCGAATAGATACAGTTGCATACCATTTATCTATCTTGAAAGAATTTTATCCTGATGGCATTAAAGTTCTTTCTCTATTTTCTGGTATTGGTGGAGTGGAGGTTGCTTTGTATCGACTTGGGATACATTTAAGTTGTGTTGTGTTTGTGGAAATATGTGAAAAGAATAGGCTTGTTCTTAATAGTTGGTGGACAAAAGCCCAACAAACAGGTAGGTTGATTTAGAGGGAAGATGTCCAAGATTTCAATACAGAAGTACTGGAGCTTTTTATTAGAGTTTTTGAAGCCGTCTTGAACTAGAGTTGCCATTGCTGCATTTGAACTCTTTTAACACTTCAAACTTTTCCTTACATGATTTACCTCCTTACTTTGCTGTAGAGGATGCCAATCTCAATCCCTTAATGCCATTATCTTCTCTTCAGTGTTGCTGACTAGAAGACTACCACAAACTGAATGAGAGAAGGATGACAAGTGCAAGTGATATAAATACACAATCATTCATATTATTGAAGACAAAACTGGTCGGCCATAATTTTAGGCAATATTAGGTTGGTCCTAATTGAATTTGACATATTGTTTTCTGAAATTTTAGTAATCATGTAATAGTTTACATCATGTTTTTATTGCAAAGCTCTTTTTCCATTACTTTCTACCCTTGTTTGACACTTTTCAAAAGAACTTTAGCCAGTGAATATCAATCCTAGTTGTGACATACTAGTAGAAGTGATCAAATCATTGAAGGTAGGGTAAAATGCTCCAAAATTGAAGAGATTTTTTTTAACTAAATTTTTAATGCATGTCAAATTCCTTCCTAAGGAAAATGGTTTACCAAAGCTCTGGTTGCCAGCAACTCTCCACATTTTCTGCAACTTGCCATTGTTGCTTCTCAAGGAGAGGGAAATGATCTAGGAGGATCTGACACTTTGATGGATTTGAATGAAATGGTAGTACTTAATTACATATATTTCTTCACCACTACCTTTAGTACATTGCCTAAAACACATGTTCACATTGCAGCACTCTTAACTCCATTTCATTTTAATCTCACAACTTTGACAATGACAATGCTATTTTCGTTTACAATTTTTCAAGAAAACAAAAAGACATGGGACATTAATGACAAAAGGTGAGTGGTTGCAGGTCTTGTAACTTCCATGACACTCATCTTTACTCTTGTATAATAATGTAATACAGTTGTTCCTAGATAGAAGAATATAAGGCTACAAAAAATAGACACCTGGCAGATACTTTTGCATAAACAATCTTGCAACATACAATTTAGCATAGTGTCTTCTCATTCTTAAATCTCTCTTGTTGTGTGACACTGATATGTGCTTTGTAATACATTTGTATTCATTTTCATGTGTTTTCTCTAGGCACACCTGAGCCCTAGATCACTAACATAGGGTTAACCATTATGTTCTACAACAGGTTTCTATTTCAGAACTTCAAAATAACATCACCCAAAGTGAGTCCAACCTATTATAGCCAGGTACCATTTTTAGACCTTGGTTTGTTGAAATAGTAGCTAACTCAGATACCTATTGTATGCACTTGTATTATCCTCTATTTAAATATGCCATTGGGCTAGACCCAAAATATAACATGGGAGTCATCTTAAATTGGGCTAGATCCAAATATAGCATGATAAAGGAATTCAATGTGTCATTGGGTTGGGCCCAAAATGTAACGTGCTAAGGAAAATTAAACAACTATTGGGCTAGACCCAATATCCAACATGGGAATATAGAATAATAATTTATTATTATTTGCAAGCCAACCTAAGGGTGATTAGCGCCTAAGGTTGGTATATAATTCTCCAAGATGAAGTCATTTGGAGACACAACACAATTCATATTTCTTATATCTGTTCTGCTAGCAATGATTCTCTCTAATGTGAACTTGTGCAAGGCCATTATGCAAGGTTGAAGATAACGAAGTTGTCAAAGTATCTTGTGCAAATCAGATCCAGTATTTTGCTGCTCCACTCTATCATTTGTTGTTAAAGGGATGCATTCAACACTGATTTCTTGAACTGAAATATGAGATAAGTCTTGTAAACTATCTACATTTGAGATAATACATAACACATTTAAAAGTTGGGTTTTTCACCTCTAGGAGGGAGGATTTCACAAGGTATTGGTGTCTTGTGTTTTATTGTTGTTACTGTTCTTGTTTCTTGTGTTTTTATTGCTATTACTATTTATACACGATCTGATTATTTTTGGCATATGATGAAGCGATGATAATGTATGTTGCCATTGATGTCAATAAGTGCAGGTGAGCCGTTATGAAGATCGGAAGATGTTGTCTTTGATGTTCAAGCAGGTGAACCAGTGTGAACCGATATGGAGATTGGTAGCAGTTATGGTCAATTGGAATGGAGTGGACTAGTGTTAGGGTTCACTAAGTGACTACTGGTTGGTAGTCTCAGTTCAGCTCTAGGGTTACCAGTTTGGCTTGTGCAGAGCAACCGATGATGTTGTTTGGCTTGTGTGGAGCAACTGATGATGCTGTTTGGCTTGTGTGAAGCAACCAATGATGTTTTGTGATTAGTTATTGAGATACCACGTCAGCTGTGTGCACGTGAAGGATTTCTTTGTGGTTCTTGTATGTGAAGATCAAATACATTAAATTCCTACCTTAGGAATGAGCATTTTTCTTAGCGGTGTGCGAAGAGCGCGTGATGGGTTATTGACTTTCAGATGCGGTGAATATTGGACGATGCAAAATGTCTTGAGATTTAGATCATTTCATTCTATGTAAAGTGTTTGGACGGTCAGGATTGGACCGCTTGTAAGTTTGAAATATTTAGGGTTTAGGGTTTATGCTACCAACCTAGTTGTTGTCTATAAGGTCGATGAGTTTTGTTATTCTAGTGGTTGGCAAAAGTTGTATGTGTGTCTGCATGTTGGAGATTTGATACTTGCCAAACCAGAGTGAGAAATTTGTAGAGTGTGATTGTAGAAGAGAGGAACTGAAAAGGATCTGCCTTAGCAAGAAGTGTTGTTATTAGATTTGTGTTTTACTTGTTGTCTTCTAACCATTTCAATTGAAGGAAAATCCCTTGACTGGGTAGCTTTAACATGTTGTAAATCCTCTAACAAGGTGGCTCAAGTTTATTGAGTTGTTTAAATCCTCTAGTGAGGTAACTCTTAACAGGGTTTCAACCTTGAACATGGTATATAGCCATCCCTTAACCGGGTGATCCCTAACAGGATCGGTTCCTAACAGGACCTTTATTGTAAAGTCTTTAAATAGATTAGGATCCTAATAGAGCAGACTTCTAAAGAGTTCACAAACAAGCTTGTGGGTATTCATTCCCACCGTGGTTTTTCCCATTTGGGTTTCCACGTGAAAAATCTGTGTGTTATGAGTTGTGAGATTTTCATGTGATGATTGTGTGGTTTTGATTAAGTTAGATATGCATGCATTGTTAAATGGTTGTGGTACTGTTGGTACAACTCATGCATGATTATATCAGCGAAGTAGTTATCAAGGTTTGAGATCTATTGAATGTTGTTTGAAGTATTTATGTTTAAACGATATAGCTGTCCGAGGTATTTATGTTTAACCCCTATAGCTATAGTTAAGTTCAGTGGTGATGACAACCGATTAACTGTGTTTTGATATGTCAAAGTATTGAAGCAGTAATTTTTGTGTGTACTGATTCACCCCCCCCCTCTCAGTACCGGTTAGGACTTTAGTAGTTCATCATTATTCATCAATTGGTATCAGAGCTCATCTAGGTCCTGGGTAATATAAGCTTAACTGCTTGAGGCAAAAGATCTTGTTTTAATGATGAAGAGGGAAGGTCCTAAGTTCAACAGGGACAACTTTAAAATATGGAAGGATAGGATGAAGATATATATCAAGAGTTTGGGTGCACAACACTGAAGCTATGTTGAGAATGCCTATGTGTAGCGTCGTAAATTGTACGCACTTGCTAGGGTGGTACAATTTCACACCTAGTTTAGCACCCATCTTGGCGCATTTTGCATTTTGCATTGCATTTCCCCTTTAGCACTTAATTAATTAAATTAATTAGGTCTAAGGTTCTATTTTATCATCTCCCACATCATAAAGTTGGGCCCTTTCATTAAAGTGTGCCCTTTTCATTGTATTCCTCCTATACATCATTTAATCAAAAACCCTAATTAGGTCCTATTTTGAACTTGGGGGCTTGATTTCGGGGGTCAAAACATCTCGAAATCACCTGTAACTTCGGGATTCTCTCTAAAATCATCATATCCGATGGCCCTGAAAATTTGGTGAAAAGTTGTCGCGACCGTGGCGCCCGGTGCACATGGTCCCGGACATTTTTCCTGAAATTTTGGGAGCACGATCCAATCATAAAATAAAGCTTAACCCCAAGAAATTGGCTGGATATTCAATCTCTAGGTCGGCCAAAAGACGAATTTAAGACCTAGGGTTTCATACATAAGAGCTCTCTTTCTTCATTTGAAAGGATCCGATTTTTTGCTTTGGAGGACCTCATATGCAGTGAAAGAGTAGATCTTGGAAGACTTCAACAACATTCAACATCCATCTATCAAGCATTATCAATTTCATTCATCCACTTAGGGCTTGGAAGACATTGAAGAACAATAGGAGATTACCGACTGAAGATTGGCTTGTACTCCTCCCTTGAGGGTTGGGTATGATTTCATGTTGTTTTCATGTCTTTGCATAAGCTTCAATATATCCTTTATTCATGCTTTAGATCACTTTGCATCTTGATTTAGAGCATTTACATTATCATTTACAAGCAATTAGGGTTTACTTTCTAGGTTGCTCTAGTTTGCTTTCTGGCATTTTAGGACCTTGCACACACACTAGGTCTGCACACACAATACATTTTACAATACAACTTGGCTATTCGTGGAGGTGGAAATCACCGAAGTGGGGGTTTGACTAAGGCAAAACCCTATATAGCCACCCAAAACACCTTTTCAGATATAAGTGCAGGTTTCGGGACTCGGATGACGCCGCAAGTTACAGATCCGGAAGAAGCAGACGGAGACCGAACTTCACACCAAATCTCAGAGCAAAAGACCAAGACAGGGGCGTGGGGCACCCTGGTCCTGCCAGGACAGGGGCACTGGGTGCCCTGGTCCCTGGGACAGGGGCGCTGGGCGCCTTGGTCCTCCTGACAGACAACATTTTCAACATTTTTGACAGCTTTTCCAGAGTGCAAAACAACAGTTTTCGGAGCAGTTTCAGGGGCAGAATCAGGACAGTGGCACCCGCGCCCCCGTCCCGAACATTTTCAGTCAGATTTTAACTTTGGGTATGCATTTGCATTCTTGTCTTGTCCTTGTGTTTACAGCTTTCCATCATTTAAGTTCAATTCTGCAATCTTGTTATTAGTTCATACTTGCACTTTGGGGTTAGGGATTGAACTGGCATCATTTCATCTTTCAATTACAACAAAGGAATAGAAATCCTAATAGGTAGCTCTGAAAGAAGTATGGGACAAACTGGATTCCATTTATGGCGGTGATGAACATGTTAAGAAGGCTAAGGAAGAAATCCTTAGAGGAAAGTTTGAAGATATGAGGATGGTTGAAGAAGAGACCATTCACTAGTATGGCATAAGAATCAAGACAGTGGTTGGAGAAATCAAGAGCACTGGTGGAAAAATTGATGATGCCACTATTGTCAGTAAAGTTTTGAGATCACTAATACTGGTCTATGTAATCAGGGTTGTCGCTATTCAGCAGCTAAGGTCTATCAACAAAACCAAGGTATCTTTAGACTCTATTATTGCAAATTTGACTACATATGAATTGAATGGCTATGATGGTAGTGTTCAGAAGACCGAGTTAGCCTTTAGAGCATCATTTTCCTCTGCACCGACCAGGAAAGGAAAAGAGGTCAGTACCAGTTATGAATCTAGGCCAAGCAGAGATGCAGACGATGAGGAGATTCTGATGGAGTTTGAAGCTCTTCTTGCTAAGAGACTTCCAAAAGGCACTGGAAAATATAGAGGTAAGCTTCCTTTGAAGTTTTTTTTCTGCAATTAGATAGGACATATAGCTGTTAACTGTCCTAACAATGACAATAGGGATAAACTGGAGAGGTTTAGAAAGTATTAAGGAGTAGGTAGGAGAAATTGTCTTGTTGCAGTGGATGAAGGTGTTACAGATGAGGAAGAGAATGAGGACATAGTGTTTGTGGTTGTCAAGGAAGGATTGTTTGACCAGAAAGCCCTTGTCTCACATATTGACAACTCTAACGAGTGGATCATTGATAGCGGGTGTTCTCACCACATGACCAATGACCGAAGAAAGTTTCTGACTCTTGAAGAATATGATGGTGGTGTTGTCTGGTTTGGCAACGATGCACCTTGCATGGTGAAAGGAAAAGGATCCATCCCACCGAATGGAAAGAGCAGTGCAGATGATGTCTAATGGGTGGAAGGCCTTAAGCATAATCTTTTGAGTGTTGCTCGACTGAATGACAAAGGACCCATACTGGAATTCAAAGGATGAGTCTATAGAATAATTGGAAAGAGTGGTGAACTTATTGCCACTGGTAAGAAGACCAGAGGAAAACTGTTTCAGCTGAATGCCAAGATTAGTTAGTGCCTGATGGAAAAATTTGATGACAATTGGATATGGCATAGGAGACTTTGTCATATAAATTTTGACAATACTGTAAAGGCTAGTAGGAATAAGGTAGTAAGAGGATTGCCTTTGCTGAACAAACTAGAGAATGCCTTGTGTAGAGAATGCCAAATTGGGAGGATGTCTTCCTCAACATTCAAAGGTAAGTCTTTTTCCTTGGAGAACTTACTTGATCTAGTGCACACCGATCTATGTGGTCTGATGAAAACTAGAAGCATTCAGGGAGATTGGTACTTCATGATTCTTGCCAATGATTGCTCAAGAATGATGTGGGTCACATTCTTGAAAGACAAATCTAAGGCATTTAGAAAGTTCAAAGCCTTTAGAGCATTGGTGGAGAAGGAAAGTTGTAGAAGGATAAAATGACTAAGGACTGATCAGGGAGGTGAATTCACTTTTGATGAATTCAATAAAGATTGTGAGGATAACGAGATTAAGAGTAAATTGTCTACCCCAAGGACACCACAATAGAATGGCATAGCAGAAAGAAACAACAGGACTATAGTTGAAGCAACCAGAACTATGTTGATCAAAGGAAATGTCACTCACATATTTTGGAGAGAAGTGATGAGCACTGTAGTATATACCATGAACCAGGTACTCATTAAGAAAGGTAAAGACAAAACCCCCTATGAAAACTGGAACAGGAGAACTCCCAATGTGAGTTATTTCAAAGTGTTTGGGAGTAAATGCTATATCAAGAGAGGTGAGCACCTGAGTAAGTTTGATGCTAAGTGTGATGAAGGAATATTTCTAGGATATTCCACTAAAAGCAAAGCTCTCAAGTGTTACAACAATAGGACTCAGAAAATTGTTGAGAGTATCAATATCAGGGTTGAGGAATCCTCTAAGAAGCCTCAAGAAACTGACAGCGAGCAAACAAAAGATGAACTAGTTAAGAAAGAAACAAGTAAAGACCTCAATGTTTCTGTATCGGTAGAAGATTCAGGAGGTGAAGAAGAAGATGAAGTGGAAAAAGAAGAGGAAAAGCAATCGGAACCTTCTACAGTCATTCCTAGGTATGTAAGACTACATCATGATCCAAATCAGATCATAGGAGACAAAGATGCGTGAATACTTACAAGGAGAAAGGTGAAAGAAAATTCTTGCATGATTTCAAAATTTGAGCCTAAGACCACCAGAGAGACACTTACCGATGAAGATTGGATAAAGGCAATGGAATAGGAGTTGGACCAGATAGAGAAGAATGTAACATGGTCCTTGGTACCAAGACCAGAACACAAGAATGTCATAGGTACCAAGTGGGTCTTCAGGAATAAGCTGAATGAAGAAGGAACAGTGGTAACGAACAAGGCAAGACTTGTATGCAAGGGATATGCTCAGAAAGAAGGAGAAGACAATGGAGAAACCTTTGCCCTAGTGGCTAGACTGGAAGGTGTCTGAATGCTACTTGCATTTGAAACATTCAAGGGATTTAAGGTATACCAAATGGATGTGAAGTCTGCCTTCTTGAATGGAATCCTCAAAGAAGAAGTGTATATTGAGCAACCAGATGGGTTTACTTTGTAAGAAGATAGTGACCTGGTGTGTAGATTACACAAGGCCCTGTATGGATTGAAACAAGCACCAAGGGCATGGTACAAATGGTTACACTCTCATCTTGTGAAGATAGGATATCAGAGAACAAGTGAGGAAAACAACATCTACATGAAATCTGAAGGTGGTCAGATTCTGATATGTGAAGTATTTGTACATGATATAATCTTCGGTGGAGATGATGATATGAGTCATGCATTTGCAGATGAGATGAAAAAGGAGTTTGAGATGTCTCTGATTGGAGAGATAAAGTTTTTCATTGACGTACAGATTCAGTAGATGAAAGAGGGTATCTTCATTACCTAGTCCAAGTATATCAAAGAGGTATTGAAGACCTTTGGCATGTAGGAGAGCAAACCGGTTGGAATGCCGATGGTGACCGGCTGCAAACTAACAAAGGAGGATGTTAAAATGTTGGTGGATGAGAAGGAGTACTAGTCAATGATCAGTAAGTTGCACTATGTGGTACACAATAGAATGGATATTGTTCATGTAGTGGGCATAGTGGCCCATTTTTAGAAGAGTCCAAGAGAATCCCACTTAGTAGCGATAAAGAGGATTCTTAGATACTTGAAAGGGACAGTTGATTATGGATTGTGGTATCCATATAATAGTTACTTTGATCTTAAAGTGTTTACCGATGCAGATTGGGTAGGTAATGTGGACGACCAAAAGAGCACAACCGATGGAGCGTTCTTCCTTGGTGGAAGACTTGTCTCCTGGATGAGCAAGAAACAGAGTTGTATTTCCTAGTCTACAGCTGAAGTGGAGTATGTGGTAGCATTTATAAACTGCACTCAGGTAATTTGGATGAAGCATGTATTGACTGGCTTCAAAGTGATTATATCTAAACTGGTGAGTATATTTTGTGATAATACAAGTGCAATAAATATTTCCAAAAATTTGGTATTGCATGCTAGGACCAAGAATATTGAGCTTAAGTATCATTTCTTGAGAGAAAAGGTCCAGAAATAAGAGGCTGTATTAGAACATGTTTCCAGTAAGGATCATCTAGCAGACATATTCACTAATCCCTTACCAAAGACTACATTTACCTATTTGAGAGGTGCATTAGGGGTTCTGCCCCTAAATGAAGTAAATTAAAGATGTGTGCTCCACATTAGTCAGGTAATACCATGTCAGATCTTACAGGATTGATATGTTGAAGGATACTACTCCATAGGGGGAGTAGCATAGTGGAGACTGGAAGCTTATGCCTCCACTTTGGCATTGCTGTTAAAGGGGGAGAAGATATATGTTTTAAGGGGAAGAAGATATATATGTTATTGATGAACCTGTATATGAAAATATATATGGGGGAGAGGGTATATGTTATTGATAATGGTGTAGATACTGAGTAATGATACACTAAGTATTGCCATCAATACCAAAGGGGGAGATTGTTGGCATATGATGAAGAGGTGATAATGTATCTTGTCATTGATGTCAATAAGTGCAGGTGAACCAGTATGAAGATCATAAGATGTTTTGATTGATGTTCAAGCAGGTGAACCGGTGTGAACTGATATGGAGATTGGTAGCAGTTATGCTCAACCAAAATGGAGTGGACCAGTGTCGAGGTTCACTAAGTGTGACTACTGGTTGGTAGTCTCAGTTCAACTCTAGGGTTACCAGTTTGGCTTGTGCGGAAAAATCGATGATGTTGTTTGTCTTGTGCAGAGAAACTGATGATGTTGTTTGTCTTGTGCAGAGAAACCGATGATGTTTTATGATCAATTAGTAAAGGAATAAGGATAAGGATCGAGATACCATTTCAGTTGTGTGCATGTGAAGGATTTCTTTATGGTTCTTGCGCATGAAGATCGAATGCATTAAATGCCTACCTTGGGAATGAGTGTTTTTCTTAGTTGTGTGTGAAGAGCGCGTGATGGGTTATTAACTTTTAGATGCAGTGAAGATTGGATGATGTAGAATGTCTTGAGATCTATTTTAGATCATTTCATTCTATGTAATGTCTTTGGATGGTCAGGATTGGACCGCTTGTAAGTTTCAAATATTTAGGGTTTAGGGTTTATGCTACCGACCTAGTTGTTGTCTATAAGGTCGATGAGTTTTGTTATTGTAGTGGTTGGCAAACGTTGTATGTGTGTCCGCATGTTGGAGATTTGATACTTGCTGAACCAAAGTGAGAAATCTGCAAAGTGTGATTTTAGAAGAGAGGAACTGAAAAGGATCTGCCTTAGCAAGAAGTGTTGTTATCATATCTATGTTTTACCTGTTGTCTTCTAACCATTTCAACAGAAGGAAAATCCCTTGACCGGGTAGCTTTAATAGAATTTGTTGTAAATCCTCTAACCAGGTGACTCAAGTTTATTAAGTTGTTTAAATCCTTTAGTGAGGTAACTCTTAACAGGGTTTCAACCATTAATAGGGTATATAGCCATCCCTTAATCAGGTGATCCCTAATAGGATCGGTTCCTAACAAGACCTTTATTGTAAAGTCTTTAACCGAACTAGGCTCATAACATAGCAGACTTCTAAAAAGTTCATAAACAAGCTTGTGGGTATTCATTCCCACCGTGGTTTTTCCCATTTGGGTTTCCACGTGAAAAATATGTGTGTTATGAGTTGTGAGATTTTAATGTGATGATTGTGTGGTTTTCATTAAGTTAGATATGCATGCATTGTTAAATGGTTGTGGTATTGTTGGTACAACTCATGCATGATTATATCAGCGAAGTAGTTATCAAGGTTTGAGATCTATTGAATTTTGTCTGAAGTATTTATGTTTAACCAATATAGCTACAGTTAATTTTAGTGGTGATGACAACTGGTTAACTATGTTTTGATATATCAAAGTGTTGAACCAATAATTTTTATGTGTACTGATTCACCCCCCCCCCTCTTAGTACCGGTTAGGAATTTAGTAGTTCATCATTATTCATCAATTATAATAAAACTGGCTACATTAACATCTGATTGCTTAAAATTAACATTATAATCAAATTAAGATTATACCCAAATTGGGCATCATTCTCATAATAGAAAAAAGGTGGCCCTTGTATGAACACATTGATTTCATCCAAGCCTAGCCCAATAGGTTTTCCAAGAACTCCAAAACTAGTCAGTCCCTCTGAACATAAATTAGAGACCACATCACACACTCTAGACATTGTTTGTTTGTATTGCATACTCTCTGTATTTATCACCCTTTAACACTTTCCTCTGCTTTTCTCCAATTGCTCTCTTCTGGGTAGCTGATGAGCTTGTTTCCATGTCATTCAAGATAATGTCTGCTTTCTTTCTTTTACAAAATTTACTTGCACATGAATCTTCTGCTTCTGCACATATATAAATTATAATTCAGGCCCTGGTGATTAAATAAAATAAGCATTTGTAAAGAAAATATTTAGTCATTGGATAAAGGAAACATCATTGATAATATTTTTTTCAAATAACTCAATCAAATAAATTAAAAATGTTTTATGTAATTTTTAAAAGTAGAACTCATGCAATCCTTTCATGCACCGATGACCAAACCGTCGGACCCACAATATTCTCATCGGTACAATTTTATGGTTAGATGGAAGAGGTAAGAAAAAGATGCATGTTGTTAAATGGAAATGGTGCTACTTGAGTAAGGACTTAGGTGGATTGGGGATCAAAGACCTCAGGCAACAAGGTATTTCTTTAGAAATCAAATGGACTGTCAAGGCTTTAGAAGGGAATGAACCATGGAGGATATTGATAAGGAGAAAATTCATCATTGTCAATTATTATAAAATTTTAGGTGGGAATATTATTGATAATTTCTCATGGTTTGAAATTATTGTTAGGTATGTCTACAATCTGAGTAAAAAGTCTAACTATTTTTGGATTTTATTGTCTATTGAAATTCTTTGGTTTCTTTGGAAGAGAAGGAATGAGAATGTGTTCCAAGGTAAAGGGAGGGTTCTTATTGAGTGTAATCTTAGAATCACAATGCTAATTATTATTGAATAGGTATCATTTACATTGAAGATGCCAACAAGAAGATTCATGAAGATATTGGATGAAGGTTCCTCTTCAATATATAAAGAAGACTTTTACAATAAATACCAAAAAGAACACCAATATCAATTAAAGAGGGGTGAAGCTATAAGACACCTAGAAATGGCTCACCAAAACTTTGATTGCTCTAGTTGAGAGAGGATCTTTGTGGCCCTTGGAAGAGAATTTGATACTTTCTAGATTAGTAGGATTGAACCTAAGAATAATGACAAAGGAAAAGATAAAGAAGCTAATAATGAAGATGAGGAGAATGAAGAGAAAGAGGAGAATCCACATAATGATAGTGATAATGAATCTTAATAAGATATTACAATCTATCTTTTTGAATATGTTGTTAATAGATGATATAATATTGATGTAATTTGATGTTGACTCAAAGCTCTACATGTTACTCTTAATCATATAAACTGATTCTTTTTTTCCTTCTAATTTTAAGGTAGTTTAGCCTGGTTGGGGATTTGATGGAGTAATCAACTTGGTCCCTATTATTGTAATCTGACTTTGTGCTCTGATTTTATTTTGGTAATCGATCTTCAAAAAAAAAACCATTCTACATAGCAAACACACTACACTCACATACACTCTTATACAAACCTTGACATGTGTCTTGCTTTAGGGATAACCTAGTGTACCACAAGCCAAATAGACATAGACACAAGATGAGGGAGCTAGTATTTGTTTCTACCCTCATTTCATCACTTATCATCAACCAACTCAACACTATCAATGATTAATTTGAGGTGTAAAGATTCAACAAATTGCTACAAATTTCATTGAGTAAAGGCAACATAGGTGACAACCACCCTAACTTCCACCAAAAAAGTCTTAGACATAAGATTCCTACCTTTTGATCTTTTGTAGCTTGATCTTGCAAGATTTAAAAATCCATGTGCTATTTTTTTTATCATATAAGATTCACATATATGATTTTATCCTTAGGCTAGAGAATGGGCATGGTCCAATTTTAGTTGTTTAAATTCATATTTTTTTCAAGGTTGATGATTCCTAGATCTAATTGTTATCCATTGGTATGATGTCAAAAATTTTGAATTGTGTATCTAAGCTTGTGTACTTAAAGGCATCATGCTAAGATTATTTCACATAAGATAAGAAAGATTCAAACATGGTTTAGAAATCACAAAGTACCAAAAGAACATGAATGTTTCTTCTCTCATTTTTCATAGTTGCTATGTGGGTCTTTACACTATCATCATAATTAATGTTAGAGAGTGTTGTGAAGAAGAATGTCCATGAAAGGAGTGGCTATCCTAAGAGCTTGAGACTGTCACAAAAAGTGAGTGTTGCAGTAGTGAATCTTCCTTTGACCTTTGGGTGGTTGGGAGGGGAAAGACCCATGGTGGTATATGTTGAGTGGCTGGAAGGGTAAATACCCACATATCAACTATCTACTTTGACATTATAAGATGGTGTCCACCTACTCTAAGACTTTGTAGGCACTCTCTATCTAATACTAACATATGTGCCTCTCATATAACCCTATGTTTGCTAGGCCCCACCATAATTAGAAGATCCTAACTACTAAAAACACTAGATTCTCCCCTAAAAGGTTGTTGAGTCATAAAAGGCCTAGCTTGATAGCCGTATAGTCTCTCATACCTAAAATATCGTTATGTAGATGATGGTCACATGTGACTACCCTATGGCCCCTACTATGCTCTAGACCTTTGTCCCTAATATTGATACTATTGGGTTTCTCTTTGAAATCCTATAGTAAGTATAAATTCTCCTTTGAATGATGGGGAGGCCTATGGACACTTTCTTCCCTTGATCAAGGTTACAAACTTCTCTCATGACTCTTGTGTCCTCCCATCTACCTCCTTTTCCATAAGAGACTTTGCCATAGCAATCCTAAAGTCATTTGGATTGGCCATGTGTAGGAAAACTGAAATTTTGGGCTTTCCACCCCTAATGAAATAATTGACAAGTAACTTGTCTTGAATGTAATCTAAAAACTACAAGAACTCCAAAAACTAACTCTCATACTTAACCATTACGAAACCTCATTATGTAAATTGTGAAACTCATCTATGCATCTCTATCAAAAATATTTTGAAATAGAACACACTTGGAAGCACTCCAAAATGGTATCCCATGAGAGGGTTTCCAATATGAGTTGGTGCATTTTATCCTCCCAGTACCACAAGGTGGAAGCAAGTCCTCTCAAAAATTGCATTGCAAATTATGCCTTTAGGTTTCTCACATATAGATGCAACCCAAAGCATAAGTCCAAGCTAAGTAACCAAGACTTAGCCTCAACACCATTTGTGGATCTTAAAAATTTAGAGGATTGGAGCTGAAGCAACTCTTGAATATGATCCTTTGGCTCATGATATGTGCTTGCTATAGTCTTTACCTCTTGTATTTATGAATGATGAGGCTAGGTAATGTGTATTGATCAATATTCTATCTCCTCTATGTGTATTTCCCAAATTCAAGGCAAACTCCTAATAAGCTCCCAAGATGCAAGTATATGCTCCTCTAGTACAAGTGGATCCTCATGAGGTGTCTTGGTTGTGGGTGAAAACCTATCCTGTATCACACCTATCAAATTCTATAAGGCTTTTAAGATTTGAGGTCCATACTCAAGCTACTCATCTTGGTGAAAAATCTCAAAGTGATATGATGCTTCTTGTCCCTCATGTGAATGTGCTCCTCTTGAAGCACTACGACATAGATGACCCTTCCTTCTATTTCCTACACTCTATTTTCTAACCCACACCTCATAACCTTTACCTCACTTCCTATCATTATTACCTTTCATTTCCCCTATCTTAACCTCCTTCACTTTCCTACATCCTATCCTAAAGCTTAACCTCATACACATTTACTTTTATAGAGATATCGAGGACAATAAGCAGACTCGATGACGCAGATGGGTCTTATCGATTTCATATGTTACTTAGGGCTTCATGAGTTGATCATTGTTTAAGGGTTATTGCGTTGAAGGGAGAAAGCATTCGAGTCTTGAGGTGCAGAGATGGTTCATCATTTTGGATTGATTTGTATGTTTAGGGATGAATCCTTTCAAGTGCAGTGTAGAAGTCTGTTTCTCACGGATGAAAGTGTCCTCGATGCAGTTTGGAGATTGGTGGCATCCATCCTTGGCGGAGGTAGACACTGGTGTGATGGTTTCATTTATGAGGCAGTGATTTTCCCAATGATAGATATCCTAGGGTTGAAGAAAGTATGCATCCAGAGGATAGATGGTTTTATCCATGCGATGGATGGGCAGGCAATTGCTAGTGAGATTTTGAATCTAGATGTGGACAGGTGTGTTAGCCGGTTGGGTAATTACTTCAACTCAGATAACTATGTTTCCTCAAATTTGAAAGATGACCAGGACCTTGAAGATGAGGAAAGAGATCATGCCAAGGCAAATAAGGAAAAGTTGAAATCCCTGATAGAGGATGCCTAGGAAGTCTACCAGATTGGAGTCATTAACAAGAATTTTGCCCCTTCCAAAGGCTGTTGGACAGAGATGTCTGCTAGCTCACGAGGGCCGTTGCAGGCAAATTAATGGAAATTGGAGCGCACCTAGCCATCATCCTCCAGGCTCTGTAGATTCCTCTATAGGTATAGCCTTACGATTGGATGTATAGACCTGTGTCTGGTCGGGTTTATTTCTATCATAAGGGAGTTAACCCCCTTTGGTTAGTACTTATCTATAAAAAAAATGCAGTGTTTAATTAATACATGATTGTAGGATTGTTCAAGGGTTTAGGTCTTGTAAGAAATTTTTCTTTTAAATTGATCATATCATATTACAGAAACCTCTCACCATCTCTGTTATTGGCAATTAATCTGATAAATCTATAATAAACTTTGAATCTAGATATTTGAAAAGAAAATAATATTTTTCAACACAATATGTATAACAATGAATTGGTTGATTATGCCCTCCCTTTTTTCTTCAACTAAATCTTGGCGGCACCCCAATCCAAAACTATTTCCCTCCTTACAGTAATGCCCTAATTTTTTTGTGATGGTAGAGGTTGATAGGATGAAGAGGTGGGAATAATGTTTATCAAATGACTTGGTCTTTTTTTTTTTTTTTAAGTAATGCCCGCAGTCGTCAGAATTTCGACGAACGCGGGCACTTTTTCTAAAAAAACACAAATTTCATTGCCAATTACTTCTCTGTCGAAACCAAATGTTGAATTATCATCGATTTTCCGATGAATGTGGGCATTTTTTCAAAAAAAAAAATCAAATTTGGTCATAATATACCTTCTCCGTCGAAAACCTCCGTAGGAATTTCAGGCCAAATGTATTAGTGATTGAGCAAGTGACTTAGGAATGACAACTCCAAGAATGAGTGATGTTTGATTTATATGCATGAATGTACTCTAAGATGTATGATATTGAAGCTATGATGATTAAGCTAGTATAAAGATGATGATATGATAAAAGATTAGTAAACTATCCTAGCAATGATATACTAGTCTAGCATGAATATTCTATGATATGAAAATGCTTCGAAATGCTATTATGATGATTTAACAAAGAGATGCTAAAATGATTAGTAAATTAGACTATAATGTAGATGCATGAAAGATTGTTGATTCTGGAAACGAGGAATGAGATCTCTATTTATAGGAAAAATAGGGCAATAGATGGTCAAGATTGGATAATATTAACAAGGGCTAGGATTGAAAGTTAATCCATCCATGTTTACAATTTTCACCAATGAAATGGTGACAATTGTCAACAAAGGGTTTCTTGAGAGGAGATGTAAGAAGCATTAAATGCTTGAGAAGACATGAAGGTTACCTTAGGAGGTAAGGGTTAAGGTTAAATTAGGGTTATCCAATGGACAAAGATTTTACCCAAGGGGTAAACTCTTGTGCAAGGGTTAATAGGATAACCAAGGTTAAAGCCATGAATGATTGATGAGACCCTTGGGTTAGATGAGGGTTAAGTTAGAGAGAAAGTATCTAACCATGCAAGAATGTTGAGTTAACCATTAATGGTTAGGAAGATTTTGAGGGTTAACTTGTTAAAGACATAAAGCTTTTAATTCATTTCAAAGACTTTGGAAGCTTTGAGAAGTGATTTCTCTTTGATTAGGAATGTGAAAATAATTAGGAGATGAATTAGGCTAAATTGGAAGTGATAAGAAGAATCTAGAAGTGGTTTAGGAGGCAAGTGGGAGATGTAGGAAAATGCAAGTGGATGGAGGAGGATTTTAATTAAAATAAAATTACTTTATTTCAACAAAAATAGATGTAACTTGCATAAATACAAGTGGGGGGATTTAATAAATAAATTAGATTTATTTATTTGTAAGGATCAATTTAATTAAATGTAAATTTAATTAAAAAGGGAGAAAGGGGAATTAATTAAATAAAGTGATTTATTTAATTAAAGGCTAGAAAAGGTTTAGGTGAATTTAATTAAATAAATTGAGTAATTTATTTAATCAAATAGATGAAAATGAAGAAATTAATTAAATAGAATTTAATTAATAGGAGGAATGTGGTTAAAATAAATATTAAATATTTATTTAGGAAAGTGGTCATATTTATATATCTATAACTTGTCCCCTTCTTCCTACTATTAAAAACTAGGAAGTCTACAAGGTAATCCCATGTGTCTATCGTGACAGTAATGTCTTCTAAGAATCCTTCTAGTTTAGCTATTGATTAATCAACTACTCATAAAACGAGTTGTTGGCTGAACACTAGTCATCCCTAATTTTTTTGTTGTATCTACCGTTATTATGTTGATTGTAGCTCCTAAATCGATCAAGACATTTGATATCTCCATCCCTCTAAAGCTCAAGGTGGTCAAAGGACTTCCAATATCACTATATTTATGAGGAATTAGCTCCCTAACAAGACTTTGGCGAGTTTTTCCCCAATTTCGATGGTAGGAGGTATTTTCTTTTTCCTCCCTATAGTGTTTATACAAAGAGCTTTTATGGTTTGATTGATCTCAACAATATCTTCTATAACATGAAAAAGAGGGATCTCAATATTAATATTTTTCATCTCTTTATGAATTTGAGAGTCCTCTAAGGTATCATGTCCCTCTTCAAGTGCTCTAATGCTACCAAATTTTGTTTGAGATGTTCCAGAAATGGTGCTTTTCTAAGGAAAGGATTGATTCCCTCATTTCTTTGTTTATCATACTGTGAAACTAGAGGGTTCCTCCCCCTTTTGTTCTTCAAGAGTAGGATTGATTGATATTGTCCTTGTTATCAAGTGAATTCCATTGACATCAATGATGTTTAATCCAATAGCATATGAATCAATATTATAAGCCTGCTATTGAGGTCAATTATTCTTTGGATTGGGAACATGTTAGGCTAGAATTTGAGGTAGTTGACCTGTTCATTGCTTGTGGTTTGTGAAGGACTAGTAAGGAGATGTAGGGATGGATTCCACAGATGTTTTGGCCCTTGATTTTTCCATGATTGATATTAGAGCTGATTAGGTTGCCATTGGAGTTGATTATATTATGACATAGTCCACTCAGGAGGACCCCATGAAGATCCCCAAGGTGTGGGCATTGTAGGAGGAATCCACTAATTTTCCCACAAATTTGGGCCCCAACTAGTATTATTTATAGGAACATATCATCCCTGGTAGGGGTTATAGCTAGAATTTTGTTATCTTTGGCTTATAAAATTAACCTCTTCTTCCACTATATGGGTCTTCTTCAGATGGTTATTGATCTCTGGAAGGAGATTACATGAACTGGTGACATGTTTATTTTCACATATTTCACAAAGATCCAACTGATTCAAGGGACATCCCCTCAATGGATATTTTATCCTACATTTTAGGAAATAAATGACTAAGGGCTATGTATCCTCCTATCACTTTGTGTGTTAAAGAGAAGAAGAATGGCAGTTTTTAAATTGGACAGCTCTTCCATCACTTTGGAAACATCTAATGAGGCATTCTTCCCTTTTCCTAGGTTCCTAGTTCCAACTCTCATTTGTGAGTAATTCCTACAAAATTCTATAATATCCTCAAAAGATAACTTGTTGATGCCACCTTTTCCAATCAAATTTAGGACTTCTCTAGAATCTTCATCAATGTCCCTCATAAAGATAGTCCTACTAATTTCTTGATTTGATCCACTTCCACATATTTAATAGATAAAAAGATAATGGTCCATATAATCTTCTAGACTCTCATCCTCCATGTACCTCATTTTGAAGAGTTCCTCCTTCCTAGATACTTAACCCTACAATAATCCTTATATTTATCTACGAAAATAGTCTCCATATCATTCCAAGTGGATATAGAGTAAGCATTTAAACTCATGAATCAAAAAAAGTTGATTCCTTTAATGTGGATGGAAATAGTTTCAAATTTTGGTTATCTATACCTTAGTCATAGGTTTGACATAACACTTTGGACTCAAATAGGAACTGACCAAGGTCTTCATATTTTTTCCCATGAAAGGTGGGTAAAGAAGGAGAGATATTCTTCATTGGTGGTTCATTTGCTTCTATTGTTCAAAGTAGTTGGGTATGAAATAATTATGTTGAGAGGAAGTTCTTCCTCTTGTTGTTTTCATTAGTCTCCCATTTTTTTTATTTGTTGGAAGAAGTTTTAGAAGATGATGGGTCAAAATTCAGAGATAAAGATTCTTCAAATATATCTCTAGGTATTCTTTTGACAAATCTTCCAAATGGGTCTCTTGCTCTTCTCATCAACTTCCTACAAATGAATTCTTACTAATAGTGAGGATAAATTCTCTTGTTTAGCCATATTTTCCCTAGAAACAATGCCGTAAATGATGGAGGGGTTGTTGTACAGTCATAGCCCCTTCTCATTTAATTCTTTAATATGGGGATGTCTAAAGATATCTATAGTAAGAATGATTGGTTTGGGGGTTCTTTTCAAAGGATTGTTTTTGTAGTTTTTTTGGGTCTAGCTCTATCAGGAGCAATCTGTGGTTTAAATCTAAACTACTTTGTTCTTATTTATTTTATGATCCTAAACTTGAGCTTAAGAAAATTATCTAACTAATTGAACATTCGCAGATATTTACTTTCACTTCATCTCGAATCGACGTTATGGGTTATGGGTTATGGAGTTCCCTAAATCTAATCTAACAACACACTTGTAGAAAGAAGACCTAAATATAATCACACTTGCAAGAAAGGAAATTTCAACTATGTAGAAAATAAATCTTTACTACATTTGAAGGAAATGAAACTCTATCTAAACCACATTTGCATAAATTAAACCACACTGCATGAAAATAAATTACCCTATTTCCACCATGTTTCATTAGACTTTCCATTTCTATCTTTCTACTGCAATCGAAAAGAGAACATTAATCTATTCCTAAATCTAATCAAACTAATTACCAAAAAAACTAAGAAAAAAAACTTAAAAACTAGAAATGAAAGGAATCAAATCTGAGCTAGAAATGAAATAATAAACTAACAATTTAACAAAGAAAATTTGTAGTATTTCTAATCATGTAAGTTATAATAGAATCAAATATATGAATGCAAAAATAGAAATTACATATAGTAATCACCTTCTTTCATTAGAGTGGGCCCTACTCTACCTCTAGAGGGTTCTGGGACAAATTAAATCAAATTCTTCTACATTTTATTTTCATCAAATTGGCCCTAGGTGAGGGTGAACAACAAAGTTAACAATATAGAATGAAAATGTAGCTCAGAATCAAGATCTTAATCAATACGCTAACCTTAGCTAACTACTTGTCCAAATTATATATTGGCCTTATTTTTGAAAACAAAATAAAAGACTAACAAATTATTTCACAGTGGAAATGAGATTGAAACTACAAAATCAAGCTTGGAGTGCTTAGGAACACATTCAAAGCATTTGGAGGAACTAGGCTTAGAACATGGAACATGGAGTTCATGACAAATTGTGAGTGGAAAGAAAAATTAGCTCACCTAATACCAAGAATGCGCCAAACGATACTTGGCCAAAGTCATAGTATGCCCACATGGAATTCTAGTTCAAATATAGCCACAACATCAGATGTTTTGAAGCTATCACAACTTCAATTAAAAAATATTAGATGTAAAAGATGTATTTCAAAATAGAAGATATCATATGATAATTTCATAAAAAAAAAGCATTCATATAAAAAATTAACTTCTAAATTTATTCACAATTAGGTCAAATATAGTGAAAAAAGGAGATAAAATTATTATTTCTAAGTAACATGATATCAAATCATTAAAATAAGTTTTGATAAGTCTTCATAAAAGCAGGAAATTAAATTGTCATCTTGTGCACTCATTAGGCAGTGGAATGTGTTGGGGTCATAAAGACCCAATTTATTGCACACATGTAGAACTAGGCCTCTTGCTCACTTGTTGTCCAATGAAAATACAAGGACCACTCTTTATCAGAAGCCACCTTGACCATATTAATGTCTTTTCATAAAAAAACAATTGGTAGGAGGCTTTGAATCTATAATCCACCTCCAAAGGGTAGATCTCTCAACAACATCATTGGGAGTAACAACATTAAATATCCCAAAAGAATAATTATCGATTGACATGAGGATCTAGATAAGTTTCTGAGTAGGATCTAACCCATGATCAATCATACAAGAATACCACCATGGCGCAATAAGGGTAACAACCCCTTAATGAATAGCTAGTGTAGGAGCACCCTTCAAAGGGCTCCCACCATTTGATTTTGATTGTGTTCTTGCTTCTTTAAGAAGCCATTGTATATACAATAAGAGCCATGTGCTCATTGGGTCTAGTTTAGGTCCTAGTTGAGGTCCTAGGGTCATAAGTCAAAGTTGAGTTTTTCTTGAAAATAGAGGGTATGTGTGCCTTTGTGGTGTTTAGGGTCCTTCTTAGCATGGTGGTGTCCTTAGGTTAGCCCAATGTGGGCCTAGGAGTCTAGAAAAGCAACATTGAGAAAGTTGCTCAAAAGTTGCAAAAGTTGCATGACAACTTTTCAAAGTTGTCAAGCAACTTTTCCACCTAGTGGCCAAAATCTTTAGTTTAGCGTGGACAACCCTAATATGGGCACACAAACTAAGGAAAGGGTGGTATAAGTAGTTGAAAACCCTAAGACAATGGGTTGGATGTCAGTTGTTGTACGACAAAAGCAAAGTGACCTAACTGTGATTGCAATTTTGTTGCCAATCGGCACAAATGGAGTAAGAAAGGATCATTAATGGATCGATTTTTGAGCAAAAATATGTTGAGTGTCTTGTATGGAGTATTTAATTCCATTGTGAGCATTTATATTAGGTTTTTTTGTGCAGGTTGTGTGTGTTTGTAAATATTTTGTAAACTTGCTTCTCACTGTCCAGTTTTGGACTGGTTTGTGTCAATGGGTTCATAACTCCATTCCCCATTGTGGAATCACCATGAAGCCATGGGAAATGAGAGTGTAGACCCTATATAATAATTCAGAGAAAGTAAGGCCCTTGAAGATGTAGGGAGGCCATCTAAATACCCACTCCTAGGCGAGGCTGGACAGTGCCCGACTAGGAAGGGTTAAGTTGCAGAGGTCTTGTAGAGAAAGGAAGGACAGAGGAGGAGGAACCCTTTGGAGGAGTTGTGGAGGGGTGAGTGGAGAACCATTAGTGTGAAGGAGGAGCTTCTACCAATCCTAAAAAGGTGGCAAGAACATCAAACCTACATTGTGGTCCTGGCAGGCCTAAAAACCATCTTTAAACCCTTAAAAACCTTAAAATCCACCAAGGGTAGTGTACGGACACTTGGAGGCCCAAAACCAAAAAAATCCTTGAGCCCTTGCCAAATGAATAGTAGGTCTTTTAGGAAATTTCACAAGCAAGTGCATCGTTTGCAAGAGGGAGCCCTAAAAGTTCGGATAGGAGGCCTAATTGGTCACAATCCTTGTAGCCCTATTTTGTAGGTAAAAGACAAAATAGTGAAATCGGTAAGGGGTAGGAAGTTTGAAACCTCTTGGGGGCACATGAATGGGTGGAAAACCATGTCTTAAACCTGACCTATCCTTTCCAGGACCTCAGAAAGTGTGGAACAAGCCAAACCCTTATTAGCATAAGTAAGGGTTCTTTGGATCTCATGAGTAGGTGAGACCTTAGGAGAAAAAATTCAAGTTGCTGGTGGGTGGATTGGGCAAGGTCAAGGGATTCCACAAGCAGGGGAAGTCCTAGAGACCCTAGGGTATGGTTAGTACACCTAGTGATCTAAGGAAAGGATCTAAGAGTATAGACTAGGCTAGTCTATCCCAAACCCCATCCCATCACTAGCATCGTGATTGGAGGGAAAAACCAAGGTAGTTGGCCAACTAACTCAACGTGCTATAGAAAGAATGAAAGAAGAAATCTTACTAGGATAATTATATTGAGTATCCCACACAAAATACTTCTTGGCGAGGCCAGTAAGACCTAAAACATTCCATGAGTGAAAGTTCATGACTGAAAGTCTTGCATACCATTCTCATCCTCAAGAGAGGAGCATCTATTTTGCAAGAAGTTTGAAGCCTTTTGAAAATTATGCAAACCATTTAGGTTCATTTTTATGGAACAATATTTTCTTCCTCCATGTGCCTAAAAAGGCTACAAGAGTAGCACAAACTATGTGACTAAGCAAAGAAAACCGAAGTTGACTGAGGTGTTCACACTGTAAACTTTGGATGAACAAGAACTTTAGTATCAACAAAATTGGTGTTATATTTCCCCTTTGAAGAAGGGTCTAGATCAACATGCTGTAGCTACGTAGTAGTACGCTCTTAGGGTTTTCTTGGCATAGTGCTAGATAGGGTAGGGTTCTAGAACCTTATGAGTCACTATCATGCATTTCTCTTCTAGTTTCAAAACATCAGGAGCACGTAGAGGGTTAGGAACCTTGGGAGGGGCCTTAACCCCTAGAAAAACTTGTGAGTAATCCTTAATTTCTACTCCAAGGATTGACATTAAAATCATGTATTTGGAAATTTATAATAAAGTACATGTTGGGTGTGACGAATACCTTCTATTTGAATATCAATCATGTCTTTGAAGTCACAAGATAAATCCACTTTGATACAAACTTGTTTTTAGGGTCAAGCATGATAGAAACAATCAAGTTCAACACATAACATGTTGTTCATTTGGTGGAATTGATTATGTGTTGCATTGATGTTTTTCCATTAATGCAAACACTAGCTATTTGGATGCTTTATTGACACCCTTCTGGTCCTAGTAGGTTGAGTGGTTTCTGGTTCATTTGGATCTGGCATGATCCGGTAGGCTCCAATATAGTTTGGTGATGGAATTGGCTTGTTCATGATACTCATACTCACATTTGGTCAGTTGGTTTTGGTCTGGTGATCGGATGCTATCCTATTTTCTTAGAAACTTAGTTTCTGGTTCCGGTGAGGGTTTCACCGACAAAGCTTTTGGTGGAGATCCCTGTTGAATTGCATAAGTTGTGTTGGTGCAGTTTCTGGAGGAGTTTCAAGATTTTGTTGGTGATCATGTTCGAGACTTGGTGGATGGAGATCATTGTTGTAGCATATGAACCTATACTAAGTCCTGATTGATCTAGGTTATGGACCGACTTTAATGTATCATGTGGATTGGACCTCTCAATGTATTTTTAGGATGTCTTATGTGTTGGATATTATTTGTTTGGTTTAACGCCGACATGGTTTGTAATTATGTAATTGGTTTATTATCTGGTGGCCAACCTAATTGTTTATTGTCGAGGGTTTGTATATATAGATGTAAGATCTCATTGTAGATCATCATGGTTATGTTAGAGGTCCTGGTCAAGGAATGTAATGTGTGAATAATGTAATATCATTTAGGATGAGGATTTGGTCGATCATTGGAGATCAAATTGGGTTTATGTAAGAGGATTTATTCCTTTGGTATTGAGCTTAACCAAAACTATACTCAAGCATAGGAGATTCTATCTTTTGCAGTTCAACACTTCTCTGGATTGTATTATGGATTTATATGTAGTCAATGAGGCTCCTTTTGTGATGACCAGTGTGCTCTAGGTTATTGGCCTTCCTGCAAGTGCAAAACCCTCAATTTTAATTCACATACTTACTACAGAAATATTATCTGAATATGGGTAGGCTTCCTACCATGGTTTTTCCCTTTACCGGGTTTTCCATGTACAAATCTTGGTGTTATGTGGATGAATTTTATTATGTGATTATTGCTTATGCTTAATTGGTTTAACTTCTATTCTGGTATGAAAGTTTAAATTTCTAATGGTTCTGGTAATCTGTGACAACTAATTCACCCCCCACCCTCTCAGTTGTCTTTTGGTTATTTGAATTGTCTAACAATTGGTATCAGAGTTTTGGTCCTCTGCAGAAATATTAACCGCTTGAGGAAGATCCTATGGCAACTAACAGTTCAAGTTCATCCATTTCTTCTTGAGCTATCTTTAGAATGGATATTCCAAGGCTTGATGGAACAAATTATACAGTATGGAAGATTAAAATGGAAACTCATCTAAGATTTCTTGGCAAGGAGATTTGGGAGATCACATAAAATGGTGTCACACCCTATAATCTGGGATCTGGTAATCCTCCTCCAGAAAACCTGGACAAGGAGCTTGATAATGATTATAGAGAAAGAGAATCCCTCTTGTGTGCACTTTATGATCAGCAAATAATGGGATTAACCGACAAATCATCTAGAAATGCTATATGGGATAAATTGGAGACTCTTAATGAAGGTGACCCTACAGTGAAGATTGCTAAACTTGATGGTTACCGGGTGAGATATGAAAACAAAAAGATGGAAGAAGATGAAAGGAAAACTGCATTCATGGAAAGGCTAAATGAGATTGTTATGGGATTTCAATGTTGTGGTGGAACTCTGAGCGAAGTTGAAATTGTTTCTAAAGTTCTGAGAGCCCCACCACTAGCTTACAAAATGAAGGATACTGCTATTAATGAGTTGAGAACAATGGTTAATACATCTGTCAACAAAGATACTTTAGTTGGGAACTATCTTCTTTTGAGCTTGAAGAATTTGGACCTTCTAGAGTTGTGAAGACTAAACATGCTTTTCATGCATCTACATCTACAACCAGTAAGCAAGATTGGAAAGATTTGTATGCAAAGGAATTAGAAGATATGAAGAGAGAAGATGATGAGTTTGAGCAACTTGGAGCACTATTTTCTAGAAGAGTACCTAAAGGACCGGTAGGAAGTAAGTATGAAGGAAAATCACCTTTTAAAATGTTTTGCATGTAATAAGATTGGTCATTTTGCATATAGATGTCCTGAAAGGAATTCAAGATTTGAAGAAAGAGTTAGAATATAATTTAAGCCTAACCTTGGATATCAGAACAAGTATAAGTACAGGAAAAACATATACAAATCATGCTACATATCCCATGAAGAAAGCATTACTGATTCTGATGATGAACTGATAGAAGACTCTGCTAGTGGTTCCGGCAATTGGAAGGAATGGGTGTTCCTGGCTATCAAGGAAGATGATTTGGCATTGGAAGAGAATGTACCTGAAGAGAAGGCACTTGCTGCTAAAATTGAAGACAAGGATGAATGGGTAATTGACAGTGGTTGTTCACATCATATGACTGGAGATAAAGGGAAGTTTCCATCTTTGCACGAATTTGATGGCGGACTAGTTAGATTTGGAGATGACAAAGCATGTATGATCAAAGGAAAAGGAACTATATCATTGGATGGTAAGAATAATACTGACAATGTTTATTATGTTGAAGGCTTGAGGCATAATATTTTGAGTGTAGGACAATTGGTAGATAAGGGATTTCAATTACAGTTCAAAGATGGAAAATGCAAAATCATTAACAGATCTAGATTGGAGATTGCAACCGGTACACAAACAAAGGGTAATATATTTCATTTGAACTTCGGTGAGAAGACATGTTTGATTACACAGATTGATGAGATTTGGCTAAGGAATAAAAGGTTGTGTCATGTGAATTTTGATTGCATTGTGAAGATAAATTCAACTAAGGCAGTTAGGGATATACTTAAGATTATGAAGCCCTATAATCTGGTATGTAAAGAATGTCAAATGGGTAAATAGGTCAGAACCTCTTTTAGATGTATACAAGATAAATCAATTTCTTGATCTTATTCATACTGATTTGTGTGGGCCTGCTAGAGTTAAAAGTTTTCATGGTGATAGATATTCATGCTAATCATTGATGATTATTCTAGAATGATGTGGGTTACTTTTCTAAAATAAAAATATGAAGCAATTGAAAAGTTTAAAATATTTAAGGCTAAAGTGGAAACTAAGATAGGATTGAAGATTAAATGTTTGAGGTCAGATCATGGTGGAGAATTCACATCTGGTGAGTTTAATAACTTTTGTGAGAAGCATGGTATAAGAAGACAATTTTCTGCTACCCGAACACCTCAGCAGAATGGATTTGTGGAAAGGAAGAACACAACTATCTTGGATGTTGCTAGAACAATGATGATGGAAGCTAGTCTACCTCATATCTACTGGAGAAAATCAATGAGCACAATGGTTTATACATTCAACAGAGTACATATCAAAGGAGAAACTGGTAAGACACCTTATGAATTATGGTTTGGCAATACACCTACAGTTAAGTATTTCATAATTTTTGGAAGTAAATGTTATATCAGGAGAGATGATATTATTGGGAAATTTGATCCTAGATGTGATGAAGGCATATTTCTTAGTTATTCTAATGAAAGCAAACCATATAGATGTTATAACAAGAGATTGCAGAGAATTGTGGAGAGTGATAATGTCAAAGTAGATGAGCTAAACATAAGTCAAATCAGAGTTAATGAGAAGGAACTGACAGTGGAAATGATTATATTTGAACCAGTAGCACCTTTATCGGAACAGAGTGTTGAATCGGTTACTCTGGCAGTATCAGAGAATTCTACAATAACTAAAGAATAGGGAAGAGGGATAGAAAGTCAGAAGACTCCTAGGTATGTGAGATTGAACCATTCAGAAGATTAGATCATTGGGGATAATAGCAATGGAGTGATGACAAGAATAAGACTGGCAACTAATTAGGTATGTTTAATTTCACAAGTTGAACCAGTATCAGTAATTGAGGCATGTAAAGATGAATATTGGTTGAAAGTTATGGAAGAAGAATTAGATCAGATTGAGAAAAATAACACATGGACCTTGGTTCCCCAACCTAAAAATAAAAATGTTATTGGAACTAAATGAGTTTTTAGGAATAAATTTAATGAGGATGGTCAAGTAATAAGGAATAAGGCTAGATTGGTTTGTAAAGGATATTCTCATAAGGAAGGAATTGATTTAGGAGAAACTTTTGCACTTGTAGCTAGGATTGAAGCTGTAAGAATATTTGTTGCCTATGTTGCTTATAAAAACTACAAGGTTTACCAGATGGATGTTAAATGTGCCTTTTTTAATGGAGATCTTGATGAGGAAGTTTATATTGAGCAGCCTGATGGTTTTTCACTATCAGATGATACAAATATGGTTTGTAGGTTAAGGAAAGCTTTATATGGATTGAAACAAGCACCTAGAGCTTGGTATGCAAGATTGGATAAATATCTTTTGAAGCTTGGTTTTACTAAGGGCATTGCTGACAATAATTTATATTATAAGATCATTGATAATGATATACTGATTATTGAAGTACTTGTTGATGACATTATTTTTGGAGGTGAAGATAAGTTATGCATAGAATTTTCTAAGAATATGGAGAAAGAATTTGAGATGTCTATGATTGGTGAGATGAAATTTTTCTTAGGTTTGCAAATTACTCAGCTTGACAAAGGTATTTTCATCTGAAAAACTAAATATGCGAAGGAATTGTTCAAGAAATTTGGTATGGGATATTCTAAACTGGTAAGTACTCCTATGGTTACAAGTGAGAAATTGACAAGAAAAGATGTTTCTGCATCGGTAAATCCTACAAGATACAAATCTATGATTGGAGGTCTTCTTTATTTGACTCAGACTAGGCCTGACATTATGAATGTTGTTTGTATTGTTTCAAGATTTTAGAGTGATCCTAGAGAAAATCATGAGATGGCGGTGAAAAGGATTTTTAGATACTTACAAGGTACATTAGAATATGGTTTGTGGTACCCTAAGGATGATAACTTCACTTTATGTTCATATACAAATGTTGATTGGGCTAAAGATATTGATGACCTGAAAAGTACTTCCAGTGGAGCTTTCTTTCTTGGAAAGAAGTTGGTTTGATGGATCAACAAGAAACAATCATGTACTTCTTTATCTACTGCTGAAGCTGAGTATGTTGTTGTTGCTACTAACTGTACACAAGTTTTATGGATGAAGAAAATATTGTAGGATATAAAGGTGGATTGTGATGCACTGGTAGTTATTCACTGTGATAACTCTGATGCTATTGATATATCAAAGAATCTGGTATTTCATTCTAAAACAAAGCACATATCTATCAAGTATAACTTTCTAAAGGAAAAGGTTGAAGAAAATGAAGTTAGACTGGTTTATGTGAGCACCAAAGAGCATATTGTAGATATTTTAACTAAACCTTTGCCCAAGGAATCATTTGAGTACCTGAGAGATATATTGGGAGTTTCTGCCCCTCCAGTAGAGACTTGATTGATGCGGTTTGGAATCAGTCCAGCATGCACTATTAGATTTACTATTCATTCTGACATTGATGTGGGATGCTACTGCTCAGGGGGAGTAGTCAGCTTTGTGATTCAGTGGTTTATGTTTTTGCTTTGATATTTTTGTAAGATTTATGGCATTGATGTCAAAAGGGGAGTGATATTGATGTGAAAAAAAATGAAAGGGGGAGAGAAGACAAAGAAAAGAAAAGAAAAAGTCAAAGGAGGAGAAATGTGAATAAGAAAAGTAAAGGGAGAGATATTGTCATTTAGAATTGTATGTGGGAGATTGTTGGATGTCTTTCATTTGGGGGAGACTTGTTTGACATTTCTTGGTACTTAGATGTTTTTCACATCTAGTGTTGCCATGAATGCCAAAGGGGGAGATTGTTGGCCATTTGGTGGAATTGATTATGTGTTGCATTGATGTTTTGTCATTGATGCCAAAAATCATACTCATATTTGGTCAGTTGGTTTTGGTTTGGTGGAGTTTCAAGATTTTGTTGGTGATCATGTTCGAGACTTGGCAGATGGAGATCATTGTTGTAGCGTATGGACCTATACTGGGTCCCGATTGATCTAGGTTATGGACCGACTTTAATGTATCGTGTGGATTAGACATCTCGATGTATTTAAAGGATGTCTTATGTGTTGGATATTATTTGTTTGGTTTAAGGCCGACATGGTTTGTAATTATATAATTGGTTTATTATCTGGTGGCCGACCTGATTGTTTATGGTTGAGGGTTTGTATATATAGATGTAAGATCTCATTGTAGATCATCATGGTTATGTTAGAGGTCATGGTCAAGGAATGTAATGTGTGAATATTGTAATATCATTCAGGTAGAAGAGTTGGTTGATCATTGGAGATCAAATTGGGTTTATGTAAGAGGATTTAGTCCTCTAGTATTGAGCTTAACCGGAACTGTACTCAGGAATAGGAGATTCTATCTTTTGCAGTTCAACACTTCTCTGGATTGTAGTCTAGATTTATATGTAGTCAATGAGGCTCCTTTTGTGATGAGCAATGCACTCTAGGTTGTTGGCCTTCCTGCAAGTGTAGGCCCCTGAATTGTAATTCACATACTTACTGCAGAAGTATTATCTGACTATGGGTAGGCTTCCCACCGTGGTTTTTCCCTTTACCAGGTTTTCCACGTACAAATCTTGGTGTTATGTGGATGGCTTTTATTCTATGATTATTGTTTATGCTTAATTGGTTTAATTGCTATTCAGGTATTAAAGTTTAAATTGCTAATGGTTCTAGTAATCTATGACAACTAATTCACCCCCCCCCCCTCTTAGTTGTCTTCCAGTTATTTGAACTGTCTAACATAACCTTCCCTAGTGAGGAAGCAATAACTAAAAGAAAATAACAACAAGGAAAAGGAAGACCGAAAAACTCTAGCTAGATAGGAACATAGAGCTTCTTGTTGTTAGAGATAGAAAAGTCTTGAGACCAAGGCTAGAAGACTAGCATACTAACATATCATGGGCCATGCTAAAAAATATCCTAAACATGACTAACCTCGGTGAAATAGAAAAAGAAAAAACCCTTTGGTGAAGTTTTGGAATCTATCAAGATGGAGCTTGCGAGGGGCCCTTAACTTGGCAACCCAATCCAAGAGCATTCTTTTAGGGGGGACCCTCCCAACAAAGTATCCTATAAGAGTGTGTTTCTCTAAACATTAACATGCATAATCAAATTTTTGAATGGGTAAAACCACATCCATAGGGTTATCAAAAGGCATACCTTGTGATTTTTTTTTGATATGAATTTCCAGGGATGCTTGTTTAGAGGAGTCATTGTTGCCAAATGCCAAATCATCAACACGAATAAAAATTCCTAGGTTAAAGTTGGTCAAGGCCATTTTTAAACTAAATCTCCCATAGTTAATGTAGTATGATTCAAGGAAGGAAGTTAGTGACAAACCATAATATGTAGAATAAAATCAAAAAACCTAATAGAGCCATTTTTCTCCATTTTTCTATTGTAATATTTGAATGTGCAACAAAAAGTCAAAATGACTCTTTAAGTTCTTCGTATTTTTCTTATTTGACTTTTTGAGGGAATGAATCTTTGTATTCATTATTCTCAAAGGGAACCTATATGTACCTGGTTATGTCTTTATGGGTTTTCATGTTTTTTACTTTTAATGTTGAATTTATCTTCTCTTGAAGTTTCTACATATTTAATTCATTGAATTTTGATGGATTTGATGAGTATTTAAACCATTGATACTTGACTATAGTGAGGTAATTTTTTTTAGCCAATGAAAATTAGTTCATACTTTATAATAATTTATTATCAATTAATCACAACATCCTTTGGAGATAGCATCATCTCACATTATTGTTGATGGAGGATCTATCAAAGATTAGTTACAAGTTGCAAATTTCCATTCAAAGAATGGCTATATAAAATAGAAGATGAATTTGGATTCACTTTTATTCCTCTTATAAATTTTTTATACATGGCTTTAGTTTAGTATTTCAATGACATGTTTCAAATATTAAAACATAGTAAATTGAATAAGCTATGTGCATGACTATTCATCTTCTCTTCATGTAATTAAGGTTTTGAATGAATTTGATGACTTGTGATGGCTAATAGCATTTCATTTCTACTAAATGAGTTTTCTTTTAGTATTAGTTATTCTAATATTCATGTATTCTATTGAATGGACCAACCAAAGCACTTTTCAATTAAGAGATTTTGGTACAAGCATTTCTATTATTTGAAAAGACTTATTTTATTATTATTGATAAAGAATCTTAAGGCCATCCAACTTTGAAATAGGGGAGTGACCGCTTTTTTCCACCGTATAAGTTACACAACTATAGGTAATTTAGTGTGTTTAAATATCAACAAACACCATCTTCTCCAAACAACTCAATGTTAACTTAATGTTAAGATATCATTAGTTGGGACAATAGTTTTCTTCTTCCTAAGAGAAAAAATATCTAACACATAAATAGTCTAATCCAATGAGGTTGACACAACTAAATCCTCGAATTCCTACATTGAATAGATCAGCTGATAAGAAGATTTGCCCGTCGATAATAGAAATTAGGTTAGTGGGATTATAAGTTAAGACATCTTTAGCTTGAGTCTCCACTATTGGTAAAGTAGTCAAACTCCCTCCACCTAACTGAGAATTTAATTTAGCTGCTCTTTCTAATAAATGAGAATATAAATAGAAAACATCTCCTGGATAAGCTTCCGGGCTAGGGGGTCTTCTTAATAGAAGAGACATTTGTCGATAAGCTTGTGCTTGTTTGGAAAGATCAACTCTATACACAATTAATGGCACATTAGGTTGAAGTGCAAACTGGTTCACTCCTCGATCGTTACCTTCCAAAATATATTTGGTAATAGTATCACACCCTCCAAACAAATTGTTGTTCATTTGAACTAACCTAAAGATGTCATTAGCTAGGGAAATATTTTTCTTCCTAGAAAAATACTATCCCATACCCAAACACTTTGATCTAATGAGGTTGACACAATTAAATCCTCCTTAAGATGAAAGGAATCACACATCACATAATAGTTGTGGCCAATAAGTATAGATATATAGATTCTTGATTGCCAATTTTGTATCCTTATTATTTGATTATCACATTCACTCATGATAAATGGGTACACATTATGGAAATGTTCTAATTAAATGTAGACAAGATTCTCAATAGTGTAAAAGGGCATCAAAGAATCTTCTAATTCCATATTTTGATGTTGTAGTCATTACCTCGAGAGACAAACAAAAGGCTCATACTTCTAAAAATGCAATCCTCTAATAGGTCCATCATTGTCATCAAATTATCCAATGAGGGATCCCATATTATAGTCGCATAATTGAATGACATTTTATGGATATTGACCAAGATTTGTGTAAATTCTTAGCTCTTTTACCCTGTCAATCAATCTCAAATTTCATCAACATTATCATCAGTAACTCAATACAATCATCTTCTTTGTAAATGCTCCTGATGAGTCCGCCCCATGACGTTTCAGATCTTGAATTACTTAAAACTACTACACAATACCTATATTAATTTCCCAAACAAATAAAAAAATTAAGAGAAATCACATATACTTATACTTAAACGTAGAGAAGAAGGGAAAAGATTGATTTTGCAAAAGCACTCAAATAACTATTTTGGTGGAGAGGCCATAAATACCTAGTAATTTCATGCTCTCTAAAATGTTGTCTTCATCGACTCAAAATTATGTTCCTTGGTCATTGCAAAACTTGTATAATTATATAATTATATGCGACCATGATTTAAATTACAATTATCGAAATCTAAATAATGTTCTCTAATTTTACATGTCTACACATCTCACTCTTATATTTTCGCATGCTCTACGTGTATTGAGGAAGTGATATTTTGAAATCATTTCGTAATCTGTACTAATTTTTTAGTTTTTATTAAAAATAGTAAATAAACATTTCTTATTTGTTTTGAATATACAAATAGAATTTGTTTTTTTTCAATAAAAGTGGATTATTCCACTAAACTTTTTTATTAATATTTTTTATTTTTTACAGAGGATTCAAAGAGCATACTGGAGGAAAGAACCATGGGAAGAAAACCTTCGGTCACAACTTATAAAATAAACCTATAGTATCTAACAGACCAGTTTATACATCTTGCCCAAAACCACATACAAAATGTGGTCACAACACATATAATATCAGTTTTACAAAGAGCCCATATGGCAATTTGCAAACCCATCGGATAATTTTCAAATGTAGACTCCACAACTGCTATCAATGGAAGAAGACAAAATTTTCCAAAGCCCTGTTCGAAATCCCATGAGCCAAAAACCTTCCTGCCAAAAAATAAAGTATCAAAAAACCTTTGGAAAAAAACTATTGTATCAAATACCATAAGATCAAACTCTCCTCTAGACAATGAACATGAATACTTGAAATGAAAGGGGAAAGCAAGAATAATTATCATCATAAAATTTTACATCAACATTACTCAAGAAAATCACATAACTATTGCTGCAAACCTTCCCATACCCTAGAAAGAATTTCCCCAAAGCCCACCTCTCACTGATTAGCATTGCTATCAATGGCTAAATTTGCCAAATAATCTGCAATCTTATTAACTTCTCTATAACAATAGGATAACACAAAAGATTCAAACAATTCTAATTTTTGTAAAATGAGATCAAGTATATACAGCAAATTCCAACAATTTGATTTCTTTTTCATAACACATTGAATAACCACCATCGAATCACCTTCAATTATTAAGTCCTTAATTCCCAAAGAGATTGCCATATCCAATCCAAAAGACAAAGCATGGAATTCTGCATAATTGTTAGTTTTAAAACCAATAGCATGACACTTAGCTCAAATAAAATTTACATTGTGATCATAAATTACCATGCCTACCCCAGCTGGCCCAGGGTTACCACGAGAGGCCCCATCAAAATTCAATTTAAAGTGCCCCCGCAAAGGAGGTTTCCATCTAGCAGAGCATCTCTTACCTATTGCATCATTCTTTTTTAAAATTGAACCATGAGAGGGTAAAACCAACAACATCTTCCAAACTCTAGTAACTCTACTATCCCAGTGTGAAAAAGAAGTAAGATTTTCCAAATTCTTATAAATAAATGACAAAGAAACCTCAAAGATTGAAGACTAAATTTTTAATAGAACCTTAGACACACGAGAACTTGTTTTTTTAAATATCTTGTTGTTTCGCTCTATCCCAACGTTCCAAATCACAATAGATGGAGATATGATCCAAAGGCATGCATAAAAAGATGAGGCAAACACAAAGGGCCACTATCTAAAATGGGAAATGGGATCCTTAACAATAACAAAGGATATATTTAACTTTTCAAACAACCACTGCCAACATTCATAAGCATAATCACAATGTAGGAATAGGTGTGAAGAAGATTCCAAATTTTTGTTACAAAGGACACAAGGGAAAACAATAGTAATACCAAGCCTGTCCAGTATCATACCTATAAGGACTCTGTCCTGAACTGCCAACCAAGCAAAGGCTCCAGCTTTAGGAAGACAAGTTGAATGCCAAAATAACTTATAAGGCCAAGATGATAAATCTTTAGCAACCATAAGAGAGTTGTAACTATCTTTAACGATTTACTTACCAGATATATTCTTTGTCCAAATAAGTTCATCCTCAGATTCAGAAAGAAATACAATTCTATCCCCCAAAATATTCTCAAAATCTAATTGCGTACTTTGATCAACATCTAAGAAATCAATTGACTTCCATCTAGCTAGGTTAAGGGGTCCACTAGTCACAATTTCAAAATAATCTGCTACGAAAATACCCCAAAGGGAGGAAAGAATAGTGATTAGATGAGATCAATCCCTAATATTCACCAGAGGTGTGTGTCCATTCCATACTTCATCCCAGAATCTGATCTTTCTACCATTATGAACGATCCATGAGAGATGAGGCAAAATAACTGATCTACATTTACAAAGGAAATTCTAAATAGCAGAACCCGAAGGCAAATTTGAGACTTTAAAAATGTACTCTCTCGGTCCGTTATTTAAATATTTTTCAAACATAATCTGTGCCCATAAGGAGCTAGGCTTGTCATATAATTTCCAAACCAACTTAGCACCTAAGGCTAAATTATGATTCTCCAAACTCTGAATTCCTATTCCCCCAAGTTCCTTAGGCAAACATACCTTATCCCATGCAATTAAATGGAGTTTCTTCTTGCCATCTTTATTATTGTTCCAAAGAAAATCTCTAAGAATATCCTGTAAACTAACAATAACTGCTTTTGGAGACTTCAAAACAGACATGAGATATATGGGAATGACATTCAAAACAGACTTGATGAGAACAATTTTACCTGCCAAAGTTAACCATCTATGATTCCATGAGAGAATTCTTTTAGAGATGACCGAAATAATCTTATCCCGAAAAACCAATCTTATCCTATTTAACAAAGAAAGGAACCCCAAGGTAAGTACATGGAAGATTTCCAGTCTCAAATCCCCAAAAGGATTGCAACCTATGCTGAACTAGTTGTGATGTACTAAGGAAGAAAATCTTTGATTTATCACAATTCACTTTCTGACCAAAAAATGATGCATAATTCTATATTATTCTTTTAATCTCTTTTGCCTCAACTAATGAAGCATGTCCAAATAACAAAGTATCATCTGCAAAGAGACAATGAGAAATACTTTGGGGAATATTCTGAATCCTTATACCTTTCCAAAGCCCCCCTAGTTTAGAAGCCTTTATATCCCAACTAAAGGTTTCACCAAGGAGAATAAACAAAAAGGGAGAAAGGGGATCTCCCAGTCTCAAACCCCTGGAGGAAGTGAAAAAACCAAAGGGAGAACCATTAACTAAAACCAAGAATCTTGCAGAAGAAATGCATGCACGAATCCATTTGACCCAGGCTTTGGAAAAACCTAACTTCTCAAGAATAGAACATAAATCCCCCCACTCTACTCTATCATAAGCCTTCATCATGTCTAGTTTAAGTATCATGGTCGAGGTTCTTTGGGTGGAAATAGAATGCAGAACCTCATGTGCTACAATTTCACCCTCTGTCATCTCCCTTCCAGGAACAAAACCAACTTGCTCCAATGAAATGATCCTAGGTAGAATTTTTTTCCAACCTAAGGGAAATTGCCTTCGTAAATATCTTATACAAAGTGTTACATAAAGCAATGGGATGGAAGTTAGCAAAAGTCTTAGTATCCTCTTTTTAAGTAATAATTGCAATCATTGTAGTATTAAGTTCTTTTAAAATAGACCTATTTCTCCTAGCTTCCTCGAGAGCCAATAAAACATCATTTCCCACAAAATCCCAACATTTTTGAAAAAATAAAGGAGTAAAACCATCTGGTCCTGGAGCTTTATCCGGATTCATGGCAAAGACAACACTCTTAACTTCTTCTAAGGAAAAGGGAGACATCAACATCTTATTGTCTTCCAAAGATACTAAAGGAGGAATATTAGATATAATCATTGTTGAGATTTCCATTTTCTGAGGATAATAATGACTTAAAAAACCTAACTACCTCTAAAGCAATGTCCTCTGACTTTGTCAATAAATTCCCATTCTAACACTGAATACAAGATATCCTATTCTTACATCTTTTAATCTTAGTTGAAGAATCAAATTTTTTTGTGTTCCTGTCACCATCTGAAAGCCATAACTCTCTAGATTTTGTCTCCAATAGATTTGCTCTCTAGCTAACACCTCCTCAAGCTGTAATTTTAGTGACTTCAATTCATCAAACACTTGTGGCACCATACCATGTTGAAGCACATGAGTATTAAGATACTCAAATCATATCTTGAATCCTTTGTTTCTCCTAAAAAATGTTCTTAAAATGCGAGATATTCCATTCCCTAATATTCAATTTCAAATAACTTAACTTCTTAGAAATCTAGAACATACGGGACCCAGAACAAAAAAGAGAAGAATTCCACCATTTCATAAGTAGAGGCAAAAAGGAAGAATCCCTAAACCATATGGGCTCAAATTTAAATGGAGACTTAAAAGAAGCCCTGTCCTCAATAACTGAAAGGGAAATTGGAAAATGATCAGAACTCGAGACCGATAGAATAGAGGAAAAGAATTCAAAATCTGAATCAATTCAATTCTCAGATAACAAAAACCGATCTAATCTCTCAACAATCTGAGAAAAATTCCTTCTCATGTTTGTCCATGTGAAAACCCCATTCTAAGACTTACAATCAAAAAGGCTCATATCATAAATGAAATTCCCAAAGTCATCCATAATCCTTTTATTAGGGACAACACCTCATCTTTTCTCATCTAAATCAGTGATAGCATTAAAATCACCCCTGAAGATATTGAAGGAACCATATCTTAAGGGAGAAGAAATCCTCTTTAATTTACCCCATAACTTACTCTTTCCTTGAATTCTTGACGGAGCATAAATATTAAAAAGCTAGAATTTAACCTTCGAAATCTTGCTTATAACTAAAGTCAACATCCAATTTGTAGCAGATGCCACTAACTGTACCTTAATATTATAATTATTCCAAAGCAGTGCCAAACCTCCTGAAGCACCACAAGCAGGAGAAGAAAGAAAATTCCACCTTCTCCAAGATGAAAAAACCAAATCAATAGACTCCTTTGACAACTTTGTTTCTTGCAACATAAAAATATCACACTTAATTAAGTCCATTTGGGACTTAATTAAGAGTCTCTTATTAGGGGCATTTAAGCCCCTAACATTCCAAGAAATAATTCTCATTTTCCTCGAGGGGAGGTCGAAGCTCCCCTCTTCCCATTAATCAGAGAATTTTTGCTTTCCCCAAAGCAACTTTGCAAATTACGTTTCACAACCCCTAATCTTGTCATAGGAGGACTAGTCACGGATCATTTACTCCTCTTTCTTTTTACACTTACAGGAGTTAGGCATGTTTTCTTAGGCCTACCAAGAGAGACTGAACGCCTCCCTTGCCCACTAGTAGGAAAAAGGGACAAAGTCTTTTGAATTCCAACATCAATTTCCATTTGAGTCTTAAGATTATTTGGGGGCCTACCTCTCCTAGGAGAAACCACTGATGGTGAAAAAACTAGAGTTGTTTGGACAATTGGTAAACTCTTGCATGACTTTGGAGAAGCCGGGATAATTGGATTATCTTCAAAACCCAACTCTGTTGTAGCCAAAACCACAAAAGGATTAGCAGATGTAGAAATTGGAAGGGTCAAGTTTATACCCCCCAAATCATTCTCAATTGAACAAACAACTCTATCAGTAATACCCTCATCCATCTGATGTGCATGATTCTTAAAAATATCATTTACTTTTTGTACCAGATTCTCATTTGGCATAATAATAGGGATAGCCTCTAACGGATTACTATTCCCTAAGGAAGATTCATTAGCCATATTAATTTCAACATTCAGAGGGGGAATTATTAGATACCAAATTCTTAATTTCCTGAACTAAAGAAGCATCATTAGGAAAACCTATGGCAAGTACCTGTTTAATAGTTTTCATATCAACCATTGCATTTTTATCTAAATTCACATTCTTTGAAGAATCCAAAACCTCCTTATGAGTGCATGAAGATAAATTGTTGTCCTTACCCTTTATGTGATTATTTGGCATCTTAGGGAAATCTATAGTCAATGGATGATCTACTCCATTTATCAGGGGATCACCATCCATCACTATACCCTCGTTATTAGAAAATGTCTTCAGTAAAGACGAAAGTGAGACCAAACCCGAAGTCTGATCATTTGGTTTCCCAGAACTACGACACAATGGATTATTTTCAAGATTAATGTGACCTGTTTCTACCAATTTATGTGAAGAGACATTTCCACATCCTTCAACCAAACGTCCCGCCGACAAACTATCTTTATTAAGGGATTTAGGGATAGGGCCAACAACTTGTTGGTTTTTCTTAAAATCCAAAAGTAAAGGAGACTTAAGAAGCTCCGTATCTAATCTCTCTATTGACTGGTGCCAAATACCATCATGAGACTTTATATTACAAGTAAGGGGGAAAACATTGTTAGGGCTAATAAGAACACAAATTTTTACCAGAATTTGTTTTTTTTTACTCAATCTGATATTTGAAATCATTTTGTAATTTGTAGTGCATTTTAGAATTTGATTATAGGCATTGTCTGCTACGACTTGTTTTAAGACACTTCTATCTTACGTACAAAGGATGGTGGACAATCTAATATTTTGAAATCATTTTGTAATTTGTACTACATTTCAAGTTTTTTAGAAAGATAGAAATTAAACCTTTTTTATTTGTCTGATATACACAAATATAACTAGAATCTTGGTACACAATTTGATATTTGAATTCTTTTTTATAATTTGTAGTACATTTTAGAATTTGATTATAGGCATGGTTTGATATGAAATAGTCTACGACTCCTTTCAAGACACTTGTATCTTAGGTGTAGAAGATGGTGAAAACAATTTGGAATCTAGGTAGACAATCTGATATTTTGAAATCATTACAAAACTAATTTTATTATTGATTCATTCTAAAATGCATTACAACTCCTCTTTTATTTATAGAAGATTCATCTATCCTTCTATAGTTTGCACTACATTTCAAGTGTTTTAGAAAGATAGTAAATAAAAAAATTTCATTTGTCTGGTCTATACAAATATAATTGGAATCTTGGTATACAATTTGAAATCATTTTGTAATTTACCATACATTTTAGAATTTTGAAAAATGTTCATTCTTTTGCAACTTGTAAGTATATTTCAAGATTTTGAAAAAGTTGTCATTTACAACTTGTAAGTTTGGAAATTTTTTGCAACTTACAATTGTGAACTAAAATTCATCTTTGTAACAAAATGATTAAATATTTGAAGCTTTTTAACATTTCAAATTTAAATTTTAGAATTCAATTTTTTTTTATGTTAATTTCTAATTTCATTTCAAAAAAAAAAAAAATTTAAATTACATTTTAGAGTTCAAATTAAAATTTAAAATTTAAATGCTAATTTAAATAATTTCATATTTAAACTTTAAATTCAAATATTTTATTATTCAAATCTTGAATCATCTATTACTACACACAACTAGGTCAAATCAAATGAAATATATTTAATAAGAAAATTATGACATTACTCCAAATACAACAACTCGCCTAAAAATTAAAAAACAAACATGATTATAAAGTACAATAATATAGAAAAGAAAAATTATGTAACTACTCCAAATACACCAACTCACATAAAAATAAAATAACATGATTATAAAGTACAAGAATATAGCAAAGGAAAATTATGACATTACTCTAAATACACCAACTCACCTAAAAATAAATTAAAAATGATTATAAAGTACAATAATATAGCAAAGTTTGACAAAAGATCATAAAATTAAAAATATCAAATCAACTATTCACAAGTAGGTAAATAAAAGTGCAATGCAATTCAATAAGAATAAACAAAGAAAGGTCCCCAATTTAACATAAATTAGGGGTAAATATCAAAGTTAATGTAAGACAAATTATAATGATACTTATAATTTTCATCTAGAGTGTGCTTGTGATTCTTTTCCTTCTTTCACCTACAAATTTAGTGAAAAAATTATATATCAAGCTTTTTAACATTCATATCGATAGAGGTCATATTTAGATATGAAACTCTATTTCATTAGACTTTCCTTTATTTGATTACCTAGACATAGCTTCTCTACTAGCGAAGCACCTATAGCCTTGTTGGAAACTCCTTTGGTACCTTCGAGGTATATCTCTAGTGCGAGGCAATCATCTATCATCTCAATAGAAATACCTAAGTCACCCTCTCTACAATACCAAAGAGGCTATTTAAATCAAATTCAATCTACCCTCTCTACAATACCAAAGAGGCTATTTAAAAGGGATTCTATCAAAGAAGTAAAGTATTGTATCATATTTGATAGAAGAATTATTAGAAAAGGAAACTAAAGAATTTCAATAATGGATGTATCAATTTTTATTTCAAAGATCAACTAATAAATTGTTATATGACTTCTCACTTAGTATATGCCTTAGCCCAAAGCCAACAAATTTCTTAAGGACCTATAGTTTCTCAAATTGTACATGAAATAATTTCTCCTCTGGAAAGAAATTTCTCTCATGTACCACATAGAATCTCATCACCTAGATAATCCTTATCCTCATCTTTCAAGAACACACATTCCTATCTTTTTGAGGCCACATTTTAGATCTCTAGATAGAACACCTTCTCCCCCTCTATTTAGAAGACACCTACTCCATCCCTTACGAAATATCTTCCTAATTATCCTCCTCGTATTACAAATCCCCCTCCACAATTATTTAGTAGACCTTGAAGATTTCAACAAATATATTATCAAACATGATAGAGGGACTCACACAATAATAGCATGATTAAACTTAAGATATACAAAATCAAGGATATAGTAAATAATAAGCATGGGATATAAATTCCTCTTGATAATTTAATTAGATAATTTAGGGTTAAAAGAGGGTATCTTACCCAACTATAGATGATTTTGCATAGCTACCATCTATCATTTCTGGGTCACCTCTTCCTAATAAACCCAATGTTAGAACCATTGTTATTGCAAATGCACAAGGATCTTAGTAGGCACAAATAGTCACCCTATAAAAGGATATCGTAGTAACAAAAATGTAGCCTTATGATTATATTATTACTACTATTGCATTTTAAAGATGATCAAGGGAAGGAACATAGTTTCTACAAAATTTTTAGAATGGATGGTACACAAAATAAAAAAGGATAAAACTATAAAATATGAGTTAAAAGAATAATTACTTTCTTTGACATCCTAAATTAAAAATGTAGCCTATCTAATGTATTCTTCTACCACAACCAAGTAGTTTCACAATAGACGTTGGACATAGGTTAAGGAATTCAATAAACTAGTGAAGTCAATGATATTTTTATAGCTACAAGACCTTTGAGCAAGGAATTGATGACACTAGGTTACAAAATTATTCAAAGAATGGTAGAAGAATGTAAAAAAATCAAGATAAGGGAAGATTGCAATGAAAGTATTAGAAGTGTTCATCTAAAAATAAAGAAAAATGATAATATGATCACAACTATGTTTTAAAACTTGTTAGTATAGATTATCTAATTTTGGTTAGCATCGATATATAGGTTCTTGATTGCCAATTACATATCCTTATTATTTGATCTAAAACTTGCAGTCATAATCTATGGGCATTCATTATGGAATTGTACTAATAAAATGTATTTGATGTTCTCAATAGTGCAAAAAGGCATCAAAGCATCTTGTAATCCCATATTTTGATATTGTAGTCATCACCTCTAGAGCTAAACAAAGGCTTGTACTTATGAAAATTGTCTCCTCTAATGGGTCCATCATACTCATCAAATTATTCAATGAGGGTTCCCATATGATAGTCCCATAATTGAATGACCATGCTATGGGGATTGACAAGATTCATTACCTTTTTTGTGTGGATGCTCAGCCCCTTTATGACATTTTTCTTAGTCTCAAATTTTATCAACACTCTCATCAACAACTCAATACAATCATCTTGTTTTCAAATGCTCTTGATGGATTGAACCCATGATTTTGCAAGCCCTTATGAATAGAATAACATTACTAAAGTAGATCTATATTAATTTTCCAAACAATTCAAGAAAAATAATATGAAGAGAAATCAAATATATATTTTTTTTTTTGGAGAAAGTGGCAAGGCACTAATAATATATTAATATAATAACTAGTTCAAGAGCTCAATAAGGAAAGAACCAGTGAAGAAAACCCTATATCCTTGCTCAAGTATAAACATATAGATAAAATCTTGAAGGAGAGCCCTAGTCTATAGTCTGAATCTGATACTATTAACAAAATCCAAGCCATAAAAAAAAGAGAGTACAAGATGCCATCAATATGCATCTAATAGTTCTGATACTTAATTGTTAAGTACAGATGCCAAGCTAACAAGATGAGAGGGGGGGGGGGGGTGAATCATACAAACTTAATCTTCCTTTAAAAACAACAGATTCAACCTCGGTAACATATACTTCAACAATATAACCAAAACTGCTAAACATGCAAACTCATAAGCATATAAACCTCATAACACTCATAACACCAGATTTAACGTGGAAACCCAAATAGGGAAAAACCACTGTGGGATTTTGGACCGACTAAGAAATATACTCTTCTAGAGTATGCTCGGTTAAAAGCAAATCCTGTTAAAGATTACAAACACATTTCTAGATGTGACCCAGTTGAGGGATTTCCCTCAGATCTGTTAGGATCTTTACCTTGTTAGAGGTGACCTCGTTAAAGGATTTCAAACACTCAATCAGAATGTCACCTTGCTAAAGGGTTTTACAAATAAGACTGTTAAGTCCACTCGGTTAAGAGATTTTCTGTCACTTCACAAAAGAACAGTAATAAAAATCTATCTACAACTTCACATCTAAAATGCTAAAGCAAATTCTTATTTGCTCAATACAATCTAGTCATAGGACTTATCTTGTCCCTCTATTGGGCTCTATACTCTATTATTCAAATAGGTCTTCAAGCTTCTATGCTTGGTAATCACTATGTAGCATCCCTATGCATACACTTGCCCACATACATTGTTTATCAAAAGTTCTTTATTTATAAACAATTGCCAACTGCTTAATCTCCTTGATCACATATCCCATGATCAATCATAGCCGTCAGATCTTCAAACTTGACCAAGTTCAATGTATCCTTCGATTTGAAAACATTTTACCTCGCCTTGGAACTTGCATACATTTCTTGGAACTTGTGCTAAGGTATTGTGGTTCAATCTGAGTTGTAGATCTTCCTGTCGATCTTCTATTGCCATAGATTCTTTAACAAACTTCATGCATGACATACCAATCATTTAATTAATTCCAGCTCATCAGCTTCCTTCATTAAATAACACTTTTAATCATTTAATGCATTCTGTTACAACTTGGTTGCAACTCGGTAAATACTAAACTTCACTCGGTAGACCTTCCACCTTCATTAACCGATAGCGATAACCTTAGGGTTTACCGACTAGGTTCTTTGCTCGGTAACATAGTATAGTATTAACCTTACAATCAACAACATATGTAGGATATCAAAACAATCTAAACATCATGCTCTCATCATTGTCTAACTCGGCAATAGTTGCCCATTGAATAACTTATTTCTCCCCTTATTCATCACATTCTTTTTGTGTCTTTTACCGACATCTTTATATTCATCAAATCATACTTCTTAAGATATGGCAACATCATACTAAATTAGAAAATCAATTTCTTGACATCAATTATAAAATAATAATATTAAGACAGTAAACATCCGTAAACAGTTATATCCATAATCATCAACAACCTTCTCAATATCCTTATTGAAATGCCAATAATCTCTTATTATCTCTTATAATGCCAACAATCTCCCCCTTTGGCATTGATGGAAAAACTAATTGATTTGACCTAAGTGATTCGGATTGTTGTGAGATTCTAAAATGCTCTCCCCCTGTCATCAGACTTCTCCCCCATACATTAGTCTTCTCCCCCTTTGACAACAATGCCAAAAAGTAAAGAACTAAAACATGATTTCTTCCACTGAGAAGTGAATTCCTTGCAGTTATGTGTCAACTCAGTCTCAGTCAGAGCATTATGTCTTCAATTCTTGTTCCCTATATTTGTTCCCCTACACACCTTTAGAAAAACATCCTAAAGTGTGTAAATAAGCATCAATCCACACATAATATTCTATAGATTCATCGAATTGATGCTTTCACCGAACTTGGTCAGTGAGTAGAAGATAGGGGTAGGACCCCTAACTTACTTCTGAGATACTCAAAAGTGTCCCTTGATAGTGGCTTGGTGAAGATATCTACTATTTTTTCTTTTGTGCTAACATACTCCAACACCACTTTCTTCTTTTGAGCTTCTTCTCTAAGATAATGATATTTGATAGAGATGTGTTTTGTCTTAGAGTGCATAACAGGATTCTTTGAAATGTTAATGGCACTAGTATTGTCACAGAATATAGTTACTAGCTCGGTAACTTTCTCATTTATACCTTCCAACAGTTGTTTGATCCATGCTATATTAGTACAATTCAATATTGCAGCAACGTATTCAACTTCTGCTATTGACTGTGAAACACATTCTTGTTTCTTGCTAAGCCAACTCACTAGTCTTTCTCCTAAAAAGAAAGCTCCTCCACTTGTGATTTTTCTGTCATCAATGTTGCTTGCCCAATCAGCATTAGTATAAAATTCTAAATCAAAGTCATTTCCTTTCTGATATACTAAGCCATAATCTTCAGTGCCTTTCAAGTATCTAAAAATTCTCTTGATTGTTGTCATGTGTGTTTCCTTGGGATTTGCAAAAAATCTTGCAACTATACCTACTGCATGTGCTATGTCTGGCCTGCTATGAACAACATATTATAGCTTACCAATCATGGATCGGTAAAGTGTCTCATCAACAGATGCAGATTCATCATTCTTTGATAATTTATAGTTGGTAGTCATAGGAGTACTTACTGGTTTTGAGTCCTCCATTCCAAATTTCTTCAAGATTTCCTTTATGTACTTGGATTGAGTAATGAAAATCTCATTTTTCATTTGCAGTATTTGTAAACCTATAAAGTACTTTATCTCACCGATTAATGACATCTCAAATTCTTTGCACATTTCATTACCAATGTTTTTGCATAGAGAATCATTTCCACAAAATATAATGTCATCAACAAATATGGTTGAGATCAGTATTTTATTTTCATCATTCTTCATGTACATATTGTTGTTTTCACTTGTTCTTATAAAACCAATCTTGATCAAATAAGAGTGCAATCTTTCATACCATGCTCTAGGTGCTTGTTTCAGACCATATAAAGCTTTGTTCAATTTACATACCTGATCTTTATTCTTGTCTTCAACAAATCCTTCAGGTTGTTCAATATAAACTTCTTCTTCTAATATACCATTCAGAAATGCAGATTTGACATCCATTTGATATACTTTGAAATTTTTGAAAGCAGCATATGCCAACAATGTTCTTACTCCTTCAAGTCTTACCACAGGTGCAAAAGTCTCACCATAATCTATTCCCTCTTCTTGAGCATATCCTTTGCAAACTAGTCTTGCTTTATTTTGAATGACCTCACCTTTTTCATTCAGCTTGTTTCTGAAAATCCACTTTGTACCGATTACATTTTTGTCCTTCAGTCTTGGGACCAGTGTCCATGTGTCATTCTTCTTGATTTGATCAATCTCTTCTGTCATAGCATTTATCCAATCTTCACTATTAAATGCCTCTTTCACTATCCTCGGTTCAAATTCAAATATCAAACATGTGTTCTATCTCAGTTTGTTCCTTGTCATCACTAGATCATCCTTATCTCCTATAATCTGACTTGATGCATGATTCCTTCTGACATACTTGGCTAATACAGGCTCGGTAGGCTCTGTATGATCTTCTTCATCACTCGATAACTGAATATCTTCTTTATTTTCTTCAGTAACTCTCTCGGTAGGACTTGTCGATTGAACATAGACAAATTCTTCATAATCTTCTGGTTCTTTGGAGTTTCCTTCATCATTTCTTTCTACAAATTCATCAATTTTCACATTTGCACTTTCTACTATTTTGTTAGATGATTTGATCAGACATTTAAATGCTTTAATTCTAGAATAATAACCAAGAAATGTTCCTTCTTCACTTTTCTGATCAAACTTTCCATTTCTATCATCTTTGTGTACATAGCATCTACTTCCAAAGATTTTGAAGTAACTTACATTAGGTTTCTTGTCATACCAGATTTCATATGGTGTCTTCAAAGTTCCTTTCTTCAGTTGTACTCGGTTCAGGGTGTAAACTGTTGTGCTTATTGCTTCTCTCCAAAATGTTTATGGTACTTTCTTTTCAATCATCAGGGTTCTGGCACAATCCACAATAGATCTATTCCTTCTCTCAGCTATCCCATTTTGGTCTGGAGTTCTCAGTGTAGAGACTTGTCGTTTTATACCATGATCATTGCAGAATAAGTTAAATTCATCAAAGGTAAACTCTCCTCCTCTATCTGATCTAAGACATTTCAGTTGTCTTCCTGTTTCATTTTCAACTCTTGCCTTGTACCATTTAAACATTTGAAAAGCTTCTGATTTTTCTTTTAAAAACATAACTAACATCATCCTTGAATAATCATCCACAAATAATATGAAATATTTATCACCATAATAATTTTGAACTTTCATAGGACCACAAAGATCAGTGTGCACAAGATCTAAAATTCCATTAGAAGTGTAGGACTTACTTGTAAAGCTTGATCTTGTCATTTTACCCATCTGGCATCCTCGGGACATAGCATTCTCAAGCTTTTCCAAACTCGGTAGACCTCTTACGCGGTGCTTCTTACTTATTTTGATCAGATTATCAAAATTTACATGAAAAAACCTTTTATTCCATAACCAGGTAACATCTATCTTTACATACAGACACTTGTTCCTAGTTGAGTCAAGATGAAATGTATTACCTTTTGTTTGTGTCTTGGTAGCAGCTAACTTTCCATGCTTGTCATGAACTTTGACAATTCCTTTCTGAAATTCTATTCGGTAACCTGTGTTGTTTAGCTATGCTACACTCAACAAATTATATTTCAAACCTTGAACCCAATAAACATCATTACATTTAGCATTGTCAAGAAGTGTTATGGATCCTTTACCTTTTACCGGACATGGTGCATCATTACCAAATCTTACATAGCCTCCATCATAATCTTCAAATTTAACAAACTTGTGTTTATCACCTGTCATGTGATGTGAGCATCCACTATCTATGATCCATGAACCATTAGTATTTATGTGAGATATTAGGGATTTTTCTTCATACCTTTCTTCATATGATCTATCTTTGATAGCCACATAAACTACTTCCTCTATATCAGTTTCATCTGACTTATCATCATTTGATTCCTCATCGGCTATTAGGCATGACTTTCTATCTCTTCTTCTAAAGTCTCGGTATCCTCTGTAATGATTTATTTTCTATCTGTCATCTCAGTAATCTCTCTTTTCAGTAGAATCTTTGTCAGGACAGTTAGAAGCCATATGTCCTATCTTATCACAATTGAAACATTTCAAAGGCAACTTTCCTTTGTACTTACCTTTTCCTCTTGGTAACCTTCTAGCTAATAGTGCTTCAAACTCTTCTTGCTTTTTGATTTCCTCATACAGTTTGTGTACCTCTTCCATGTTCTTACGAAATCTTTCACTTGCTCCACTATGATTCCCTTCAGAGTACTTATACTTTCTATCATTGTAATCATTAGATTCATCAAGATGAAAAGAACTAAATACAGATTCAACTTTATTTACTGAAGACCCACAGTTATCAAAATTACTTAATTCAAATGCATGAAGCTTACCAATAGTAGCATCCAAAGAAATTGGCATATTGGGTATAGACCTCAATTCATTGATTGCAGAGACTCGGATTGCATAAGCAGGTAGAAGGGTTCTCAATAACTTACTTGTGACATCCTTTTCTTCAATGGTTCCTCCTACTCCTTTGATTTGATTGACAATCTCCTTTAGTATTGTACTGTACTAGGTTATGTTCTCACCTTCATTCATCCTCATAGATTCAAGTTGTCCTCTTAGACTATCCACTTTTTCTCTTTGAACATTTTCATCACTGCCATACATAGATATGAGCTTGTCCTACATTGCCTTGGCATCATTGCATCCTTCTAGATCATTAAACTCTGAGTCGGTCAATGCAGATGTCATTTCAATCATTGCTTGAATATGTTCTTGCTTTGCCTTTATCTCTTCCATTGTCAATGGATAGGTGCTAGGTGTAATGAAATCATTCTGTAGATAATATACAACATATTCTCCAACTCCTGATAAGTGCAGCTTCATCCTTTTCTGCCATGTAGAGAAGCTTGACTTGTTCAGCTTCAGTGCATCCCTCTTATACATCTTTGGATCTTTTCTTCAAGTACCTTTAAACTTTTTCTTCTAGAGTCCAAAGCTCTGATACCAATTGATAGTTCTGATACTTAATTTTTAAGTACAGATGCCAAGCTAACAAGATGAGAGGGGGGGGGGGTGAATCATACAAACTTAATCTTCTATAAAAACAAGAGATTCAACCTTGGTAACATATACTTCAGCAATATAACCAAAACTGCTAAAAATTTAAACTCATAAGCATATAAGCATCATAACACTCATAACACCAGATTTAATGTGGAAACCCAAATAGGGAAAAACCACTATGGGATTTCAGACCCACTAAGAAATATACTTTTCTAGAGTATGCTCAGTTAAAAGAAAATCCTGTTAAAGATTACAAACACATTGCCAAGTCCTTTGATAATTTATAGTTGGTAGTCATAGGAGTACTTACTGGTTTTGAGTCCTCCATTCCAAATTTCTTCAAGATTTCCTTTATGTACTTGGATTGAGTAATGAAAATCTCATTTTTCATTTGCAGTATTTGTAAACCTATAAAGTACTTTATCTCACCGATTAATGACATCTCAAATTCTTTGCACATTTCATTACCAATGTTTTTGCATAGAGAATCATTTCCACAAAATATAATGTCATCAACAAATATGGTTGAGATCAGTATTTTATTTTCATCATTCTTCATGTACATATTGTTGTTTTCACTTGTTCTTATAAAACCAATCTTGATCAAATAAGAGTGCAATCTTTCATACCATGCTCTAGGTGCTTGTTTCAGACCATATAAAGCTTTGTTCAATTTACATACCTGATCTTTATTCTTGTCTTCAACAAATCCTTCAGGTTGTTCAATATAAACTTCTTCTTCTAATATACCATTCAGAAATGCAGATTTGACATCCATTTGATATACTTTGAAATTTTTGAAAGCAGCATATGCCAACAATGTTCTTACTCCTTCAAGTCTTACCACAGGTGCAAAAGTCTCACCATAATCTATTCCCTCTTCTTGAGCATATCCTTTGCAAACTAGTCTTGCTTTATTTTGAATGACCTCACCTTTTTCATTCAGCTTGTTTCTGAAAATCCACTTTGTACCGATTACATTTTTGTCCTTCAGTCTTGGGACCAGTGTCCATGTGTCATTCTTCTTGATTTGATCAATCTCTTCTGTCATAGCATTTATCCAATCTTCACTATTAAATGCCTCTTTCACTATCCTCGGTTCAAATTCAAATATCAAACATGTGTTCTATCTCAGTTTGTTCCTTGTCATCACTAGATCATCCTTATCTCCTATAATCTGACTTGATGCATGATTCCTTCTGACATACTTGGCTAATACAGGCTCGGTAGGCTCTGTATGATCTTCTTCATCACTCGATAACTGAATATCTTCTTTATTTTCTTCAGTAACTCTCTCGGTAGGACTTGTCGATTGAACATAGACAAATTCTTCATAATCTTCTGGTTCTTTGGAGTTTCCTTCATCATTTCTTTCTACAAATTCATCAATTTTCACATTTGCACTTTCTACTATTTTGTTAGATGATTTGATCAGACATTTAAATGCTTTAATTCTAGAATAATAACCAAGAAATGTTCCTTCTTCACTTTTCTGATCAAACTTTCCATTTCTATCATCTTTGTGTACATAGCATCTACTTCCAAAGATTTTGAAGTAACTTACATTAGGTTTCTTGTCATACCAGATTTCATATGGTGTCTTCAAAGTTCCTTTCTTCAGTTGTACTCGGTTCAGGGTGTAAACTGTTGTGCTTATTGCTTCTCTCCAAAATGTTTATGGTACTTTCTTTTCAATCATCAGGGTTCTGGCACAATCCACAATAGATCTATTCCTTCTCTCAGCTATCCCATTTTGGTCTGGAGTTCTCAGTGTAGAGACTTGTCGTTTTATACCATGATCATTGCAGAATAAGTTAAATTCATCAAAGGTAAACTCTCCTCCTCTATCTGATCTAAGACATTTCAGTTGTCTTCCTGTTTCATTTTCAACTCTTGCCTTGTACCATTTAAACATTTGAAAAGCTTCTGATTTTTCTTTTAAAAACATAACTAACATCATCCTTGAATAATCATCCACAAATAATATGAAATATTTATCACCATAATAATTTTGAACTTTCATAGGACCACAAAGATCAGTGTGCACAAGATCTAAAATTCCATTAGAAGTGTAGGACTTACTTGTAAAGCTTGATCTTGTCATTTTACCCATCTGGCATCCTCGGGACATAGCATTCTCAAGCTTTTCCAAACTCGGTAGACCTCTTACGCGGTGCTTCTTACTTATTTTGATCAGATTATCAAAATTTACATGAAAAAACCTTTTATTCCATAACCAGGTAACATCTATCTTTACATACAGACACTTGTTCCTAGTTGAGTCAAGATGAAATGTATTACCTTTTGTTTGTGTCTTGGTAGCAGCTAACTTTCCATGCTTGTCATGAACTTTGACAATTCCTTTCTGAAATTCTATTCGGTAACCTGTGTTGTTTAGCTATGCTACACTCAACAAATTATATTTCAAACCTTGAACCCAATAAACATCATTACATTTAGCATTGTCAAGAAGTGTTATGGATCCTTTACCTTTTACCGGACATGGTGCATCATTACCAAATCTTACATAGCCTCCATCATAATCTTCAAATTTAACAAACTTGTGTTTATCACCTGTCATGTGATGTGAGCATCCACTATCTATGATCCATGAACCATTAGTATTTATGTGAGATATTAGGGATTTTTCTTCATACCTTTCTTCATATGATCTATCTTTGATAGCCACATAAACTACTTCCTCTATATCAGTTTCATCTGACTTATCATCATTTGATTCCTCATCGGCTATTAGGCATGACTTTCTATCTCTTCTTCTAAAGTCTCGGTATCCTCTGTAATGATTTATTTTCTATCTGTCATCTCAGTAATCTCTCTTTTCAGTAGAATCTTTGTCAGGACAGTTAGAAGCCATATGTCCTATCTTATCACAATTGAAACATTTCAAAGGCAACTTTCCTTTGTACTTACCTTTTCCTCTTGGTAACCTTCTAGCTAATAGTGCTTCAAACTCTTCTTGCTTTTTGATTTCCTCATACAGTTTGTGTACCTCTTCCATGTTCTTACGAAATCTTTCACTTGCTCCACTATGATTCCCTTCAGAGTACTTATACTTTCTATCATTGTAATCATTAGATTCATCAAGATGAAAAGAACTAAATACAGATTCAACTTTATTTACTGAAGACCCACAGTTATCAAAATTACTTAATTCAAATGCATGAAGCTTACCAATAGTAGCATCCAAAGAAATTGGCATATTGGGTATAGACCTCAATTCATTGATTGCAGAGACTCGGATTGCATAAGCAGGTAGAAGGGTTCTCAATAACTTACTTGTGACATCCTTTTCTTCAATGGTTCCTCCTACTCCTTTGATTTGATTGACAATCTCCTTTAGTATTGTACTGTACTAGGTTATGTTCTCACCTTCATTCATCCTCATAGATTCAAGTTGTCCTCTTAGACTATCCACTTTTTCTCTTTGAACATTTTCATCACTGCCATACATAGATATGAGCTTGTCCTACATTGCCTTGGCATCATTGCATCCTTCTAGATCATTAAACTCTGAGTCGGTCAATGCAGATGTCATTTCAATCATTGCTTGAATATGTTCTTGCTTTGCCTTTATCTCTTCCATTGTCAATGGATAGGTGCTAGGTGTAATGAAATCATTCTATAGATAATATACAACATATTCTCCAACTCCTGATAAGTGCAGCTTCATCCTTTTCTGCCATGTAGAGAAGCTTGACTTGTTCAGCTTCAGTGCATCCCTCTTATACATCTTTGGATCTTTTCTTCAAGTACCTTTAAACTTTTTCTTCTAGAGTCCAAAGCTCTGATACCAATTGATAGTTCTGATACTTAATTTTTAAGTACAGATGCCAAGCTAACAAGATGAGAGGGGGGGGGGGTGAATCATACAAACTTAATCTTCTATAAAAACAAGAGATTCAACCTTGGTAACATATACTTCAGCAATATAACCAAAACTGCTAAAAATTTAAACTCATAAGCATATAAGCATCATAACACTCATAACACCAGATTTAATGTGGAAACCCAAATAGGGAAAAACCACTATGGGATTTCAGACCCACTAAGAAATATACTTTTCTAGAGTATGCTCAGTTAAAAGAAAATCCTGTTAAAGATTACAAACACATTGCTAGATGTGACCCGGTTAAGGGATTTCCCTCAAATCTGTTAGGATCTTCACCTTGTTAGAGGTGACCTTGTTAAAGGATTTCAAACACTCAATCAGAATGTCACATAGCTAGAGGGTTTTACAAATAAGACTGTTAAGTCCACTTGGTTAAGAGATTTTCTGTCACTTCACAAAATAACAGTAATAAAAATCTATCTACAACTTCACATCTAAAATGTTGAAGCAGATTCTTATTTGCTCAATACAATCTAGTCATAGGACTTATCTTGTCCCTCTGCTGGGCTCTATACTCTGTTATTCAAATAGGTCTTCAAGCTTTTGTGCTCGGTAATCACTATGTAGCATCCCTATGCATACACTTGCCCGCATACATTGTTTATCAACAGTTCCTTATTTATAAACAATTGCTAACCGCTTAATCTCCTTGACCACATATCCCATGATCAATCATAGCCATTAGATCTTCAAACTTGACTAGGTTCAATGTATCCTTCGATCTGAAAACATTTTACCTCACCTTGGAACTTGCATACATTTCTTGGAACTTGTGCTAAGGTATTGCGGTTCAATTTGAGTTATAGATCTTCCTGCCGATCTTCTATTGCCATAGATTCTTTAACAAACTTCATGCACAACATACCAATAATTTAATCAATTCTAGCTCATCAGCTTCCTTCATTAAATAATGCTTTTAATCATTTAATGCATTATGTTACAGCTCAGTTGCAACTCGGTAAATACTAAACTTCACTCAGTAGACCTTCCGCCTTCATTAACCAATAGCGATAACCTTAGGGTTTACCGACTAGGTTCTTTGCTCGGTAACATAGTATAGTATTAACCTTACAATCAACAACATATGTAGGATATCAAAACAATCTAAACATCATGATCTCATCATTGTCTAACTCGGTAATAGTTGCCCATTGAATAACTTATTTCTCCCCTTATTCATCACATTCTTTCTGTGTCTTTTACCGACATCTTTATACTCATCAAATCATACTTCTTATGATATGGCAACATCATACTGAATTAGAAAATCAATTTCTTGACATCAATGACAAAATAATAATATTAAGACAGCAAACATTCATAAACAGTTATATCCATAATCATCAACAATCTTCTCAATATCCTTATTGAAATGCCAACAATCTCTTATTGTCTATTATAATGCCAACAACATCTACCCTAGCCACTAAAGTATATTGAATCTATTTTAATTACAAAGTTTGTATAAACCCTTGAATATACATAATGGGCTATAATTAAAAATGAAAGGGATATTAAGAATTACATTAAAAAGAAGCCCCATAATAACATCCCATTATGGGAAATGTCATCATGAAAACACCTCGGTCTTTGTTGTGAATGTCATACTAGAGGAACCAACCACCATGCCCCATGAGGCTTAGCATTGTGCCGCACATACCAAATAATCATATCTATTGTAGGTTTGCATGTGAAAAATTCTTGTCTTCACTAACAATCTTTACTAGTTGAGGGGATTATGAGATGTTTATATCTAAAGCCAAGGAAGGAGTCAATGAGTACCTGATCACACCCCATATTAGCCAAAAAATCTGCCAATTTATTACCTTCTCTATAGGCATGAGAAATGTAACATTCTTCAAATGAGTCCAACAACGACCATGCTTGTTTTAGTATATAAGAAATGCAACAATTGAAAGCATGCCTTTTGATACAAGCATTAATGATAAAAGATGAATCCCCTTCTACATGAATATGCCTAAGCCCCAGTCTTCTTGCCATGACCAGGCCATTCAACAAAGTGTTAGCTTCAGCCACATTGTTTGTATCTGGTTGAATACTTGCAAATTTCAAAGCCAAGAGATTACCCAAGTTATCTCTAATTTCAATCCCGATCCCATCATTCCCTGGATTTCCCCTTGACACTCCATCAAAGTTAATTTTAAATTGGCATGATTGTGGGGGCTGCCATTTAATGTTGGCTCTAGAATTATTTTGTTTATGATGGTAGATGGGGGATGGGAATGAAGGTAACTTGATGTCACCCCATATCTTAATAATTGTAGCTTCCCATGGAGTAAAGGTATGTTTTCCCTCCAATCTATGAGCATTGGCATTGACCATTTCAGAAATATATTTTTCCAGGACAACAAGAATAGATTGGATAGGAGAGTGAGCTTGCCTGAAGATTCTTTTACAATGCTCCCACCATATGGTCCATAGGACTGCAGCTGGTGAACAATACCATATACTTGCTAACATTGATTTTGAATATAGGACTGGCCATGATAGAAACATGCCCCAAAGTGAATTTGGAAATGGGAAGACCAAGTCAAGCTTATTCATGACAAAATGCCAACACTGTTGTGCAAAATTGCAATGCAAGAAGAGATGATCCACTGATTCTATAGATTCGTTACATAAAACACACTAGAAAGGTTGTGCTATATTTAAATATTGAAGTTGATTGTTGGTAAGAATACACTTTTTGAGTGATAACCAAGCAAAATAGCCAGCCTTTGGGAGTACAGTTTTGTGCCAACAAAATAATAATGCACTTTGTTTGGTTTTTGTATTTATCATATGTTGAATAGCCTTATATCCCTTCTTAATTGTGTAATTTCCCTCTAGAGATGGCACCCAAAATAGTGAATCGAAATTGTTATAAATGTATACAATCCTTTCATTTAGTATAGATTTGAAAATTGATATCTGTAAAGGTGAGATTAGTAAAACCGAAGGATCTTTCCAGCATGCCTTATTGTATGTATATCAATAGTACTAACATAATCAATTAAATTTGTGCCCCAAGAGTCCTTGGCTATATCAGCAACACCAACCAATTCATCATTTTTTATTAAAGGAGGTAGAGCATTCCATGAATCTTCCTAAAAGTCAATGCTTTCTTCGCTATGTACCTCCCAAGAGATATATTTTGTAATTACATCCCTAGAAGAAATAATGAAGTTCCATATTATTGATCCACTAGGGGGGTCAAGAACTGTAATAATTCTATTTGGTTCATGTGAATCAAGATATTTTTCTTGTAGGAGTCTACACCATTTTCTATTTGGTTTCTTGAACATATGCTAGACTAATTTGCCTCCAAAAGCTTTGTTTCTAAATACTAGATTATGCAGTCCTGTGCCACCCACATTTTGTGAAGAAGATATATCTTTTCAAGATACTAATGGAATTTCTTTTCCCTCGACATATTACTAGTCCAAAGAAAATCTCTTAAGATTTTATCAATTTTTTGTATGACATATTTTGGCACTTGAAGAATTGACAAGAAATAGTTAGGTATGGTTGATAATACTATTTTAATAAGAAATATTCTACCAAATAGAGACAACCAACGTAACTTCCAGAGAAAAATTCTATTTTTGATCCTATCAATGATGGGCCTCCAGTAGCCAGCTCTATTGGCACCCATAAAGAATGAAATACCGAGATAGGTAGAGGGCATATTTTCCAGTGAGAAACCCAATGTAGAAATAATTTTGTCTGATATTTGCTTGGATGTGTTGAAGATGAAAATTTTAGACTTATGATAATTTATTCTTTGACCAAACACACTTGTGCATAGGTCTAAGACATTCTTCATTTGTTTGACTTCGTGGAGGTTAGATCTGCCAAAGAGAAGTGAGTAATCCGCAAAGAAAGAATGTGTGATTGATATGGAAGTGCCCACAATTTGAACTACTTGCCACAACCCCTAGGCAGCTTTGAATTTGATAATCTTGCTAAATGATTCAGCCATAATATTAAATAAGAATGGTGAGAGGGGGTCCCCTTGCTTGATGCCTTGAGTTGAAGTGAAACAACCTGTTGGTGAATTATTAATAAGGGCTGAAAATTGGGCTCCAGATATGCATGCTTGAAGAAAAGGAATCTATGAAAAAACAATTACAAGAATTAAATGATGATATTAGTAGAGATGGACTGAATCAGAATTCTTATGAGAAACAAAAGAAACTGACTGGGGAATGGGAAGAACTTTGCAAAAGGGAAGAAGAATACTAGTGCCAAAAATCTCGGGAACTCTGGCTCTCTCATGGTGATAAGAACACAAAGTTCTTCCACATGTTTGCTAAACAAAAGTGAGTAGCTAAAACTATTTTCTCTATTCATGAAGCTGCAACAAATAAGTTATTGTCTAATCCATGGGATATAGATAAGGAGGGAGTCAATTTCTTCAAAGGTCTCCTTGCTCCAACAATTCCCTCTACTTCTTCTACACATGAAGATGAATTACTAAGGGTCATTCCTACACTAATAACAAAACAAGATAATTTGTTGATGATGGCTCCTTTCACCTTGTCGGAAATACGCAAAGTTTTTTTTTTGATGACGATCGATAAAGCTCCAGGTCTTGATGGCTTTACTAGGCTTTTCTAAAAAAATGTTGGTAAGTTATTTGCTATGGTCTCCTGGTTGTAGTTGAAGAATCCAGGAAAAATGTTGCAATTCTTAAACATTTCAATGCAACAAACATTGCCCTCATCCCTAAATGTAAGAATCCTAAAACCTTTGTAGATTTTTGCCCTATCTCATTCTGCAATACAATTTACAAAATCATTACAAAAGCAATTTATCTAAGGTTGCAGCACCTAATTACAAATATCATCTCTCCGGAGCAAGGAGGGAAACCATGGAAGCACTAGTACATTTGGGGCTGATTTCCGATAGCCTATCGTCAAAATTTTGACTATTTTTTGTCGAACCGCCGACAAATGAAGCCATCAAAAACTCATCGTCAGTCATTCCGATGGTGCCATCTAATGTCATAATTCTGACAACATCCTGAACTCTTCTAACAGCAACCATGACTACTCATCCGGTGAGATAATGTCATCGAGCATAAAGTATCCTCATCAGATGGACGTCAAAATTCCAACGCCTACTAGGAACTTGCACCAAGGAGGATTACGATGAGCATCTAACAAAAGAGTATCACCAGACATACAACATCCTTGTCGGATATTTTGTCAATTGGCATCGAAATTCTGACACCTGCCAGGAACTATGCACTGATGAGGATGCTATTTGTCCGATGGTTTGGTTGTCGGTGCAAAGTTGGGAGGATGTCAGAATTTCGACGGTGATTTATTTTTATTAAAAAAAATAATATGTATGCCAATTATAATGGTTCTTGTTGGTTCCCTTTTAGCATATCCTACTAGATGGACCCAAGTAGTTCAATTTCAAGTATATTGGGATGAATTTCAATGCCATTTGGAATCTCACATGAAGCCACATTGATATTTTATCCATTAATGCTATTCATAATTCCAAGGGTGGTAGGTTGAGAGGGGTAATAAAAAATGACAAGAATGTGGTTTGAAGGTAGGGGTTGGCAAAAGGGATCGATGATGGCATGTACAACTCTAAAGTACCAATGAAGAGATGAGTGAAAAAGAAAGCAATGGTTGGGAGATGTGGTAGGGGAAGGTTAAATACCTTGATGGGGATAGAGAGAGAAGTAAAATTGAGAAGGGAGTCATTTCAGGAAGGTTAACTTTGTCACTCTAATTTCTTACACAAACTCATTAGATTTACTATGCTTTCATACTTTGACCTTTAGGGGACTTAGACTAACACTTGGAAGATAAAGGGGAAGGATCTATATGAAAAGTGATATCAAGGAAAGTTTCAAAGTCAATAAATATGCATTTCAATCCATGACATGAGTTACATGAAAAGGGGACATGACAAGTCTAACCTAACCAATTTATCTTTCCCTTGAGCAATTAAAAGCTTGGATATTCAAGAAAGTGTGGGCCTTCCCATGTTGCATCCTTAGTAAGAATATTATTCCATCTAATCAAGTACTTGGTTATGGTTTTTCTCTTGAAATTCCTTTTTTTGGTCTCTATGATTGTCTTAGAGACCAAGATGAGGAGGTATATTTGAGGAAGGTTCAATATGTTTTCCCAGTGCCCTCTTCAATTAGAATATATAAAATACGTTATACATTTTAATTTCATCTAGTAATTACAACTCATACGCTACCTCAACTACCTACTTTTGGACGTTATATGGCCTCTAAAAGTGAGGACCGATTTTTTCATATTTGATTGCCTTTATGAATGACTACTTGCAAGGCTACAATGAAAAACATACCAACTCTCCTATTTCAAATGTTGCATCCATATGATGGAAATCAACACATATTTTTGTTGATTTTATGGTTGTTGGAGATTATTTTTGAGTGACTTCAAAATGTATTAGCCTTGTAGGATCAAGTCACTTGCTCCTTGGAACCTAATATCAAAATAAACAGGGTCAACAAATTTTTTAATCTTCATACCCATATAATATCATGAAGGGGTTCAACTCAATGACAATATGATGAGTTGTATTATAGTGGTACTTCCCCAAGGGGAGCCATTTTATCCATGCATTTTTCTTGTCCATTGCATAGTTTTTTATTGCATGCAGACCTAAACAATAGCATAAATCTTTATCATATTTTATGTGCCTACACACTATGTTAGAAAAGGTCTCACTATGGTAGGCAACTAGATGCTAATGTTAGCCAAGATTGTTCCCCATACATTCTCTAAGGCATCTATTTTGATCTCAAAAGATTGCTACAAATCAGACAAAACAAAGAGTGGTACTTCCTCTTATTCAGTATAAAATCTCACATAATGCAACCATAGTGTCCTAGGATCATCCCTAATGAAACCAAAAAGGGACCAGTAAAACATCCTTCACCAATTACTATTTCATGTATATCAGGATAGCTAACCCAGTCTAGTAATATCAATATTGAAGGAGGTAATCGAAATAGCTATACCGAACGCTGATATTGAGAAGCTTGTCGGAATAACTAACAAGGGCGGAATAGCAACATTTCATAATAGCGATGAGGTGAAGTTGTCCCAATGAAGAAAGTATAAGCGTAAGTGCCATTTGAGCTTATCGGGATAACCTGTGAAGTCAGAATAACATATTATAGACATTCTGACCAATGAGAAGTATCTCGATGACATGTAAACAAGGCAGTATCAGGGAAACTATCCCGACTATAGAGTTGCAATTGGAAGATGGATATCGATGCAATCTATCGTGATACAAAGAATGATACCCTTATCAGTGAAGTTCATAAAAATCAGAGTAATGGGATCATCAAAAGGCCGATAGAACATCCTATCCCGATAATGAATATATCTAATAACATCAGAATAAGACACTTCGATAATGCATCCTCTTCTAAGTACCTATATCAACATAACTTATAAAGAAGGGATAGCATCTTTCTGCTTCACCAAAGGTAAAGGTAATTCTGATAAAGCACTACTTAAGAGGTATTCGAGATAACTTACATAAGTGGAATAGCACATAAAAGTCGCTTAGATCAATGAAGTTATCCTGATGCTTTACAAATGAAACAATGTTGGGAAAGTTATCTTGATCTAACATTCACAAAACAAACAACTTGATAGAAGACGACAGAAGGATAAAATCCTTATCGGGATAACTTGTAGTGTCGGGAAAATGAACTTTGGGTATGTTGATAGTTAAAATAATGTTGATGGACACCGACCGAGACATTATAGGTTCAGACGGATAAAAAATAAATAAATTGAAGATTACTTGTCGAGATATCTCAAGCCGAAATGACACAAGAGGCAGATGGTTACTAATATAACCATATTTATCTAGCCGACTAATTTTTCAGAAAAGCACCAAATTTGGAGTAGTGACGGAAGGAGTTAAGCCAATGTCCTACATCATCAGAAAATTCATATTTCTAAAAGATGGCACATTGATTCACAAAGTTGAGGCACATTTATTGTTGCATGAAAGACAATTTCTGAGAAGCGTATTTAGGAGAATGTTGCATTCATAATTATAGAGACTTTGAGATGATATTGAGGTAGGTTGAAGGCAGGTTGGACAATGGTGAGTAAGTGCTCTGATCGATTCCCCTATTATTATTTCGAATAGTTTGTTTAATAGCCTGTGAAATGGAAAACCCTAGTGGTGCTACAAAGAGACAAAGAGGGGAAACAAGCAAGGGTAAGGGAAAGAAACAAAAAATAGCTGAGACAAGTCCTAAAACTAAGGATGAAGATAGAAAACTAAATTAGGACTTGCTAGATCAACTATCAGGTTCCACCCCAAAGCCTAAGAGATCTATAGAGTGGAAATTAGAGGATAATTATACTGATGTGGGTGACATGTACACAACCATCAGGGGATATGAATTGTTTTTGTTTTATTATCACAGATGAGAGAAACTAGAACCCATATGCAATCCATGACAGTTAGGTCTGGGAAAACTTGCAGTCCCAAATGTCTTTGTTAATATTGATCTCCTAGAATTGTTAGCACTGAATTTTAATCCAAACAAAAGAGCAATATGTGACCGAGATGGAAATCCTTGTTTCTTCATGTCACGAGAAGCAGTTATTGAGGTTTCTGATTTGCGTGGAGTTTATGACCATCCCATCATTCTTGAAAATTTGTTGGAGGAATATAGAAGATTGGATACCACTTATGCTGGGTGGAGATTACCACTTCATTTGTTGAATCCTAAGGTCCCGTTGGAAATAGAGGAAAGTCTAACATTTCATGTAAATCTATTCAAGGACTACTTCAAATACACATATTATTCAGTAGGACAAGTAATGGGGCTAAATACTCTAGATTTAATGGGAATTGAATATGTGGTCATTGTAGCAGACATTCAATCGTAGAAAGCTAGAGAATTTGACTATGAAATATTTATGGTAGAACAGCTTGTCCTTGGACTCACAGCCTTCCAGAGGGACTCTACAAAAATTCACTTCTTGCAATACTCCCTACTTATGCATGTGGTGCTATTCTATGGGCATGAGATGGGTCTATGGCCTAAAGAGATGAAGATAAGAATACATGATGATAACAACCATTCTCTACTAGTCCAATTATGGACTTCAATATGGGATTGTAGATTTGTCAGATCTAATTACATTCATTTTGAAGAATATTTTGTTAAAACACTTTACAGGTTTTATAGTTATCCTTACCACTCTGCAATTTCAGAAGATGTAAAGAGATTCTTGAGGCCTCTAGACTTTGGGGGACCAAAAACTGTCAAACACAATTGGGGAGATTGGTACTGCTTCTCTGATGTAACCATGATAAGGGTTTATGACTTTGAAGATGCCCCACTATTGTTGCCTAAAACAGTTCCCAATAGGATAGCTTATCTGGAGATCATAAGGCAATTGGGGGAATCAAATTCTATGCATTTGGCTTCACATGATAAGCAATCATTTCTGTCTGGGACTCTATGCATAGGAGAATTTGTTGCAAATGGAAGAGAAGAGAAAGAGCTCACATGGAACAAATTGTTCCATTATAACATGAAATTGGGAGCACCAAGAAAAGGCTTTGACCCAAGGGGTATATTCATTTGGTGAGAAAAAGGCAAAAACTAGGTGCCTATCAACACATCATGTATCTAAGAGATGACTTGATAAGCAATCTAGATAAAAATGATGTTGAAGTGGCTATAGATGATCACAATATAGATGTTGAACAAAAGGCTAAGGAGAAGAAGACTATAAACATGTCATCTTCAGAGGATAAGGAATCATTAGAGGAGGATGAGTCTCATTTGAACAATTCTCTAAAATACTGATTGACAAGGATAACTTTAAGAACCCCCCCCCGGGAAACTATGTAAAATCCTAGCGAATCAAACATTATTTTCAGGGTGAAATTTTCATATCGATGGCAAATTTTTTTTTTTAAATGGGGAAAAATATATAATTGTATGAGCAAAAAATTGTACTCTGAAGGATTATTTAAATGTATTGGCAATTTTTATCCACCACTTGAAAATTATTTAAATGTATTGGTGATTTTTATCCACCGCTTGAAAATTATTTAATTTGTTTTGGTGAATATTTTGTTATTTATGGAAAAATATATAATTTATTGGCGATTTCATGAATTCATTGCCATTAATAGACAAGGCACATCACATCACATCACATAAATTCATACTACAATGAGTCCAGACTTTGCATGATGTATCAATAAGCGCGACCTCTTTGACACGTGAAGGGTGACACATACCTAAAATCTATCAATGATTTTAAATCGTTCAATGATCGTAGATCAATGGCTGAAGTTTTATTTCGGCCCAATTTTCCGAAGAGAACATAGCTCACCAGAAAGAGCCTAGAATGGAATTGGATTCAATAGACACATATCAAATGTCATGAATCACAATTGATAATTTCGTTCATTTAATATATATATATATTCACTTACGGAAATCCACTCTGTCCCCACGACTTCCAATATGATACTTGCCAATTTGGTACTGGTTCATAGCTGTTTCCATTTTCGCACAATAGCGCATTTATGGGAAAGATTTGTAGAGATATGAAAGATTTTTAAAAAATTATAACAGTTAATATGGTTAAAGAAGTAATTATTAAAATCAAGAGCTTCAACAATTTATATAAGATCTCTGCTACTTTCATCTTCAATTAGCCTTTGCCATTTGGTAGATAAATCGTCGGAGCTTCAACTCATGGTATTTTACGTTTATAGGCTCAGGTTGTTTAATTTGTTAATCTGTTTTCTCAAGATGGACACTCCCATCCACTTGAGAAGCATTTCTACAGAGGACTAGAGGGCCTTTCTAGGCTCTGTTAGAGATCCAACCCTCCAATCAGTTTACAATGAGGTTGGGTCATTCACCAATGAGGCTATGTGGATGGTGTTGGGTAGAGAGTTTCTGCGAAACAAAAATAGGTACCCTGTTAACACGGACATTACATCCTACTTCTTAGCATCTCTTATGGACCTGGGAGGAGACAAGGTGGATATGCTAATGCTGTTGAGGAAGGTTTTTAAGGAAGACTTCCTTGGAGATGACATTACTCTTGTTGTCCTTGCAGAAGTAGGGGTGGGGATCCCTTGGGCGAGTGAATTATCCAGGCTTCTCCTCCCTGACCAAGTAGTGCCAGTGGCCAGGCAATCATTTCTCCTAAACTTGAATGCAGAGCAGCTGACGCATCACAGAAAATGGGCATAGATTGGCAGGGACTTCCTCCGAAAATGGTTCCTCTTGGACCACTTTCCAAACTACATGTGGCTTGGAGAATTCTCTCAGCTTATGCTATCTGAAGAATTCTACATGGAAGGAGGGCCAGATTCTTAGGGCAAAATTGTAAACAATTCCACTTCTGGTGCCCTAGCCCCACCCCCCTGTAGTTTTTTTTTTCCTATGTCCTCAAACCCTAATAGGCTCAGTGCTAGTGGCTCACTCATTTTGGCTTTTAAGTTTTGGGGGGACTCAAGTCTCAGACGAAAAAATTGTAAATTTCAAAAGCATAAATATTAATGATAATTTTGCAAATTCCAATTTGTTTCAGTTTGCCTCTTATGGATATAAAAATGCTTTCTATGATTCTATTTCATTTTTATTAATTAATTTCTTTCAAATGCTTTTTGTATATGAGCTACGTTATTTCAATTATTTGTTAAACAATGGAAATAAGATTAATACTGTGATCTTTTTTATGTAAAGCTATAAAAAAAATTTAGTTCGTTCCCTTAATTATTTGTACATTGATTATGGTTGATTATAATTTTATAAATATATAGTCATTCAAAATACAAAATTTCAGAAGTTTCAAGATACAAAAGTTTATTGGTAAAGGTTTTTTCATTCTATTAATTCAAAAGTTTCAAGATACAAAATTTGTAGTCATTCATGCATAAACGTAGACAAAGAGAAAACCATGCTACCCACAGCTTCTAACAAGAAGACAAAAAAACTAGTTCATTGTCAATAGGCCACTCACTCAGTCTCACTATCCCCCTGGGTCGCCTCCTCCCAGTCCCTTCCCTCCTCGGAGGTCGATGCTTTGGCTTTCCCTTTTGCCACTTCAGCTTTCATTTTTGGAATGCAGTTTAGGCACTCGAGGTCGGGGTCACCCTCCAAGCTTGCCAGTAGCTATATGGCCCTTCCTTCTTCAGCCCTATCTCTCAATTCCCTACCAACCTCCATCCTTGCCACCACATGCAAAGCCTTCAGGACTTCATCCACCCTGGTTAATTTCACAAAGAGTTTCATCGCTTCCCACCCCACTCGAGCATGTTCACGGCATTGGTATTTGATTTCATTCTCTGGGCCATGAATAAAAGGAAGTAATTCATCTTGGTCGTCCCCTTACTTAATTTGAATGCCAACTCCCGACACCACCCACTCCAACATTGAATCCAGGTTAATCAAAAAATCCCCATCAATCAATTTGAACAACGTGAGTTTTACCTTTTCCACCTCGAGTTTGACTTCACAGGACCACGCCAGAATCACAGAGTAAACCTCCATGTTAGTTTGATACCAGTGACTGATATGTGCCACCTCCTCCACAAGCATCAGTCGAGTCATCACCCACAACTTCTCCTCCTTAAACTTGAACAATCCTTGCATTCGTTTATCAGATACTTTGCCCAAAAAGGGCACCAACTTCTTGTCTATTCGAAATGTGAAATTGGCCTCCATGGTCACCTGCAATTTCAAAAGTACTTCCTGCAAAAAATGTCTTACAGAAGCTATGATTCTACAAACTACAGATTTGTTCAGCTTCAAAGCAAAAACTGGTACACAGATCAAAAGGTAATAAATTATGCCTCTGTCTTAACTCTTATAGGTCGGGTAATGAATGTGCACGATAAGGCATTAATGCCATGAGATCAAGAAAAATATTTCCTGTCATCCTCCCCTTCCTCCGTTTGTGCGACATGCTACGGACAACTCCTTTTGCAACAATTAATCGCCACCTTGGCATTTTTACTTTCCAAATTTGCTCGCCTTAATAGGTTGAGGACTACACATTTTTTTAAATTAATACACTAAATTTATGTTGAACTTTTATATATATTTTTAAACTATTTTTTAAAATTATATATCATAAACATATTTTCAAAGAATTTTGATAAACTTTAAATTAATATTTTAGATTTAATATTGAATGTTTTCTTTTTTATATTAAACTTTTACCTTTCAAATTGTATATCAAAATTTATATTTTTATTTAGTTATTTGTTTTATTCTAGAATCTAAGTTTCATGTTTTATACTATTTTTTAATTTCAAATTTTTACAAATAATATTAACATTATATTTAATAGTTATCTCAAACTATTGCAGTTTGCACATCTTTAAAATTTAAATGTCTCTTATTATGGGACCAACAACATCTGACAACACTCAAGTTCTCAACAAGTATCATCGTCCGTCAGATCAGTAAAGATCAACGACTTAGGGTAGATTTGGGCCCAAATGTGGGTAGTGAACACATTTGTGAGAACTTCGCTCGGAATTGAACATTGTAAATTTAATTAAATATAATTAAGTCTATAGTCTATAGACTATAAATCTCTTTTTCGGGTGGAATTTTAAAATGATTAAATAGACTTAAAAACAAACCCGAAAAGTGACACGAGTATGGTGACTTGCCAGAAAAATGGTAGAAGTTGTGGGACCCACTTCATCTAAAAATAGGTACCATCAACCCGACGACCGTTGGATGAACAAAGATCAATGGCTTAGGGTGGATTTCAGCCCGAATGTGGGAAGTGAACACCTTTCTGAGAGCTTCACCCGGAATTGGATATTTTAAATTTAATTAAATATAATTAAGTCTATAAAGCTTTTTTTTGGGCAGAGGTTTAAAATGATTAAATAGACTTAAAATCAAACCCGAAAAGTGACACGAGTATGGTGACATGCCAAAAAAATGGCAAAAGTCATGGGACCTACTACATCTAAAAACAGGTACCATCAACCGTTGGATGAACAAAGATCAACGGCTTAGGGTGGATTTCAGGGCGAATGTGGGAAGTGAACAGCTTTATGAGAAATTTTCCTGGAAAAGTGACATGGGTATGGTGACGTGCCCGAAAATTGGCAGAAGTCATGGGACCCATGACAACTGACAACAGGTACCATCGTCCATTAGATGAGAAAAGATCAATGACTTAGGGTGGATTTCGGCCCGAATGTGGGAAGTGAACACATTTGGGAGAACTTCGCCCAGAATTGAAACGTTTTAAATTTAATTAAATATAATTAAGTCTATAAAGTACTTTTTCGGGCGGAAGTTTAAAATTATTAAACAGACTTAAAAAATAGACCCGTAAAGTTACAACAGGTACCTTGGTCCCTTGTCTGTTGGATGAGAAAAGATCAACAACTTAGGGTGGATTTCGGCCCGAATGTGGGAAGTGAACACATTTGGGTGAACTTCACCCAGAATTGAACGTATTACATTTAATGTCCTCAGAATTTATACTAAAGTAGTGAATGTTTTGTCCTTCGGCATTGAATAGTTATTAATAATAATTAATAAAATTACAACATGATTCTTAATGTCCTCAGAATTTATACTGAAGTAATGAATGTTTTGTCCTTTGGCATCGAATAGTTATTAATAGTAATTAATAAAATTACAACATGATTCTAGATATTTTGCCCTTTAGGTTATACTTTTCTACTTTTCAGAGTTTTCAAAATAAGAGACTCATAAATCATAATTATCTTTCATTTCATGGACAAACCTATAAATTGAGGGAGATTCAGAAACAACTACTAGATTGAGGAATGCAAGTTGCAACAGAGACTGTCTGCGCCAATCTAGTGAAACAGAAATTCCAATTACCGAGTAAAATCTAGAACACCTACATCCCACCTTTTTTGCTTTTGGTAATCTCGTGGTCCAATTTGAGGGTTAGCATTTTTAGGTTTTTATCTAGCATTATTTTGAATTATTAACAATAATAGTGATGGGGAAAATGGGAAGCAGTAGTTCAACAAGAAGCCAAGTGAAAAACAAAATGTACCTAACTGAACTGGTTAAAACACCAGGTTTCACTGATGAATACCATGTTATTTATGACCCTGCTATCCATGGTGAAAAGTGTGTCATAGATATTAGATATATATTGTCTAGTAAGGCGGCAGATGCATCCAAGGCAAAATTTACTATTTTCAACCCAATGTTAAAACAAAAAACAAATAAAATCGCATCATGGGATGTTGGATTAGGAAGCATGGTGTTACTTGAAGTATTCCCTTGCCCTGATTTTTTCATGGTCTGTGCCGAAAATTATGATGAAGATAAAAAAGCAATTGTCAATAAAAATACAAATGAGGAAATTCTATCCATAAATGAGGGAGAATTTGCTTGTTTGTTGAACCTAGGATTTGAAGCCCAAAACTCAAGCGTCCAAATTGAGCTTGAAAAGCTGGTAGGGAATTATGAGAGTCTTGATCCAAGTTGCAGATATTCATTTATCAAAGCTCTAATAAAGAGTGGTATTGGTATTGTGTTAGATCAGAATCATAAGCCTCCTTATGATTCTAACATTTTTGTTCCATGGGTTGGGGATACTATTTCCTTGCTGTCATTTTGCCTGGGATTGGAAAATGATAGGGAAGTGGGTGCAAGCCTTCTTGAAATGATTTATAATATTCATTGTGCAGGTCAGCCAGTAAGATATAATTTTATTGAGCACATTGTAAAATCCATGCAAAAAAATTACTAATGATCAAAAAAGGTTCCTGTAAGACATTTAGGTTCTCATCCTACTTGTGCTATCTCCTTCTATCCAAGTATCATGCAATATTCAAGACCAACAAGCTTCAAATTGTGAGCTATAAGATTGATGAGAAGATTGGGAAGAGAACAGAGTGTCCAATATATGATTGGACACCAAAGATAAGGATGCATGATAATAGAAAGAACTACAACCATTTTGTAGACTTCTTTTTGGCACCAATGTATAATGAAATTACAAGCACTCCAATGCCTAGGTTGCCTGTGTCTTGTAGAGATTGCATTCAACTCGAAAGTCAAATAGAATTGGTTGACTGGTTCTTCATGGAAGAATTCACTGTGTTAAGGTTTTACAGATCGGCAGTAAAACCATACAGACTTCCAATACATGTGACAGAGAGGGTATTTGCATTAGAGTATGTATGGAAATTGGAGAGCTTAGATAGGCACTTCCATGGTTAGCAAAAGAAGAGCATATTTCCTTCCTTTCCTTTCTCATGTGGAGGGTTCACATTTGAGAGAAAAGCATTCAATGTGGCACATGATTTTTTGATAGTTTTTAACTTTGGTGATGAGGGTGGTCTCTGGCAGTATGATCCAATCGGTGTAGTTCAAGCAAGGCTTAATAAAAGTGGGAACTCTTCAGCGTTATGTCAACATGAAAGTAAACCATTGCTAGAAAAGCTTCGAAATATGGACTCCTGGGATGAGGTTAAAAAAGAGATGGAGAAAATTGCAGCTGACAATAACATTTCAATAGAAGAAATTTCATGGCATTGCAAATGCACACAGAGAGGACAACAGAGGAGGGCCAGGGCATCCAAAATAGGATGTCCTACAATTTCTACCTTAAATCTGCTAGTCCATCTAAGAAATCTATTCCCAAATCAATTTTGCATGAATGTAAAGAGAATTATTGGACTCAAACCAAAACAAATGATTTTTGGACTATGAGGAAGAATCTCGGTGAACCAAAGACAAGTGTAGAATTTGAGACCATCGACGAGGATGCAGAGTTTAGCAAATTGTGGGATATGGAGCATGGCAGGACTGAAGATGATGAGCATGAGGTTGTCATTGAGCCCCCTCCAACAACTACTACAGTCCCAAAAATATTAGGTGGAGTCAATGAGTCCATGAAAGAAAAATATAGCAAAGGGGTAGACCTTGTGGAAACAATTGGTTTTGAAGGTGGTGGTCTAGGTCCCAGAGGAGAGGGTATTTTGTATCCACTTCAGGTACAACTTCCATCAGGGTCAAAATCAAAAGGTCCTTATAAACCAGTCATTGGACTTTATTCTTCAGATTCATCACGGATAGGTACTACTCATTACCCTTAGGGTCCACCTACATTTGTTTCAGGTTCAAATCCACAACCACCACCACATCATGGTATTCCCATTGGTGGTGAATCAAGTGCCACTGCCACTAGTGGGGAATCTGGGGATAGTATTTCTATTATTGTTCAGTCAAGTGCCACTATGATTGGTGGGGTTGGCATGGGTACTACTATTGATACTAGTTGTCTTGGTGTTGGACAAGGGCAACAACAAAATATCTCTCGCAAGAGGCCACTAGAGGTAGATACTCAATCTCATACTATTGAGAATCCTATATCAAGTGCCACTGACACTACAAATCAATCATTTGCAGCTCCAGATCACACACCTCAAAAGACTATAAAAACTACACATGAAAGTGTCAGTGGGAGTGGGACAACATTAGGAATTGTTGTTGGTAATCCTGGTCAAGAATTAGTTAAAACCACAAGAATAAGTGGAACTGGAGCCTATGGTATTCCTATGCCACCTTTCAAACATTCAATTGCTTCAGCAAGCCCAGATTTTTGATTTTGTGATTACTATGAAAAATATGAACACACAACAAAAGCAAAAAAAGAAAAAAAGAAAGCATTTCATAGGGTTTCCGTGTCTGAAGTTTTGAATGAACAGCCTGGAAGGAACAAGGTATTTCCAACATATGACCCACATAAAGATATGATGGAGTTCATGGTTGTTATGCCCCTGACCCCATCTAAAGATAAAAATCCACCACACAGTCAGATAGATCCCTCTCAATTTCAGGTTAGCACCCTCCAAATGGATTTTTCTAGAGTACATAATGTGGACAAAATTAGTGTGTCAAAAAGGACTAACAAAGTGGTCTACACTTCACTGCTAAAGGTGGAGAGAGAAAAAAATAAACTGGAGAAACAAATAGAAAAGTTACAGGCAGACCTGGAAAACAAAAAAATCAAGGAGGAAAGCAGCAGATAACAAGTGCAATGATTTATAAAAAAGGATTAAAAATTTGGGCTCTGTAGTAGAAATTGCAGAGTAGGAGAAGATGGATGCAAAATTGAAGGACTTGACAGAAAAACTAGCTAAAAGCAGTAAAAAAATTGTTGAGGAAAAAACCAGTTTTCAAAAATTATACAAAAGCTATGAGTTTGCTGCCGCAAAAATGAGAAAATTACAAGACCTATTGGATCATGGGAAGGAAAAAGAAAAACATTTGCAAGAGGAAGTAGAGGAAGAAAGAAGAAATGTGCACAAATGAAAGAAGACCTGCACAATGCAAATGATAAAATAAAAACTCTGGAGGATAGATTGAAAGATAATATGAAAAATACAACAAAGTATATACAAGAAAACATTTGGTGGCAAATAATGCAGAGTGAGAAGTTGTGTGAATGGTTTCAATTGATTGAAAGTATGAGACTAATTTATATAAAAATCAAAGGGCACTATGAGAAGAGGAGGCATGTTTATTCAAAAGAGGATATGGCAAAAAATATTCTGAAAGTAGTCTACAGCTCTAGTGACAGCTACTTGGCATCTAAGGGAATTAAGAGCCGCATTGATGCCACAGTTAAGACATCATCTATCATTCAAAAATGCCAAAAGCTAAGGGAAACAACAAAAGTTATGGAAAGTTGTGGAAAAAAGATATTGAAGCTACAAGAAAAGAAAAAAAAATTCATTAAACTTGGTTTGCCTAGCCTTGTTGACACATCAAATAAATTCTTTAGAGAAGAAGCTTTCAAAAAAAACATGGAGATAAAAATGAAGTCTGATTTAGACTTGCTTCCAAAGGACACAACTCCCCAAAGCTTTTTGGAATTCATCCAACCATTTACAACTCTAAATTCGGTATTGGATGAAACAGTGATGTCAAGTAAATCTTCTAAATATGAAATGTTGATGGAGTTGGAGTTGACTTTCCATAGTTTATAGAATTTTGACCTTCCATCAAATGAAGAGTGGAGCACCCTACAAAAACTGGCACATAATTCTTAAGAATCATATTATGTATTGCACAATTTTCTTCTTTTACTCTTAATTCAAGGTTTTATGTTTTTTCTGTTTGCTATGTTGCTAATCCAGCCTATGAATCTATTTTATGAATAGGAAAAAAACAACACTCGCTATTGCTATTTTGCTAATCCAGCCTATGAATCTATGATGCACAGTGCAAAACTTTAGCCAGTAAATTTGTATTCTCAAATTCTCCCTTGCTTTAACATTTATGCATTTCTCTATTTTTGATTAGTAGGTTTTAGGCACTGCTATTATCTATGTTTAATTTGTCATGGCATGAATTAATATTTAATTTTGAACTTTGTTTTTTGAACAAGAGACATCAAACATGTAGCAGATGGTAAATTGCTAATACGGCCTGTGATGGCCATATAAATCTATGCTGAGTTTGTGATTTTGATGTTCAGTCTTCACATGTTGCAAAATTGCAATTTGACCTGAAGTTGTTGTTGCTCCCTTGTTTCTATAAAAGGGAATTTAGGGTCATTTGCAAAGGGTTCTGAAACTTTGTATTCACTTTTGCATGGACATTGGAGAATCACACAGGAGCTGTTGTTGCTCTCTTATTTCTATAAAAGGGAATTCAGGGTCATTTGCAAAGGGTTCTGAAACTTTGTATTCACTTTTGCAATTTGCATGGAGAATCACATGGATTGGTGTATTACTATTGAATGAATTGTATCATATGGCAATATTTTGAAAGAATTAATGAAAATCAAAGTTCTCGACATGTGTATTACTATTGGATGAATTGTATCATATGGTTCTGAAATGTATCACACATATTTGAGACTCAAACATGTATAAATAAACAATAAACATCTTTGTATCAATAAACACATTATGGTTTTTTTAATTATGCTATTTAAATCTGGAAATAGAAAGTTGAAAAATAAAATTACAAATCAATATTAAATTCTAATTGTAAAAAGTAATATGCTTTTGTAATATGAATGATGAGATACAGTAATAAGATTAATAAATACCAATCTCTTACAGTTGCCATTCATCCTCATCAAATTCAGAGCTTTCTTGATTCTTGTATGTGGTTTGAGTTTCTTCACTCTGAGTCCGCATACCTTCACTGAACTGCATCTCAATGCTACCAGTAGGTGATGGTCCAGTACATGGGGCAATAGTCCCACTGGCACTTTGGTTTGAAGTGTTGCCCAAACCTCTTCTTTCACATTTGGACCTCTAGATTTGCAATGCCCTATCGTAAGGAAAAGTGTGGACATCATACCTAGATGTATAGAGCCTCAAGGAATTTTCCAAATTTTTGTCTAGTTTATTTCTTAGCTTTGATTTTAGGAACCCCAAAGCACTGAAAACTCTCTCATCTTCCACCGAACCCAATATCATGGTAAGACATGAATCATCAAGCTTCAAATATTCTAGCATTGAATCACACAACGTTTTGTTCTCAGCTATAGTTTTCCAAAGCCTTGTTATTGATCCCTCTTCGCGGGGGTTCTCCATTTTGGCATATTGTTCTCTCATAGTGTATGCAAAATGAGATTATTTCTCTTGAAGATGAGTTTCATCTAATATTCCATTCAGTTCTCTGGATATGCAAAATTGTTTTATCAAAGTCAGTAGCTTACTTCAAAAATTGGTTGCACTGTTGAGGCTCCAATAATGAGGAAACATGATAGACATGGCTTCGAGTAGGTTGTCAGAAGGGAATCTACTTCTAATTTGTGAGAAAATATCATACGCAATTTTCTTCACAGAAGTAGTTATAGTCTCAACAATCTTGTCAAAATCTTCCCTTGTAACTCTTGCTAGTTGCTTCCTGGGGCGCTTTCTTGGTTCCTCGAGGTCGACTGTGGCATAGAAGTGCATTGGTATCTCAACTCCTCATACATTGGCACATACCTCCCTGTCTGCATCGATTTGTAAAAAGTTATCAGGATTGTTCAAATCTGTGAGTGTCCACCACTGAACAAATTTTTCATCAAATAGTGTTGGTTGATTTCGATAGAGATTGTCGAGGGTCATGCATGTCATCTTACGCAGCATAGCATATTTTGCAATATACAAAGCTCTTTTTGGGGTAGCCTTCATAATATTCCTCATTTCCTCTAGCATGGGTAGAAGAGCTACTAAAGTTAAGAGTGTCTCTAAATTACTTAACCTGCTAAGAAGTTCAGGAAATTTTGGTTGATATGATTCGTCGCGAGTTGTGTGAAATAGGCCAATCAAGGATGGATATTCTGAAAATACTTGATGCATTGGACCATCCAAAGAGATCCATTTGGTATCATTATCCTTGAGAAGCTTGTTCCCATCACTTATTCCATCAGTTATTTCATCATCTATTCCATCAGCAAAGTGTTGAAATTCCATAGATCACTTGGGACTTCGATAGAAGTGTGAGTAGAGCTATCTGATTAAAATATCAATTTTTTTAACAGAAGGAAACTTGCTCACAATTCCAAAAGCTAGATTCATTCTGTGAGCCATGCAGTGAATTACAGTAATGTACGGTGCAAATGAAGTTTCAATCTTTGTACAAAGACTGTTTCTATGACCTTGCATTATTGAAGCTCCATCTGCTCCAACACAAACCAATTTTTTGGCTACCATCATGTCATCCATACCTCCATGTTCAATTAAACTTCTCTTTTCTAGTTGAAATAATTTTTCCGTTGTCACACTCTCCTTCATTTTAGCAACAGATAGTAGATGAGGTTGGCAGGTATGATTCTCTACAGTATAAACATGCATTGCATACCCATGAAGTATTGTCTACTGCCGTAGCTTCGTCTAAAGAAAATGCAATAAAGTTTGACTCTCTTATTTTTTCCTTTACATCTTATTTTTCAACCTTAGCAAGACAACTTGCCCATTCCCATCCATTGTTCACTGACCAGTGTCTATTATGATAGTTAGGAACTTTCAAAAAGTATAATAAACCACTAATTGATGGGAAATCTATCATAGCACGCCCTTTGCTCAAAATATAAAAAACAACGCTTAACTGAACAACTTTTCCTAGTTGTTCTATTTGCATTGCTTTTCCAAAAACAACTTCAATAGAACCTTTAACTTCAGCAGGCTTCATCTATATTTTCTCATGAAAATAATACTCTTTGGCATTCTTCACATGCTTACATTCCTCTTTTGTTTTCCATCTAATCACTAATTTTTCAACCCCTTCTATCATTTGTTTTTCATAAACTTTACCCATATGCTTTTCTATGGTGTCAAATTTTAGCTGCAACCTAATTTCCTTGTTATGTTTCCAAGTGCAAATCTTACACCTGCATTCTATTGGAGGCTTGCCTTTGATTGGATTCTCCACTGGTTCAATGAATGGATACTTTGACACCCAATTAATTTGAAAATTCCTCGCTGACATATCCCACTCCCGATCCTTTTTTGATTGTGGTTCACCCTTTTTTGATATGGCTTTTCTTTTCCCCTTCCATGCATTATCATCAATGGCATTATCACCCAAGTCAATTATATCATTCTGGCTAACTTGGGTATCTACCAGATAATCTTCTTCAAGATCATCCTGATCTAAGATATCAGGTTTTCCACCATCTTCAACATGCGGTGCAGGTGGTGAATTTTGTACTTGTACTTGTGATGATGTACCTTCCTAATTTTCACCACAATCTTTTCCAATGCCAAAGTACAAAGACAACGATCTGCTTTTTGTTGGCCTCTCCTGGCCTTCCCCACATTCAAGTTTCCTACCCCTCTTCCTATTCGACATCTCCAACAAAATAAAGGCTGCCAAAAAAATATCAATTTGTTGAAGAAGCAATAATAGACTATAATGTATATTATACCACTTTAAAAATATGATCGCTCACCTTTAGGCTTTAGGTCACTAGAAGTCACCAATGCAATCAACAAGAATGATTTTCCTTGGTCTAAAACTTTGCTATTGATCATAATTCAAAGCCTAGAACCCACCAGATTGTGTTGAGATAGATCTGATCTTTGCATGTATTTATACCAATCCTTATATGGTGAATTCCACGGGAATTTTATATGGTATACAAATATTTGGCAAATCCCGTGTAACTATAACACGACTTATGTAATTTTCGAGGTGATTATAGGTCGTTCGAATAATAGGTGAATACAATATAGCTGGCCAAATTTGGGGTGAATGGAGACACGCATCGACAAGATGTCGGGCGAATTGGGTCCCCCTGGCTAACAAATCTTCACATGCCTATAGGAGAATTAAGGTCATCTATTAAGGCAACCTCGGAGAGTGTAGGCGAAAAAATTAAATTTACCGTGTGTCCACCATACATTGTATTGGCAAAATCATCGCATAAAAACATTTAATTGCATAAAACATATGGTGATCGGGCCATGACTTTGACGGAAATTGATAATGTTCTGGCAACATGGCCACCCCCAGTTGGTACAAAATATTCACCATTGGCGAATATTTGTCACTAAAGTAAACTCTGTTGATTGAGGAACACATGTTGTTATAAGAGATCCTAATGAAGGAGCCCTGGTGGAAGATGATCCAAGGCAATTAGCATGTGACACTCTAATATCTGATGATGATTTCATAGCATCTCCTGAGTTCATGTCATTTTTATATAGGATAAAAGGGAAAGCAATCAGATAAAATGTCAATGAGGTCAATACCTCCAATGAAAGGCAATTATTGGTCACCTTAGAAAATGAAGTAGCACAAGAAATGACTTTGATGACTCCTGAAAAGGGGAGGAATCTTCTAAAGGATGTCAGTGTAGTACCCCTCCTTGATAAGACTCTTTGTGTATGTTTTTGATTGACTTCAGTGGAATATTATTGTATATTGATTCAAATTTTATGTGATGTTATTTCATGCTTTATCTAGATTTGTGGTGTATGATGTTATGCAGTATCTCAGTACTTATGATTAATGTTATTTTATGGATCATTATCATGGACTGACACTCTTACCTTAAATGTGTGATGTGTTATTTATGTGTTGTGTGTTTGCATGTGTATGGGATGTGAGGAGATGATTTTCCTTCACTCACTCCGGTGAGACAGGGAACGTCATGACTCTCCTCCATCGGTGTGCATGTCATGTCTATATATATATATATATATTCGTCTATATTCATGTGTGGTTCTTTGGTACAGGACATTGTAGGTACATGTAACAGGTAGGTACGGGGTATCAACTCCACCTGATTTCATAGATCTGAGCGTACCTTATATGTCTGATGGGAGTGGAGGAGATAGTTGTTGGACCCTAACTTGACCTGCAGTTACACTCGTGTGAGTGTTGTCAGTCGGTTGTCTTTCCTGTCTGGCTGGTATGCGAGTCATAGTGCTTTGGTTTCATCATTTGTGAGTCGTCATTTGATCATTCTTCATTTTACGTGCTTTCATTCATCTAAATGATTATTTAATTGAATGGTTGATGCTATCTTATGTTGGCATAATTAGTTAGTCATTATGCTCTGAGATTAGTGATTTAATTAAATTAATGATTTGCTAGATTAAATGGTTAAATGGCTTATTTCATTATTTAAAGTGCATTATTATATATTGTGGAAGGAATTAAATAATTGCCTAGCCATTTAAATGATAAATGCTTATGTTGAAGGAATTATGGAAAATAGAAAATAAAATTAAAAGATTTTCTTTTTAGCTTTCCATTTGACTTTTTTCATTTTAATTGTTGGAAAAGAGGAAAATCTGATTGCTATTTACTTTTTAAATAAATTAATCTAATTGGTGGAGAAAACTTTCAACCTAGAAAGTTTAGGTTGAAATTATTTTCCCATATATTCCTGAAATTCACGAGAAGAAGGGGGCAGAAAATTGGGAAGAGAAATTTGGTAAAACATTCTGAAGGAGGAGCTGGAATTTGATTTGGTTTGCAAGGACTGGGATTCTTCCACCATTTTGCTTCTAGTTTGCTTCAAGGTTGGATGATCTCTTCTTGTTTTAAATTTAATTTTGATTTTTTAGTTGCTTCTTGTGTATGAAAGAAAATGCAAATCTTCTTGTAGAATCTTGTGGAATGATTGGAATGGAAGAAGAAATACTTGTTATTGTTGATTTTGTGAAGCTTTTATCATATGTTTTCTTATAGGAAAGATATGGCTCATTTCTCTATTTGTTGTATGTTTTTGTGTTCTTGAAAATCAACTTCTTGGTTTACCTCTTTTATTTGGAATAGAATGAATTGGATTTAGTTTGTTGTGTGCTTCCTATTATCTTATTGCCCAAGATTTGGGGTTCTTGTGTGATTATAGTTTACCATTTACCTTACTGAAAAATATCCATTTGAATTTTGGATCTTGGCACTATGTGTGTGTGCTCGTGAAACGATCTGGAAATGAATTATTTTTATGTTTAAATGATTAGTATCTTTTTAATTTTTAAATGCTTAAGAAGTAAGAATTTTTATTAATTTGGACTTTACCTTACCCCATGGTGGGCTAGTCCCACCACATGGGTCGGTAGTGTCTGTTTCCTATAGGTAGCAGTACTACTGGTTGGTAGTACTGCTACACAGTAGCAATACTACTAGTTGGTAGGACTGCTAACGGCTGGTAGCGGCTACTACCGACAGTAGCAACACTACCGGTCGGTAGGACTGCTACCGGTTGGTAGCAGTGCTACCGGTCGGTAGCATCTACTATCGGGCAGCAGTAGCACTACCAGCAGGTAGTGTCTGCGGCCTCGGCAACAACACTAATGTGGGTTGGTCTCGAGCCCCGCATAACCTTGTACCCATAGCGGTACAAATTCCTATGTGCTATGAAGTTAATTTTTATTAAATGAAATATTTTAAAGTAGATTTTTATGTTAAATAAATAGTGATTTTCAAGTGATTTTTATTATGTGGGTTGATAAATTTATCAAAGGAAATCAAGGCATGAATTAGTAATGCAAATTGGTTAATTTGGATATATTCTGGAAATGAATTAAATGCCTATTAGGAATTCATGTTTTTATTCAGTTGAGTATTTGACGTGAATTTTATCCTTGATGGAATATTGATTTGGAAATTGAATAGATGTAAATGGTAAAAGAGCATTTTATTTAATTTTCAATCAATGATGTTGCAAGTGCTTATGATGATGATTTTCTCAAAGATTGTCTGAGTGCAGACTTAGTGAAATTAGCTTTCCTTGCAAGAGTTGTATTGTGTTATTTCTATTATGTGGTTCAGTCGTCCTATGGTGGCATATTTGGTACCTTTGACCAAGTGATATATGATGGCTTCGTTGTCTTAACCATGTAGTGTCCTTGCCTTATAGTTAACCAAGAGTCAGTATGTCCTTGCTTGACCACTTGTATTTGGATAGTGGTATTTTGGTTGTCTATTTTACCTTAGGGTCCTCGTGGAGTGACCATGTTTGTTTAGTGTCCTTTGAGAGAGTGGCTTTCGAATGGGGGTTGTGCCCAAAGAGGTTGATAGGATGACCCTTTGAAAGTAAGATAATAAGTGATAATGTAATTAATTGATTAGGTGGGGTTCTCAAACATTAATAAAGATATTGTACCTCTCGCATAGGTGAGTGCTTGTAATGAGGCTCATAATGTAGCGGGAAGGCCTAGAATGGAAAACCGACCACCTTGTCTTCACGAAAGGCTGGTAGGGTCCACATGAGACTTAGTTGGAGCCGGAGGTTCGGGAAAGGTTACCAGGACAGTGAGTCAGGACCTATGGAGGGTGACCATGGTAACCATCATAAGCTGACCATGGTAACCATCGTAAGCTATGTGATGACACTCTCTCTTTAGGGTCACTTGTATTTTGTGATGTCATTTTACTTATGGTTTGTGATGTCGGTTCACTTGTGTATTTTTGATGTTGAGTCACCTGGATTATTGTGGAGTCTCTTTGTGCTGTCATGGAGTCATAATGTTTTTGTCGGCCATGTCATGCTTTTTCTTTCTTGAGGGTCCTCAACTATCTCCTAGCACGGTGGGGGAATTACATGGTCGGGTGGTAGTGCCACTTCCCATCGGATGTTCTTGTTCGTACCTTCATGTGAGGATTGGCTTCGTAGGTGTTTCTGTGGATCGTGGCTCACACTTAATCTCAAGTTTGGAGATTATTGTTATTTGGAGACCTATGTGGTCATTGTATCATGATCTTTTGTAACCTTGTAATTAGTTAAGTTTGATCTTTATATGTATATTGAGAAGCCGTATATTGGAAGAACAATGTAATCCTAGATTGGGATGTTATTTATCAGTTTCCTTTATGTTATGTGTACATGCTTATTGAAGAGAAATTATATTCTATCCTTTCAATCTTTGAATGGTGTAAATTGTTATTTCATATGGCTTCTTGTGATCATTGAGATAATGATGGATTATTGGATTAACCTTAATTGTGGGATTTATCTTTTGGTTTTGATTCTTCATTGGTAACCCTTAAGGAATTTTGGTGTAAGTCTTCCGCTTGTGTTATCATTTATGTTGTGTGCTATGCACTTATTATGTTTATACTTTAAAAAAAAATTGTTTCACCCTTGTTGTGGGTATTCAGTTGGGGTTCCTCGCAGGGCATTACATCGGTGTTTTGATTTTTCCTTGGTGGGATATGAATTCAACCCTGATCTTTAATAGTTTTCTCCATGATGTTGGTGCCAAGCACAAATTATCTCCTGAGGGTGTGACCCAAGTGTATATGGGATCACTATACAACCCTAACAAGCATTCCATGCAAATATGGTCACTATATCCTCTGAGAAAAAATCCTATGATTATTGATACTCAGAAGGCCTTCGGGCACATTATGAACTTACAAGTTGGAGAGGCAGACCCCATGATGACAACAGGTAGGGGTAAACATAGCCAAACTGAACAAATCACAGATTCAATTCTTGGTGAAAGAAAACCAATCAAATAAGCTTGAAATTGTAAAAATGAAAATAGGGGTTGATCGACTTAGAGAAATTACGAAACTGGGGGAGCCACAAAGATTGTTAATACAAGGTGAATCTTCCCAACCCCAAATAAAGGCTGATCAATTGAAGGAAGAAAACTATCAACTGCAGGCCCAGTTGAAGACAACAAAAAGCGAAGCCATGTCAGCCCTGATTTAGAAAAGATTCACTAATATAATGATATGGATGGATAAATATTGGGTTACAAACAACAAGAACCACACTGTCATAGAAGAACATGAGCGGTTGGATAAGTAGCTACGTGAGAAAATCTTGGAACTACATAATAGGGATGAGAGACAACCTAGTGATATACAAAATTGTGAAGATTTGATAAAGGCTCACAAAGAATACCTAGAGGAGTTGAGAGCAGAAGGAGCAGCCTTCCTCGATGGAAAAATGAACAATATTCCTTCATTGCTTAGCAATAATGGAGAACAAAAGGAAAAGTTGGGTTGGACCTGTGACTACCAGCATATACTCCGGAGTGCACTAAAAGCAGCAGAAGACCAGGATGTTGAAAATGTGGTGGACTTCATAGAGAGCATGGTTTTGATGGAAGTAGAAGCCCAAGACACCATCCATGATTGTGATATCAGATACAATGAGAAGTATCTAGCACATCTAACTAGTGTACACTTGTGTTTAACTAAGTGATTAGTTGTTAGTTCTCTTTTGTTTTAAAAAGACTTGGATAAAAAGGCATGACCTTTTGATATGTTATATAATATTCGATGTAATCATTTGATAGGGTAGGTTTTTGGTAGGAGAAAATAAATAAAAAAAAGTGAAGAACAGTTTTTCTTTCTGTACTGTAGAACAATACATTATTTTTAGATTAATACAAAGCCAGTTCCTTTATTTGCAAATGGTGTTATGGATTCTCTCATTTTAAAAATCAGTTCTCTATTATAATCATCTATAATTTATGATTCCTACTCTAGATCTTTGTGCAAAAAGGTTGTGTGTTATACTATTTTGGTGGCGGAAAAATAGTGATTCATTTGCAAAGTTGCATGCACTTTCAAGGATGCAAGTAGTAGCAAAATCTGTTAGAGGATGTGAGTTATGATGCACTTTCAAATCCAAGATGCATAAAAAAAGTATATAGAACTAAAGAAAAAGACAATAAGTTCTTGAATGAATGGTTCAAAACACAAAGAAAAAAAGAACAAATGAATATTTTAAGCCATGAAGAAAAAAAGAAAGATAGAATCAGTAGTAATATTATATCACTTGGTACCTCCCCCCTATTACTTAAAAGATAATACTATGCTCTAGATGTCAAAGGAAATTTGGTCATGTGCATTGACCACTACAATTTGGAATGCAAAAGAGGGAATGTACCTGAAAGTCCACTACAATTTTAAGAACAAAGAGACTCTATGGCACCGAGAGGTTGCAATCGTATCCTATGATGACCATAATCCTTGTTGCAGCAATAACGAGATGTGAGGTAACAGTTATAAAATTTGGATGAACTCAAAGAGACATTTACAAATATAGCCTACCCTTTATAATACCTAATTGAAAAAATGGATGCAGTGCAAGTCCTTGTATCGATAATGTCTGGAAGATGGTAAAAAACTAGAACAATAAACTCCATATAAAAGTGGTTAGACTTAAAATGATAAGGAAAATAGAAAAATGCTAAAGAAAATGTCAACATGGGAGTTCATTATACCTAGCAACTTGTGGTGTTATTGTTCGTGTTGGCTCTGTTGGACCCTCCAATTAAGATTCAATATACATTATTCAATAAGATTAGCTGTGCAACATCTTCAATTGTACCTGTCGTGCTCTGTGAAGTGTACCTGTACCTGCAAACACAATGCACTCAATAAATCATTTCAAGCATGGTTAGTAGATTAAATCAATGAAATGAAAAACCATAGCTAATCGACTTATTGCCTCCTAGTAAATGCGAGTATGAAAAATGCTCTCAGATCGGATTATGCAAAATTCAGTGACTTGACTACACTTAGATGGAGGATTTGAATACTGAAAATGCATGATCTAGCAAGAATAGCATGATTAAGCTATATGAGTTCATGATTGATCTAGAAAATGAACTATAATGAAGATGTAATTAAGATAAAATGAGCATGATAACATTGCTAAGAAATGATAAACTAGAAGCTAGATGCCTATAGTAACAATGCTTAAGCTACGAATGAGATGAGATCCATATTACTCAAAATGAGGTCTATTTATAGGATTTTCCAAGGCTAGGGGTGAGTTGGCATGAATCAATGATTGAGATTGATCTAAAGATATCAATGGTTAAATTGGAGGTTGGCAAAGGGGGTTGGATTAAAGGGAACACTTACTGACAAGTGTCACAAAGGTTCTAGAAGATGTTGGATGAAAGGGGACAAGGTGGTAGGTAGAATGGGTTAGGTTTAGGAGTGGTAGAAGTTAGGAGAATTTGAATTTAGAAATTCAAATAATAGGAAAATGGCTAATTAATCTCAACAACTCATGATTTGATTTGGTTTAATTAATTAGGGGATTTAGAAGAAATGATTTTGATGAGGAGAATTAATTAATTAAAGGGGTGAAATGAACCTATTTAATAAATCCTTAGATTTATTAATAAGTAGATGAAAAGGAAATTTTAATCAAATTGCTTAGTGAACTCAATTAAATTGGGAAGGAGAGATTAATTAAATAATTGCTTATTTAATTAATTATCTTCAGACCATTTTTAGGTGTATACATTTTGCCCCTCTTTGAAGCGAGGTGTGATGACGCGTTGATTCAAAGAATAATCTCATTTTGATGTTGCTATTGATTTGATAGGATGCCCCAGCTCTTGATTGCTAAATTATGGTATAATGATGCCCCCTCGGGAAATCAATTGAGATAATTGATCTTTGGAGTTTTGCGAGATTGATATCCCAATAGATTTGATTTGATTTCTGCAACTATTGTTTGATGAAAGTGCGATTTCTTTGGTTAGCTTGATTGCCTAGATCGGTAAGATTGAAAAATCTTGATTGATTAGATTCAGTCTAGTTTCAAGAAGGATTCATCCTGTATAAGACAATGATGATCAAAGCATCTGGTTTCAGGAAGGATTCATCCTGTATAAGACATGATCAGAACGTCTGGTTTCAGGAAGGATACATCTTGTATAAGACATGAATCAGAATCAGATCGTCTAGTTTCAGGAAGGATACATCCTGTATAAGATGTGATAGAATGTATTAGGTTTGATTGATTGATTTGATTTGATAAGGTTGATTAGATAAAGAACTGACATTTTGTTGATATCAAGTTGCAGAAATATTTTGGATATGCTGATTGTTGGTTCTGTTGAGAGAGATAGCATAAGATTTGAGCTAGGTCGATAATATCTGAAAGAGATGAGTCGTCATTCTGATTGCGTATACACTTGTGATGATATTTTGATGATTCCTGAGATATATTTATCCTTGCATAAAAGGAGCTTGTAGGATCCCATGCAAGAATGAAATGCAAGCTAAAATGCAAATGAAATGCAAAGCTATGACTGGACTAGTCACTAGATTATTTTGCATTTTTGTCATCATTGAGCTTTTGAAATGTGGGAAGTGAGTGCAAACAATGATGGTATAATTAAACCATGATGACTTGAGCATTACTTTCTTGGATTTTGATATAGCAAGTTAACACAAGCATCGAGGTATAATTCAACTGAGATGACCTGAGTGTTGTTTGCATAAAACAGGCAGTATTAATCATTTCAATGTGCAAATCAGAAATGTCTTCAATGATATTCTGATGATCATGTCTCGAGACAAATTTGCACATATTCGTGATTAATTTTCAGACAGCAGACAAGAAAAATATCATGTTTCTTCCTTGTTCCTCTAGTCAAAGACATCCTGGAGTCACTCAGAAATCATGATAGTGAAAAGCAATATAGAAAAGTTGAACAATCATGTTACAATCATTATTCAAAAAAGATATTATCCACTGAAAAGTGTGTGATGTGCTTAGATTGACTTCGTGATAGCTTGATAGTTGATAGTTTGATCTTGTGTTCAACGTTGGATGTGTCTCAGTTTTTGCTTGATAAGAGTTGTCTAATTGTTTGTTCTACTTGTTTGATTAAGCTCAAAATTGATCAAAAGTTTTGCCCCAGCTAAGTGTAGGATTTTGCCCCAAGCATAGAAACAAAGTCGTTATGATATATCCAGTGATCCAAACCTTGGTAAGAAGCCACCTGGGATGCTTGTGTATGTATAAAGGCTTTATGATGGTCAGCGCTGATGAAAAATGAATGCAAGCGGAAAAATGCCTGAACTAATAGATGGAAGAGCCAGCCAACAGATAGTGCCTATTTGCCAGGTTTTCACCATCTGTTTTTATTGCACTTTTTCTGATATTTGATTTTTTATTTTTTTTCTGCTTTTTCACTTTTTTTTTATTTTTTTGACTTTTCAGTGTTTTTGATTTTTTTTTATTTTTCACTGTTTTTTTTTTTTTTTTCTGATTTTTCACTGTTTTTTATTTTTTCTGATTTCTTAGACATAGAACTTTTTCAGGTGCATGCTATTGATAGGTTCCTCGATTTGATCTCCATCCTATGTTGATAATTGATATGCTCCTAATCCAAATACTGTTGTGACCACAAATGGACCTAACTAGTTTGGTTCAAATTTTCCTTTCTTTTCTCGATCTGCCTAGTTGCATGGATTTTCCTTTAGCACTAGTTCTCCAACTTGAAATATTATTGGTTTAACCTTATGATTATAGCTCCAGCACATTCTTTGTTGATATACCTTTAGATGATCAAAGGCATTGTGTCTGCGTTCATGGATTAGTTCTAACTCTTGTAGTCTAGATACTCTTTGTTCTTCATCTGGGATAAGACCTTTTAATGATAAATGTAGAGAGGGTATCTCTACTTTGATTGGCAATATGGCTTCTGATCCATATACAAGAGAAAAAGGTGTGGCACCTGTCAGTGTGCGGATACTGGTGCGGTAAGCCCATAGAGAAGGGTTTAGTTGGATATGCCAATCTTTCCTAGCATCATTCACTGTCTTTTTGAGGATTTTCAATATAGTTTTGTTAGATGCTTCTGCCTGCCCATTTCCCTATGGATAATATGGTGTGGAGAATCTGTGCTGGATTTTGAACTTCTCATAGAGTTCTTGTACATCTTGATTCTTGAATGGTCACCCATTATCAGTGATAATGGTCATTGGTATTCCATAGCGATAGATGATATAGTTCAAGATAAATGCAACAATTTATTTTCTTGTGATATTTATGAGAGGTACAACTTCAATCCATTTTGTGAAATATTCAGTAGCTACCAGGATGAATTTGTGTCCATTAGATGAGGAAGGATTTATCTCTCCTACTAGATCAAGTCCCCATTGACAAAAAGGCCAAGATGTTGCTAAAGCATGTAGTTCTTGTGATGGTGCATGGATCAAATTCCCATGGATCTAACATTGTTTGCATGTTCTTGCTATCTTAAAAGAATCTTGTTCTATAGTCGGCCAATAGTAGCCCAAGCATATGAGTTTTTTTGAAAGGGTAAGACCACTTGAATGAGTGCCACAAATGTCGTTATGGACTTCATGTAAGGCCTTCTCAGATTCTTCTTGTTCAAGACATCTTAAGAGAGTACCGTCTAGACCTCGTTTATACAAGGTATCCACGATGAGAGTAAAATGTGAGGATTGGTGAGTAAAATTTCTGTTTTGGTTTTTTGATAATTCAGGAGGTAGGGTGTTATCTTTCAGGTATGTGTAAGTTTGGCCATAGCGGGAGCAATCATATCCAATAAGTTGATAGATGGTTTGGGAATCAGGACAATTATAGGCAAGATGAAACAACTCTTCAACTAGGAATTCATAACGCTCTTGATTTTCCTGTGTCTGCAATCGAGAAGCAAGTGTAGCCATGGCGTCTGCTGCTTTATTGTCATTTCTGGGGATCTGTTCAAAAGTTATTTCTATAAAGTATTTCTTGATATCATCCACCATGTTTTTGTAAGGCATGAGTTTGTCATCTTTTCTTTGATAGTCATCATTGATTTGATTAATGACAAGCTGAGAGTCTTCAAAGACTTGAAGTTGTTTAATATTCCATTCTACAGCCATTTTGATGAATAGAATGCCTGCTTCTGATTTATGTTGTGTTCCTTTAGTGATGCTTGCTCTTGATCCATGATGTGTTCCATTATTGATGTTTTCTCCTAGACTGATATTTGGGTGATGTATTGTAAGATATGGATCAAACCCTGGAACATCTGTATATGACTAGGTAAAGTTGATTTGCCATCTTGTCAATGATTTCAAATATTTCTGCCTTGCTGGTTCTGATAGAGAGATTGCTAGATGTAGATCAGTTGTGTCAATGATAGTTACCTCTATTGGTTCTATTATGATAGATAACTTCTCTTGATAACATTCAGGTAAGGTGTCAAATCTCCCATCTTTTGGCACCTCGAGGAGGTTTTCACCGTTAGATGCATCCTTTATTTTTACTTTTTCTCGGTCTAGTGTTGCCAATAAATGGTTTTCAGCATTAGACCTGATATTGTTTTCTTGATTTTCAATTTTGCGACTAGGATATTTAACAACCCCATGAATCAAAGATACGTTAGCGGAATCACTAGTGAAAGTTGTTGCGGGTTTGATTTCATCAAGATATAAGGATATGGCATGGTCATTAGGTAAGGTATCATTGGCAGTATGTCCTTCATTTTCCTAGTCCATAGGTTCAGGATAGCTTAAGGATAAAGGATCTTTAGGTTGAAGAGTTTCAAAGATATTAGGGGTCATGATAGAGATGTCAGAGCTTTCAGTATGTATTTCCATGTCTACAATGATACTCTCGTTAGAATGACCTCATATAAGAAAATCCTGATCGTCCTCGATTAAGTCCATGTCAGTCGAATGTGATTTTGATTCAAGTAGGCTAGTTCCTAATGTTTGTTCTACATACGTGTGAACTATATCGACTACTATATCTACTTCTTCATCCCTCTTGATTTGAAGTTGCTCTTGTTTGTTTTTCCATGATTGGAAATATTCTCCATTTCCTTGATCTTTTAGCTACATTTGTTCTTCCATGTTTGACAAAATTGATGCAAATGATTGTTCCTTGGATTGTGTTCTTGAAGGTGCTGCCTCTCTATTATGTGAAACAATGACCTCTTGAGCTAATTTCAGATTATTACAACACTGCAATGGATTTGAGTCGACTGATATTGTGATTTCTTGTCCATTGTATGGAAATTTTAAGCACTGATCACATGTTGATGTAGTAGCTTGTATGTCCTGAATCCATGGTCTCCCCAAAAGTATATTATATGGTAGGTCCAAGTCTAAAACTTGGCATGCTATGTCCTTCTGCAAAGGTCCCACTGTGATGGGTAATATCACCATTCCTTTAGATGAATGTTCTTCTTCATTATGTGCTTTGATTTTGATCTTTTTATAGGGATCAACTACCTCTTCTGAATATCCTAGAGCACGGACAAGATTCATAGAGCAAATGTTCAAGCTAGCTTCCCCATCTATCAGGACACGTTTAACAAGCATTCTATGAATGAGGACTTCAATTTGCAAGGAGGCATTATGGGGATTTTGTAATGAATCAATGCTTGGATATGAAGGAGATGAGCTTTGAATAGGATCCTCTGAAATAGGTTTGATGGCAATTATGGATATCCGTTGGGGAACTTTAGCTTTGGATGCATTATTTGGTAAGGATACTATGGAAGGTTCTTGCAAGCTTTCAAGAGGTGTAGGAATAGATGCCTTTGGAGAATCAATTTGCTTATGGATGGATGGATCATTGTTAGACATGGGTGCACAACTTTGATATTCTTTAGCCAAATCCTTTAGGGATCTCTTTAAGAGGTGCATAAACGAGCCACCTTTCTTTTGAGATGTGTTTAAATCCTTGCGAGGTTTTAACATAGTTGTATTTTGATTTTGAACTTGTTTGATTTCTTTGATATGTTGGTTTGTCATGTTTTCTTCTTGTGTTTTGCTTTGATATGTCATGTTGATATGATCTTCAGCTATTTCAAATGTTCCTGTTTCCATTTCAGGGGTTTGATTGTCTAAAAGTTGTTTTGGGTAAGTGACCAATAGTCAATTTCAAGGCCATAGAGTGATATGACACTAAAAGAGGATTCAAGTGTTTAAAAGTTTGCAAGTTATTCGATCTTCAGTTTAGGAGTGCAATGATGATGGTTGATAAGAACCAAGTCCAGTAAGAATGATCTATCCTATTATGTGGGACAAAGTTATCCAGACCAAACATTTCAGTTTCGTGATAAAGGATGATTGATCCTGATGAGAAACTATGTTTGAGTGATCAATGTACCAAAGAGGGTGATAATGCACTTTGAGATGTTTAGATCTTGAACTTGTTAAGGGTAAGTACTTTGAAAATCTTAAGGTGTTTATGTTCTAGAGTTTGATTTTGATGAGTGATAACTTGACCAAGCAAACCGAGCAGACAATTTAAGCACAAATTGATAGATAACAAGTGTTTATGCTTACTGCAAATTGATCAGGCAAAAATGATAAGTCTAAAATAGGCATGTAAGACATAGTTCTAGAGTAACAAATGTAGATTTTCGTATGACAGATTATGCAGCATAGGACGACAAGAGATACAAGATAGAATGACAAACTAGTGACTTCATGTGTAAAGCAGTGTTTCGTATGACATAGAACCTTGACTCGTACGACAAAAGATCAAGCAGTATGACAGAATATCTTGACTTGTACGACAGAGGATCAAGAAATATGACAGAGACTTTTGACTCGTACGACAGGTATTTGAACAGTGATAAAAATTGTTTGCTTGTTTGAGTTTGGGTCACTTAATTTTGATGTTTTACTTTGGTTTTCCAATTTTAAGTGTCTGATTTTTCAATTTTAGGGATGAATACACAGCAAACACATGGTGTGATACATGACTCTCAATCAAGCTAAACCCTAAGGAAGTTGGTTGAGAATGAAATCCTTTGCTTGCTGACTTAGGTACACACCAAATAGCTAATCAGAATATGACCACTGAGTCTCATGCAATGGATTCTCAACGCCGTATTATCTGACTCCAAACGCTAATGGGGGCACGATATGGAAAGTGTCTTGGGAGAGTTACTATCTCTCTTGCACAAAGATTATCACCCTTTCGGAGGTGAATCGGGTAGCTTCTATTTTAACCGGCACTAGTAAGGGATCTGTTCGGCGCGTCGGGGTATAAACTCAATTAAGAGGTCTCCCAGCCTTGAAAATCAAGGTTTGATATACCCGAAGGTACAAAGGAGAGCTATTCCTGAGCACTGTCGTTGCTTTGATTTTCATCAAAAACACATTTATTCTATAGTGGGTTGGATTACTTGGCATTAGCCATTTCCACTTAGGTCGTTCCCCTCTCACCGACCTTAATGGCTAAGAGTTAATAACTCCTCGGGAGGGCAGGCCTGCTAAAGAGATGCACTAATGAAAGAAAAAAGATGAGTCTAGCTTTCTGATCACCTAAGAAAGGTGAGAGCATACTCATCTATCATCAAAGACACACAAGACATGATAGTTCATTTCTTTAAGCCTAAATTGAAATGTGCCTAAAAATCTTAAAGAATACACAAAGTTTTTTTTTGCTGAATCCTTAGGCAACCTGCAAAAACTCATTAGTAGTCATTGTTTTGAAATTTGTCTTTGACAAGTGTATCTTTGACAAGCGTCCCGCATAAAAGAGTTAGGCTACAAACATCTCATAGACATAACAAGATTAGCATTAGCGATCCGAACTATGAAATTTTCAAAAAAATTATATGAAATTTTAGCCTAACTTCAAATAGGCATATCTTTCTGCTCAGGTCTTGAAATTACAAGCCGTTTACCTCATTGTAAAGGTCTCCAAGAGTTCTAGATGTCATTTACCTTGTTGGGCACTCTCAAGGGCTAAAAATGACCAGAAAGCCTTCAAAAACATAGATTACCAACGTATAGACAAATTTGAAATTTCTAATTTGCAGTTTTTTCAAAAAAAACACAGAACCAGAGACTCGTACGACACAAATTTGCAATTAGCACGACAGAGGATTAAACTTTGCACAAAGAGAAAAAAAAACATGTACGAGACAGAATCATCCTAGTATGAGTAAACAATTTTCAAAGAAGAAATTCGTACGAAAAGGATTTAGTTATCATATGACAGTGAAAATAAACTCGTACGACAAAGGATCAGCATAGTACGAGACAAGAATTTGCAGTTTAAAATATCGTACGAGTCAGGATTATACCTAGTACGAGTCAGGATGAGATATCATACGAGACTAAAAGGAAGTTCATACGAGCTAGAAAGGCAACTCATACGACAGTTTGATTCTGATCTAGCAGAGATGAAGTTTGAGGAAGCTTTGGAAGCTGAAAATGATCATTTCGGCCCCACGGTGGGCGCCAAAATGTCATGCTCTATGAAGTGTACTTGTACCTGCAAACACAATGCACTCAATAAATCATTGCAAGCATGGTTAGTAGATTAAATCAATGAAATAAAAAACCATAGCTAATCGACTTATTACCTCCTAGTAAATGCGAGCATGAAAAATGCTCTCAGATCAGATTATGCAAAATTCAGTGACTTGACTACACTTAGATGGAGGATTTGAATACTGAAAATGCATGATCTAGCAAGAATAGCATGATTAAGATATATGAGTTCATGATTGATCTAGAAAATGAACTATAATGAAGATGCAATTAAGCTAAAATGAGCATGATAACATTGCTAAGAAATAATAAACTAGAAGCTAGATGCCTATAGTAACAATGCTTAAGCTACGAATGAGATGGGATCCATATTACTCAAAATGAGGTCTATTTATAGGATTTTCCAAGGCTAGGGGTGAGTTGGCATGAATCAACGGTTGAGATTGATCTAAAGATATCAATGGTTAAATTGGAGGAGGTTGGCAAAGGGGGTTGGATTAGAGGGAACACTTAGTGACAAGTGTCACAAAGGTTCTAGAAGATGTTGGATGAAAGGGGACAAGGTGGTAGGTAGAATGGGTTAGGTTTAGGAATGGTTAGGTTTAGGAGTGGTCGAAGTTAGGAGAATTTAAATTTAGAAATTCAAATAATAAGAAAATGGCTAATTAATCTCAACAACTCATGATTTGATTTGTTTTAATTAATTAGGGGATTTAGAAGAAATGATTTTGATGAGCACAATTAATTAATTAAAGGGGTGAAATGAACCTATTTAATAAATCCTTAGATTTATTAATAAGTAGATGAAAAGGGAAATTTAATCAAATTGCTTAGTGAATTCAATTAAATTGGGAAGGAGAGATTAATTAAATAATTGCTTATTTAATTAATTATCTTCAGACCATTTTTAGGTGTATACAGTACCATCATCTTCAATTGTGTTTTGTGGCTCATGATCATCATCTTCCATGGGATCATTATCTTCAGCTTCGATATTCACACCTCCATGTTCCTCCACTTCGAAAACAATATTCTTCAGGTTGTGTTGATCCATATCATGTGCTTTCGGGTGCTCGACCTATATAAAAATTATCAACATAAATATGCCATGATCATGATCTCATCATCAAGTTATTTCTTATATATATAAATTATTAAAATGACATAATGAAAAACTTACCAATGAATGATAATCATGTCCCCCTTCAATGTGACCATGTTGTTGGCATTATACACTTAGATGAGAATAGTTGATGTTGTCATTGATGGCAACCAACTGGTAACATGGTTCACAGGTTACACCAGCAACAAACATCATCTATCGGCACCGACAGACACAACAAAGGTTATTCACACCGGCACCCAGTCTACACTGATAGAAGATCTTATCGGCACTCCTAGCCGACATGGAAATTATATTGTTTTGTATTGTAATTATATTGTATAGCCGACATGATGTATTGTAAAGACTCATATATGTATGAGATCTTGTAGGTCATTTTGTAGGTATGTGAGCGCCGAAATAAATGTGTATAGGTAATTAATGTAAGTGGTATATGAGAGAGAATAACTATATATGCATTATGATGTAATTATTTTATGAGAGAATAAGAGCATAGAAGAGTGAAGCAAGGGTTATGGCAGAGGTATTTGACAGAGCTTAAACCGGTACTGAATCCAATATTGCAGATGCTATTTTGAGCAGTACATTGTCATTGGATTTAATCATCCAATTTTGTAGTTAGTGGGACTCCTATTTATTATTGAGCAGTGAGCTCTAGGCTATTGGCCTTCCTGCATGTGCAAGACCCTATTGTATAAGTAATATTTATTCATATTGGCCAGTGAGTAAATATTGTGGGTCATAAATCCCACCGAGGTTTTTCCCCTATCGGGTTTCCTCACCAAAAAATATATGTGTTATAGTGTGCATTGATGGTTATACTATTATTTCTCTTTATTGCATTATTGCTTGTTTACCAGTATATTAATTTGAGTTATAAATTTGCAAACAAGTTTAAATATTTTGGTTACTGGTTAGACATTGATTCACCCCCCCTCCTCTCAATGTCTTGGGGACTGATCAAGTATCTAACACATGCAACCTACAATGTTTCTTAGTTGTTTTGATTAGAAGTCTTCTAATCTTTAACCCCTTAAAAATTTTGTAGGCATAATAACATTTTCCATCACCTTTTATTTTCAAGTTAGACCACAATCTAACAACTGTCTCCTTATTTTGTTGTTTGTTGATATTGTCTGACATGGTCTTTCTTCATAGGCAAAAAAATTGAGCTATAGAACTAGTTATATATAAGTAATACTCAATTAAATTACTTGAAAATAGAAATAATGCAAATTAAACCAAAAACATTTAACTCTTCTTTTTCATCTCAGAACATATCTAATGGCTTTGTGGTGATTTAGAGCGGGTGATATGCTAATGGCTTTGTGGTATGCAATCTATGTATCATATCTTAAGTTGACTAATGTCTAATTGGGGTAATCCATGAGTGTCTAATGTGAATTCATTATCAATGTTGTAAAGTCTTTGAGAGTATGGTGATAGCCATCCTTATAGGATCCTCTCAATATTGTCCAAATCAGTGACAAGTAAGACAAAATTCTTAGTCACACCTTGGGTGCAAGTGAATGATATTACATATACTTTTGGGATGAATACCATTGAGAGTCATAGACCCAAGTTAGTCTTAAAAGAAAGTAACTATCCATTCCCATGCTCATGCATACTTACATGACTAATGTTTCCCTTGTGTATCCTAAAAATTGGAGAGACCTTATTTGACTTGCCTAATCAATGTGGTTATTGTCCTAATATGAAATACTGAGTTCTACCCTTGCCTCTACATCAAACTTATCACATCATGTTTCTTCAACAAAACACACTATTCCCAATCTTCCTCAATACCCTCAAGGGAGGGGCGTGTATAATGGTTTCAACATATAAATTCAATGATCATACACTCCATTCTTCTAAACACCCTTGGATACATTACTTGGCTTCTAGGCTTGGGAAAACTAATATTAATTGAGCCAACACCCTGAGGATAGGGTCAAGTATCATGGAAATTGATCATAATTTGTGAAGACAAGGTTCACACCTAAGTGTTGGCTCTCAATAATGCCACACTTCCAAAATTGTCAGTCTCAAGACTTATCCTATTGGTTCAACACTCATTGATGGCCACAAGGCCAAATCAATGTATCTAGGCTTCAAACTCCTTACTCTAGGCTTGGAGAACCCTACACAAGGTCTATGAATTTTACCATTGTAAATTTTACCATTATAATTATTTTTTAATGGATGAGGATCTATATTATCATTTCCAAAATAGTGTTATGCATATTCACAAAAAAAAAGGTAAGTGGAAAGAGTCACATCCCAAAGTCCAAAAAAGACAATAGCTCAAAACAAAAAACAATTATAACAAGACAACTAAGAGGAGGAGGTTAGCCCTAGTCATTTATTTTTCTCTTTATCTACAATTTCTTGTTTTGCATATGTCACTTGAAACTACACTTCTATGACCCTATTGCAGACAATAGGAATAATTTCGTAAAATTAGCAGTAGCACTATCTTTTCACCCAACTATAGTGAAAGTCCCAAATCATCTTTGGTGGTTACTTATTGAGAATAAAAATGTGTCTCATGTAGCATAGGAGCTCATTTGCTATGTGAAAATCAAGAACCTACCACCTAACTATGAATTTTTGGTATATGTCAAAGAATTCAAGATCTCTAATGTTAAGTTAATGTCATTCTAATGTTTCATGCTTGCAAGAACCAAGTGTTGTTATCAAAGTTGCAAATGAAAGATAAGTCAAACAGTCAACAACCTTATCAATACTCCTGTTCTTGTGTCAAATGGTCAATTGAAAAAAAATGTTGTAGGTACATGGAGCACCTTTGATGATGGTAATTTTAAAACTCACCTCAAGTCTACATGAACAACAAAGGCTTGTAATAAGTATGCATGACTATCTCCTTACCCAAAATGTAATCCTTCCATTGCATGCAAACCTAAATGATAGCATATATCTCTTTTTTATATTTTAGGTACTTACCCACTATGTTATAAAACATCTTGTTATGGTAAATAGAAAAAGTCTCAAGTGACACTATGTTAGAAATGGCTCACCATTGTAGGTACATGGAGAACCTTTGATGGTCATTTTTCAACTCACCTTGAGTATACATGAGCTACAGAAGCTTGTGATAAGTATGGATGATTGTCTCCTTCCAATATGTAGTCCTTTCATTGTATGCAGACCTAAACAATAGCATAAATCTCTGTCATATTTTAGGGCCTTTCTTACCTTTGGGGTTGAGTTTATCTTCAACCAATATTTTGACGTTTAAAGATATCATTTTCATCTAGATGTACTGATGATAGATGCTAGACATTACAATTTGTAAATAACCAATGCTTCTTAGAGTTCTTGATGCCAATTTTTGAACACAATGTGTGTTAATTATTGATGTAGTCAAATACAAATTTTCTCTCACAGTTGCCACAAAATTTACTTTTCTTCATTTGTATCTTTTGGAAAAATATTCCTTGATGACCTCCATGAAACCACCCAAACTAAAATTCACCTCCATCACTAAATCAAGTGGAGTTCCTTCAACTCCTCCTTGGATATCAAGCTAGCAATCCAACATTGTTGAACTAGAATTCTAATTTAAGTAGGGCAGACATAATTCTCTCTAATCTAAGAAATTACAAAGAAATACATCTCCAATTTAGAAATATAATCATTGACAACATCTACATCAATTTTCCTGTCAAACTTAGGGATGTCACAACTTACCTAGGCTCCAAAGGGAGTCCAATTGCCAAATGACCTTTCCAATGGGGCCCACTACTTATTTTGGTTGCTTCGAAGCATCAACACAAATCGGTTCATCATCCTTGATCTTTGTTTTCCTCAAGCCACCTAGATCAACAACTTGAAGGAATTCGAGGAGTTAGTAGCTAGTTCTTCAATATCATTGAATCTTGTCTTTAATTCAAATATTCAATATTTGACTGCATTTGATGGTACATTAATATAATCCAGGTATTTTTTGAGGTTTTGGTTAAATATTTAAGTCCAAATTTTAAATAGCCAATATATTTTCATAAGATTTTGTGGTTATGTTTTCCACTTTATCAGTCAAAGATGCTTTGGTGGTTATGTTTTCTATTTGGGGATTCATTGGTTGAGCCCATGTAACAGCTTTATGAAGTCATTTTTGCCTTCCAAATTCAAAACCATGGTGGCTATGGTCTACAGATGATAACTATTTATTTCTTGTAAGAGTAAAAAATCATAATGGTGAATTCTACAAAATTCTTACATAGGAACTCAAATAATCACCATTTATCAAAACACACTAAACTCCTATGAAAGTTACCTTTAACACTTTGGAGAAGAAAAAAGTCAACCTACCCGAGTCACCAAATTGTCCAACTCAATGCAAGATTGTATTGTCATTGCTACTTGATTTGTATCTAGAAAAGACCTTTCGGGAATCCTCGAGGTCACTTTCTTTCAAAAGTGGATCCACCAATCAATAGCACACATTATTGTTGACAATTCTAGTGATAACTCAAAAGGAGTGTAGGAACTATTAGAAATTTGGGTTTAATAGATTAGGGAAAAATATATATTATGCAATCTTTAATCTATTTGTGAACACTATTGATCAAACTAAATCAGATACCCTTGATTGTAAATAAAACCTTACCTGAGGAGCGCACGGTTGTGGAGAGATCACTTTGTGGGGGGGAGGGAGGCAATAAAAGCTTCAACTTTGGCAGACGACACTCCTAACAAATGCTTGATTTTTTAAAAAATGATCCCGCATTATATTTTTTTTCTTTAAAGTATCTGAGTTCGTCGAAATTCCAACGGAAAGCATCCGTCGGAATTCCAATGAACTCGGGCATTTAAAAATTTAAAAAAAAAAATTGATCACAATATGCCTTGTCCATCGGAAACCTTCGTTGGAATTTGAGGCCAAATGTATTAGTGAAGGTGCTCTAGTTGCTCATGAGACACTTCATTCAATAAACTCTCATCATATTCTAGCTTATGTAGTTAAACTTGATATGATGAAAGAGAAATCAAATATTGATGTTGTCAAAATACCCAAATAACTATTTTTGTAGAGAGTCCATAAATACAGAGTATTGTCAATGCTCAATTCTCTTGTTTAATATATTATATTAATCTAGCTCCAAACAAAATCAACTCAAAATTATGTCCCTAGACCCCAAGAGAGGCATCATAAAAGTTCAAAAATTACACGCTCCAAAATAGTCATCATGATTGAAGTTACAATTAAAAAAATTTTAGTCACATCTACATTGCACTCCAAAGGTGTCCCATATCTACTTGAGATATTTTTTCAAATATTTAATGGATATTTAAGTATGTTAAAAATTATTCTTAAATATGTTAACTAATAGTTCATATGCCACAACCCTTCATTCATGGAGATATGATGCCAAATGATTCACATGCTCTAATTTTATAATGGCTTTATATCTACTTCACATGGCTAGATATCTCAGTCTCATGGGCATGGTCTAGTATGAAAGTCTACAAATCCTTTCATGGTGTATTGAGCAATAAAATTATATAATAGGTGTAGAGGATGGTGGAAAAGGGTTTGGAATCTTGGTATGTGTTGACTTCCAAAGATTCTTCTTATTATGAGGCCAGTCTAGAAGTTTCATAAATGTGGGACCATATGTGGTCTGTGAAACAACCTCTGAGATTTTAGAAGTCAACTCTTCATTTTCTATGAGGGTTTTGGAAAGGCAGAGAATTAAACATCAACTTAGCTAAACTAAGACAATACACCAATGCAAAGATTCTACAACACTTCAAACCCTTTTTCATAAAAGACAAGGAACTGCCAAATTTTTAGAATGAGCACAACACACCACATACCCTTCATTGTTGGAAGGAGAACACAATACACAAGGTTGTATAGACACAAGATATAAAATTCAAATCCTTATATGGAAATCACTTGTGTAGGCTTAGGGAAATGAGAATATCCTTTTATCTTTTCTAATGGTTAACCAGTTATAGATTCAACCTACCAAAAGGGCATAGTCTAATTTCTTAATTTGAGGAAAATGAAAGAATAAAAGATCCTTACATGATCCATAATTCACAAATTATGCTAGAAATCATAAAAGCCAAGACTCAGGACTATTAGTAGTATGTCCCTTATTAATGGTACAAAATATTACAAAACATTCAAACAAAGATAAAATGCGTGGAGAGGCAAAATTTCCACAATCCATTAGTTATTGGCTAAAGGCCACATTCATCTTAGTATTTTCCCATTGGGAGAACTTGTCATCTTTGTTGGGAAGAAGGACATATATTTTCACTTGTGCATTGATTAGCGTTAGTTGAATAAGGTGATGGTGAAGAACCAATATCCCTTGCCAAGGATAGATGATTTGTTTGATTAGATGAAGGAACTCAAGGTCTTCTCTAAGATCGATCTTAAGTCGGGGTATCATCAGCTTCACATTCATGAGGTTGATATTCATCAGACTAATTTTCTACTCATTATAAACACTATGAGTTCACGGTTTTCCCTTTTGTGTTGACTAATGCACCTTTACTCTTTATGAGTTTGATGAATGGAGTATTATGCACCTACCTTGACTAGTTTGTCCTTGTATTTCTTGATGACATTTTGGTTTGCTTCAGAATGATGGAGGAGCACGAGGTCTACTAGTGTTAGGTTTTGTAGTATCTTAGAGATCATCAACTGTATGACAACTTGGCCAAGTGTGAGTTCTGCTAGACAAAGGTGAAATATTTGGGTCATATCATTTCAGGAGAGGGCATCTCGATAGATCCCTCTAAGGTTCAAGCTATTGTTGATTGGCCAATGTCAACCAATATTTTTGAGGTCCATAGCTTCATGGGAATGGCAATATATTATCGTCATTTTGTGTAGGACTTTTCTAGACTGGCACACCTTATCACTTCTCTTTAGAGGAAAAGGAATAAGTTTTCTTGGTCAAAGAGGTGTGAGGTAGCATTTTAGGCTTTGCAGGAGCGACTAACCCATGCATTAATCTTGGCAGTGCTAGATCCAGTTGGATAATTTGTTGTGTGCACTAATGCATCTTTGGAGGTTTTAGGGGCAGTTCTCATGCAAGAAGGACATGCGATTTCATATGAGTCTCATAAGCTGAAGGATCATGAGCTAAACTAATTCACACCTAATTTGGAGTTAGTAATAGTTGTGAATTCACTTGTACATCATAGGAACTTTATTTTGGGTCATTGGTTTGAGTTTCATAGTGATCATCATAGTTTTTAGTATATTTTTACTCAATTGCACTTGAATGCTAGATAGCGCCATTGGATGGAGTTTCTTTGTGAGTATGATTTTGATGTCCACAAAATTCAGGGAAAGGAAAATTTTGTAGTAAATGCCTTGAGTATGAGGATACATAAGATTTCACTGATGACTCTTGATGTAGATTTATGGAGTCGCATCCTTGATGCACTTTTTCAAGAGGTGAGGGCACAAATTTAGTTAGGGAGGGCCTTAGAAGGCCAATTCTTAGGGTATTCTTTGGAATCATATGGACTATGGTAACATATTGGCCATATTTATGTCCCTATTATAGATGGTCTTCATACCTTTATCCAGATTGAGGCACATCATGCTCCTTATTTCATGCATATGGGTGCCAAGAAGATGAACTTAGATCTTTGACAGTTGTACCATTGGGTGGGGATGAGGGGCGATATTGCAGATTTTGTGTCTAGGTGCCTAGAGTGTTAGAGGGTGAAGGCAGAACATCGTTATCCTATAGGTCTCTTATAGTCACATCTCATTCCCAAGTGGAAGTGGTATACGATTTCTATGGATTTTATAGTGGGTCTACCTATGTCTTCTCATCGACATGATGTTATTATGGCTACAGTGGACAAAATATCCAAGGTAGCATACTTTTCCCCCATTAGAACATCTTATATTGTTGCTTCGATAGCACACATTTTCATGGAGGATTTTGTACGATTGCAAGGGATACCATGTAGGATCATATTAGATCAAGACTCAATGTATACTTATGTATTGTGGATATCTCTACAATATACATTGGGTGCCTAGCTCAATTTTAGTTCTGTATACCATCTTGAGACCAATGGCTAGACTAAGAGAGTTAATCAAGTATTAGAGGACATGCTTTGCATGTATGTGATGGATCAACAATATCTTTGGGAGGACAATTTGTACCTAGTAGAGTTTTCTTATAATAATGGGCAACATAGCTCTATTAACATGCCACATTTTTTAGATCTTTTATGGTTGGCCATGTCATCATTTAGAGGACTATGTTATTTTGGGTCCTAAGATGCTTCGGGACATGCAACAATAGGTAGTTCATATCAGGTAGCATTTGACCACAACTCAAGATCGAAAGTAGAAGTATGTCAATACCCATAGGATAGATCGCTAGTTTTTGGTAGGTGATCATGTGTTCTTGAGGGTGTATTGCAAGGCTCTAAGCTGGCACCATGTTTTGTTGTACCTTTTGAGATTCTAGAGAGGATCGGTCAAATTTCCTACCATCATGCTCTGCCACCTATCCTATCTTGCATTCCTTATGTCTTCCATGTTTCAGTGCTCAAATAGTATATTCTCTATGTGACTCATGTTCTTGATTGGAATGCTTTACAGGTCAAGGATGGGCAACTTTATTTGGAGCCCATTTGTATCCTTGAACATCGGAGGTTGACCCTTAGGGGTCAAGATATATAGCAGGTAAGGGTCTAAGGGGACCCAAGTGATGATAATTAAGCCACATCAAAGAATGATACATGGTTGAGAGAGTTGTACCTTATCTTTTTGTAAGCTTCTAGGAGTAAGCCTAGCCCTTGGGGGAGGATGTAATGCCTCCCATGTTTGTATTTTGTCAGTTACTTATTTTGATATGATATTGACTCATTTATGTTTTATCATGATTGTGTGTATATCATTATTTTGTATGGGCATCTATGAGGTGCATCCTTTGTATAGTTATATTCTTTTTTATATATATGTACCATCCTAGATTGTACACCCTCACAATTTAGTCCACATTTGGGCCCTCACCTTAGTGTTCATGTCCCAAAGCCGGTCTAGAACCTAATTCTACTCATACCATTCAAATCTAGCCTATTTTTCTCCTTGCACATCACTTGGCCCTTTTGTTCTGGTCCTCAAATGGGGTAGGACCAGGGCATGGCACCATTATCCTCATTAGGCCCAAGGAGTGTGATGCAAGTGCTAGGCTAGGTGAGTGTAATTCAAGACAAAATTGTCACAATAGGCCACCAAGGAAACCCAAAACACTCTACCAACCAGACTTACACCTTCAAATCACTCTTCAATAAATCATAAACAACATTCTGGACCCCAAGGATAACATTGACAAGATCTTGGGATCAAAAGTTGAAAATTTCTCAAGCCTACTCAAACCGGCTAAGCACCAAACTTGGCTTCAAGTTGGAATTTTGACAAAACAGTGAGTAGGGATCAAACCAAATGGTCAAGGTGGGTTCAAATTCCCATACAAACATGCTCCAGGTGTGGTGACACAACAAAGTGATCAATTCAACAAGGTTCCTTTGTAAAACCCCAAAATCCTTGTAGCCTTACTCAAGAGGACTTAACAAAGCAACTTTGCAAACTTGCAAATGAACAACAAAAAAAAATGGATATACAAATACCCTTTATTGAGAAAGGTCTAAATCCAAAAGGAGGAAGTCTGGAAAGCAAAGGAGACCTGCTGCCCTTCCCAATCAAGTAGGCCTAATTAAGGCTTAGATAGGTGGGTTTGTGAAGGAAGTGCATGAAAATTGATGGATCAGAATGTGTCACCAATTGGTAAAGTGCTGTCCACACCCCAATTGACCAAATCCATGAGTTTTTGCATTGGTTCAACCCCTATTTTGTTTTATCACCAATTTTGCATTTGAAAACTAGGTTGTCACATGAGGATGCCAACCTAAAAATCAAAGGAAAAAGCCAAAAACATCTTCCAACCTGCAAATTTCTTCCATAATCATTGAATATATATACAAACCTCTCATTCCACCAATTTTTATAAGTTTTATACAGTGGACATGAGAGGCAATGCAAAAAGTGGTCAAACCCCTAGGGTTATGAGAGTTTCAAAACTGTTTTTAGAAAAAATGCAATAACTTTCGAACCAGAGCACTTAGAGACCTCAAATCAAAAGAAAAAGAAAGGTAAGAGGCCCCTCAATCTGAATCCATAAGTTAGAACTTCCCAGTAGTCTGAAAAAAATCCGTACAAGAGCAAAAACGTGACTGTTTGCAGGAAAACAAGGTTTTTTATTGATTTCAAAAATGAAAATTTACATCCAATCCTTCATCACCCACCTAAAAGGGCTTATGAAGGCCTCCCCCATCAGTTACAACCAATTTTTGAACTAATTATCCAATGGGGAAGGTTATTTACTTACAAACAAAAAGTTGTCAAATGTTGTTATGACAACAATGACATTTTTTTTTGACAATTTTTGCTCAAAAGCACTTAAAAGTGAAAAATAACTTTCTAAATCCTACCAATGGTCATGAAGGACCAATTTATTGCCAAAAACAAGAAAATAACTCAAAAATCAAGTTTTATGACCCTTTGACCATAGTTGACCAAGTGGCTCATAAATTGCCAAACTTGGGACTAGGCCTCACAAATGGATCAAAAACAAGAATAATAATTCCTAGCATGAAATAAACATTCCAAGACACCTTAGGAGTCATAAAAAAAAGTAGGATAATCAAGTTTTTAAAGTTGGTGCTCTTGCAAAATACTCCCCATGAGTTTTTGAACTCAAGTTCCCACTTGAGTCAAGTTTATCAAGTGAAGATCCATGATTTTGGATCTGCTCTTCAGTCATCCATGTGGCATCAATGGTGGGGAGTCCTTTCCACTTTACCAGGTACTGCAAATATGTCTTCTTCCTGGTTTGTTTCAAAATTTTAGAATCCAAGATCTTTTCCAACTCAACTGGCTTGCTTTGAGGAAGGTTGGTGACATAGTCTTCTTGGTCATGAAAGATTTGATCATTGGAAGTACCTGCACCTTCAGAAGGACCTGCAACAATGTCAATACCTGCATCACCTTTATAAGAGGTCAGATCACAAATATTGAAAATAGGAGAAATTTGCAAAGTAGGAGGAAGAGAAATCTCATAAGCATTGTCACCCATTTTGTTCAAAATGGTGCATGGTCCCACTTTCTTCATATGCAACTTGGAATATCTACCCTTAGGCAATCTTTCCTTCCTGAGGTATGCCCAAACTTTGTCTCCAATTCTGAAATGTACTTCCTTTCTCTTTTTATCAGCTTGGGCTTTGTACTTTTGAGTAGTATTTTGAAGGGTTTGTTTCACCTCTTCTTGCACTTTTGCTATCAAATCTGCAAGTTCCTCTCCTTGTGCACTGATTTTAAAATCAGATGGTAGATCTACCAAGTCTAAGGGACCCCGAGGATGCATGCCAAACACTGTTTGAAAAGGAGTCTTCCCTGTTGATCGGTTTAGAGAGTCATTGAATGCAAACTCCGCTTGAGGGAGTACCATCTCCCAATTCTGATTGTATTGCTTTGTTAGGCATCTAAGTAGATTACCTAATGACCTATTCACCACTTCTGATTGGCCATCAGTTTGTGGGTGATATGCAGAACTATAGGTCAGATTTGTGCCCAATTTCTTGAACAAAGTTCTCCAAAAATGGCCTTGAAACTTCACATCTCTATCTGAGACAATTGTTTTTGGTAACCCATGAATTCTAACCACTTCTTTGAAGAAGAGATGGGCAATATGTGAAGCATCATTTGTGCTTTTGCAAGGTACAAAATGTACCATCTTGCTGAACCTATCCACAATGACAAAAACACTATCATACCCTTGCTTACTCCTAGGCAATCCCATTACAAAATCCATTGAGATTGATTCCCAAGGCCTAGAAGGTATTAGTAAGGGCTGATACAATCCTTGATTGGTTGACACACCTTTTGCTTGCTGACATATTGTACAAATTTGAACAAACTTTTTGACATCATTTGCCATTTTAGGCCAAAAATAACTCCTTTTGACTAGATCTAGAGTTTTATCAATACCAAAATGACCACTCATGCCACCACAATGTTTTTCCTTGATAATATTAGACCTCATTGAGCATTTAGGAATACAAAGTTGAGATCCTTTAAACAATAAACCATCTTGAATGAGAAAATCTGAAAAATCAGTGTGATATTTACCCACAAGTTTAGAGCAAACCTCAAAAGCTTCACCAAAATATGAATCACCTGCATAGAGAGTCTTCAAGGCATCAATACCAACGCTTTGAAGTTGGATTTCTTGCACCAAACCCACTCTTCTGCTTAATGCATCAGCCACTTTGTTGGCTTGACCCTTTTTGTGCTTGATAGTGAAAGTATAGGCTTGAAGTTGCTCCATCCATTTGATGTGTTTAACACTTAGTTTCTCTTGTGAGTTTAGGTAGCTAAGAGCATGATTGTCTGTGAAAACCACAAACTCCTTTGGTAGAAGGTAGTGTCTCCATTTTTTCAATGCTTGAACCATTGCATAGAGTTCAAGGTCATAAGTAGAATACTTCTTCTTGGCCTCATTGAGTTTTTCTGAAAAGAAAGCAATAGGTCTGTTTTCTTGGCTTAGGACAGCCCCTATAGCCAAGTTGCTAGCATCTGTTTCAACTGTAAACACTTTGCCAAAATCAGGCAAGGTTAGAATAGGATATTGTGCCACCCTATTCTTCAAATATTGGAAAGCCTCATTGGCTGCATTAGTCCATACAAACTTAGTTTTTCTACCACCTTTAATTGTATCCAACAATGGAGCACAAATATGACTGAAATTTTTAATAAACTTCCTATAAAAGGTGGCTAATCCATGAAAACTTCTCACATCACCTGGATTCTTTGGTTGAGGCCAACTTACAATGGCTTCTACCTTGCTTGGATCCATCTTTAGTGTGCCTTGAGAGATGACAAAGCCCAAAAATGTGAGCTCCTTCTGCATAAAGATACACTTCTCTAGATTGATGATTAGTTTGTGCTCATGAAGCTTCCTTATAACCTGCTCCAAATGGTTAATATGCTCTTCTAAAGTGCTGCTAAAAATCAGAATATCATCAAGATATATAACCACAAACTTACCATTGAAATCTTTGAAGATTTCATTCATCAACCTCATGAATGTGCTTGGAGCATTGCTCAAACCAAAAGGCATGACAAGCCATTCATACAAACCATCTGTTGTCTTGAATGCAGTCTTCCATTCATCTCCCGGTCTGATCCTTATTTGGTGATAACCAGATTTGAGATCAACTTTAGAGAAGTAGCAAGCATTTCCAAGTTGATCCATTAGGTCCTCCATCCTTGGAATTGGGAACCTATATCTTATTGTGATCTTGTTTATAGCTCTACTATCAGTGCATAACCTCCATTTCCCATCTTTCTTGGGTGCTAATACTGCTGGTACAGCACAAGGGCTAAGACTCTTTTGAATGAGTCCCTTTTTCAACATCTCATGAACTTGTCTTGAGATCTCAGCATTCTGATTGGGTGTCATCTTGTATGGTGCCTTGTTGGGCAATGATGCACTAGGAATCAAATCAATTTGGTGGCACACATCTCTCAAGGGTGGGAGGGTAGGGGGAAACTCACTTGTGTTGACTTCCTTATACTTGTCAAGTAAACCTTTCACAACATCAGGAATAGGTGCTATAGGATCAGATTCATCTTTGTCCTTGGGTTTCACAACCAAAACAAAACTCTCTTCTTGAGACTCTTTCAATGTTTTTACCATCTCTTTCTCACCAATTACTATAACTGTGGGCTCTTTCTCTACCTTAGTGTCAGGCAAAGGTTTCATGGTATAGGTGACTCCATCTTTTACAATGGTGTATGTGTTCTTCCTACAACTATAGGTGGCATCCATGTCATATTGCCATGGCCTCCCTAGTAGAAGATGGCAAGCATCCATCTCTACAATATCACATAAAACTTTGTCCTTAAAGTCACCTAAAGAGAACTCAACCATGGTTTGATCAGTCACAAGAGTTTGCTGCCCCTTAGTAAGCCAAGAAACATGATAAGGAAAAGGATGAGCAGATTTGGTTAGTCCAAGTTTATCTACCATTTCTCTAGAAACCAAATTTTCAGTTGAACCGGAATCTATGAGTAGGTTACACACTTTACCTTGGCACCTTATCCTTGTCCTAAAGAGATTCTTCCTTTGGGGGGGTTCTTGGGTGTGGGGAACTTGTAGGAAGGCCTGCCTCATCATTAGGATTGTACCTTCTTCAGCATCAAGTTCATGTCTCTCCTCTTGGACCACTTGAGTTCTTCTTTCACCTTGGTTATTGTTATTGTTTCCTCTTTCAGGGCACCTTCCAGCATGGTGTCCTAATTGATTACAATTGAAGCATTTGAGGGGTTCATTTGATCTCCCTCTTCCTCTACCAAAATGTCTCCTCCCTCTAGAGTTTCCTCTACCACCATAGTCACCTTGTTCTTTGTTTCCTTGGGGCTGCTCCCAAGATTTGCTGTCATTACTTGACTGCCCTTTACTCCAAAAATTGCTCTTGCCTTTGGGGTTCTTGTTGAAATTGCTCCCTTTACCCTTGTTGCCTTGGTCTTGCCTCCTCTTCAACTTCTCTTCCACTTTAAGTGCCAATTGGTAGCATTGTTGTACTGTGGTGGGGGTACACAAATTTAACTCATCTTGGATATTCATTTTTAAGCCATTCAAGTACCTAGCTAACCTTTCACTTTCCCTTTCCACGGTCTTGGACTTCAAACACAACTTTTGGAACTCCTCGGTGTATGTGCTAATGTCCATGTCCTTTTGCCTGAGATTTTGCCTCCTCCTATGAAGTTGAACTTCATAATCTACAGGGATATAGGCCTCATGTATCTTGGCCTTCATGGTTTTCCAAGAGGTGATCAAACTCTTGTCCTCTTTCACCCTTTCTCCTTGAAGAAAGTTCCACCATGTCAAAGCTCCACCTTTCATCCTGGACTTTGCTATCTTGACCCTCTGACTTTCAGGGATCTCTTCACAATCAAAGAAACAATCTAGGGCATCAACCCATTCAGTGACCACATCAGGGTCCATCTTGCCATTGAAGGTAGGCAAGTCAAGCTTACTATCAGTGGTTCTCCTTGCCACTGTCTTGAGGGCATTCACAAGGTACCTTTGGTCTGCAGGTACATCATCAGCATCATCCTGCCATGAGGGTTCTTCTTCTTCTTCAACCCTTTCTCCAAGGTCTTCTCCTTGTCCCCTCTCTCTAAGCCTGCGGTTAAGACTATTTACTTCATTCATAAGGGATTGCACCCTTTTTGCCAATTCCACATTTGTCATGTGGGGTGGAAGTCTTTCATTGTTATCATATTCATCTGCATTGTTCTCTGACATATTTCCCTCCTTAGGTTCAAACCCTAAGCTCTGATACCACTTGATGCAAGTGCTAGGCTAGGTGAGTGTAATTCAAGACAAAATTGTCACAATAGGCCACCAAGGAAACCCAAAACACTCTACCAACCAGACTTACACCTTCAAATCACTCTTCAATAAATCATAAACAACATTCTGGACCGCAAGGATAACATTGACAAGATCTTGGGATCAAAAGTTGAAAATTTCTCAAGCCTACTCAAACCGACTAAGCACCAAACTTGGCTTCAAGTTGGAATTTTGACAAAACAGTGAGTAGGGATCAAACCAAATGGTCAAGGTGGGTTCAAATTCCCATACAAACATGCTCCAGGTGTGGTGACACAACAAAGTGATCAATTCAACAAGGTTCCTTTGTAAAACCCCAAAATCCTTGTAGCCTTACTCAAGAGGACTTAACAAAGCAACTTTGCAAACTTGCAAATGAACAACAAAAAAAAATGGATATCCAAATACCCTTTATTGAGAAAGGTCTAAATCCAAAAGGAGGAAGTCTGGAAAGCAAAGGAGACCTGCTGCCCTTCCCAATCAAGTAGGCCTAATTAAGGCTTAGATAGGTGGGTTTGTGAAGGAAGTGCATGAAAATTGATGGATCAGAATGTGTCACCAATTGGGAAAGTTCTATCCACACCCCAATTGACCAAATCCATGAGTTTTTGCATTGGTTCAACCCCTATTTTGTTTTATCACCAATTTTGCATTTGAAAACTAGGTTGTCACATGAGGATGCCAACCTAAAAATCAAAGGAAAAAGCCAAAAACATCTTCCAACCTGCAAATTTCTTCCAGAATCATTGAATATATATACAAACCTCTCATTCCACCAATTTTTATAAGTTTTATACAGTGGACATGAGAGGCAATGCAAAAAGTGGTCAAACCCCTAGGGTTATGAGAGTTTCAAAACTGTTTTTAGAAAAAATGCAATAACTTTCGAACCAGAGCACTTAGAGACCTCAAATAAAAATAAAAAGAAATTTAAGAGGCCCCTCAATCTGAATCCATAAGTTAGAACTTCCCAGTAGTCTGAAAAAAATCCGTACAAGAGCAAAAACGTGACTGTTTGCAGGAAAACAAGGTTTTTTATTGATTTCAAAAATGAAAATTTACATCCAATCCTTCATCACCCACCTGAAAGGGCTTATGAATGCCTCCCCCATCAGTTACAACCAATTTTTGAACTAATTATCCAATGGGGAAGGTTATTTACTTACAAACAAAAAGTTGTCAAATGTTGTTATGACAACAATGACATTTTTTTTTGACAATTTTTGCTCAAAAGCACTTAAAAGTGAAAAATAACTTTCTAAATCCTACCAATGGTCATGAAGGACCAATTTATTGCCAAAAACAAGAAAATAACTCAAAAATCAAGTTTTATGACCCTTTGACCATAGTTGACCAAGTGGCTCATAAATTGCCAAACTTGGGACTAGGCCTCACAAATGGATCAAAAACAAGAATAATAATTCCTAGCATGAAATAAACATTCCAAGACACCTTAGGAGTCATAAAAAAAAGTAGGATAATCAAGTTTTTAAAGTTGGTGCTCTTGCACCAGAGTGGTGCCTTGGTCCTCTCAAATTGGACCTTAATTTGGCCCCTCCTAATGGTCACAAGTTGGCAGGAATGCAATCTCCATGTCGGCCTATGTTATAAGATTAAGATTTTTTTTATGGGAAAGTATAAAACGAGGTCCATCCCTCTTATTTCAGGGTCACACAAGATCATAGGAGAATCATAAGATGCCTGATCAATCCATATTCAAGCATTGAAGCATTCATCATCAAGAATTTCTAGATATCTTCAAGGCTGCATATTCTTCATTTATGCATTGTGGAGCAACATTGCACCATTCATATGCAAGCATGTGTGTGTGATTAGGGTTTTTTCAAGTTCATGTTATTTCATACAACATATGTGGTTACATTCAAGAAGAAAAGCATCATTATCCATCATTGCAAATCTGAGGTATATATTTCTATCATTTTTTTCAATATTTGTGTAGTGTCAAAAATTGCATACCCCTTTAATTCAACCTACATATTTTGTAACCAATTTGGTGTCCATTCCCATAGCACCTGAGTAGGCTCATTCAAGCCCTTGCATTAGCCTTTTCCCTCTCAGGATGCTCAAGACACCTTTCAGTAGCTATCCTTCAACTTTTGTTTCATGCTAGCGGAATGTCTCCCTTATCTCCTATCATTTTCAAGCGTGATTCATTTGGACACTAGCACACCACGTGGACATTTTCACGTCATGCATTAGTCCCACAACATCTTAATATTTGAATGCCAGTTCTGAGTGCACCTTTCCACTTGTCACCTATCTTGGTCAGTGGAAATGGCTAAGAGTCTTCTAAATGGCTCGCCAGCCCTCTTTTCCCTCTTCTCTCCTCATTCAGGCTCTTTAGCTTCTCCAAACAATTTATTTTGGCTCTCTTTGTTATTCAACCTCTCTTAGCTCTTGCTAAAACAGTCTCTAGTTTTCTACAACACTCTCAAGCTCTTACAATATTATTTTGCAACTCTCTTAGCTCTCTCAATCCTCTTTGGTAATATCTATCTATTTATCCTATCTCTGAGCATCTTGGGATTTATCACATCCCTCTTTTATCATTTATCATTTATCTTATCTTGCATTTATCTTTTATTATATCAATCTATCTAGCTATCTATGGAGGTGGAAATACCAAAATAGGGATTTGACTGAGGTAAGTCCCCAAGTAGCCCCAAACATTTTTCCTTTCTAGCTTGTGTGTAGGTTGCATTAGAGAAAGATTTATCCAACTAGAGGCTTCATAGCATGGACATATTGTCTGTCTACTTTCTTCTCTTTTCTCTTATTTCATTTTATTTCCTAGTTGTCTATATTTTAATGTTATCGCACTTCTTTAATTTATTTGTATGACCATCAGTCCCTTCTCTATATGGTTCTTTGTTTCTGTCTATACAGGATGTTAGCACACCATGTTGGAGTCCTAGTTCCACGTGTTCATCCTAGTCATAGAGAGATACCATAACTGTCTAGAAGGTCTATCTATCTTGTATTATCTTAGTTCTATATCTCGTATCCCTTGCCTCACCTTTAGAGCCATTTTTCAGTGAAGTAGCGACAGATAGTTTGTTCTCTGAGCTTCATCATCTTAGAGGTAACAAATTCCCACCTCTACAATTTGCAATATTACATTCAAGGTTAATTCCTAAACCAGGGTTTGACTTAGGAAAACCTCTATTCCCAACCTATTTCCCCTTCTTTTTGTGTGTGGGAAATAGGTACAAGCTGTGATATTCAAAATAAGCATTATTTACAGTGACGAATTGATCCCCCATTGGAGTGCAAAAAGTTTGGATGATCAAGGCGATGGGCAATATGGTCCCTACATTTTAGGAGCTCTATCTAGGATCAAGTCCAAATATGCTTACATTTCTTAGATCCATGTTCATGGCTCAATCTCGCAACTATACCTTACTGTTTATGCATTTCTACTTCAATTTCCAACACTTTTACCCTAATTTCAGAAATTCAACTAACAAAAGAGGGTTTATTAATTCACATCATCAAAACCCCAATCCAATCAAAATTATCAATCCTAATCCTTGTTGGTTTGTGACTAGATCTATTGGATTGGGACCCTCTATTAAATGTAATTTTCTTTAAGTCATAAAATTAGTAGTTTCTTCTTTCTATGGTGGAAACCCTAATTTTTCACCATTACATTTTTGTGGACCCAAATTCTTCTATCTCTCCTAGGATATCTAATGTGAATGAAGAAAGAGATAATACTCCTATCAATAATCTATCTAATGGAGATTAAACATTAAAGAGAAACATGGCACCATCTTCTTCTCATACGCATGCCCTAGTGCAAGGCAAGATCAAGATATTGGTGTTTCCATCTCTCTAGATCCTCCTTATTCTCCTAGAGCCTATCTTAGTCATCAAAATATTTATAGAGAAGATTATGTTATACATTTTATTCATGATCTATCTCCCCACACAATATTAAGCAAAGATGAGGCCTTAGATGATAAGGATCTTCCTTCCCAATCTACTAGAGAGGATATCCCTTCTCCACATGATATCCTCCTCCACATGCTATCCCTTCTATTGGTATTATGGATGTTTTGCATTGGTTTTTTCATTGATGTCAACACTTGTCAACACTTATCAGCACTGGAGATCTTTGGTTATGTTCACCAACATGTTCAATGACTTAAGCACAGTCACCGATATTTGGTTCACCAGTGGGTTATATTGTTCACCGACATAGAGGATGACTTATTATCATCTGGAGATTACTTGATTATGTTGAAGACATGGTTTGGACACTTGTTTTTGGTGATTTGGTTATTGATCTAATCGAGTTTGCATATTTGTTGTTACCGGCAAATTGGTCTAGGTTATGGACCGATAAGCGTTATCTATTCCAGATCAGCATGACACGTTATGGAGATGATTTATTGATTGGTTATTATTGTAAATGCATTAAGCCGACATGATGCATTGCATATTGATTCATTTGTAATTGATTTAATTGTAACATTCTTAGTGAGCCGACCTACACATTTGGTCTTAGGTTTTGGTATATATGTAAGATCTCATTTGTAATATTGATATAGGGAATGAAATAAGGTATTACAAGGTTGTTATATTCGGTATATGCAAATATAAGTAGAGATATACATGTAGACATCATTTTAAGATTCAAGGAAGGTTATGAAGAAGACAATCAGAGATTAACCGGTACTGAATCTGATATATGAAGATGTTATTTTGAGCAGTACATTATCATTGGATTTAACCATCCAATTTTAGTCAGTGTGACTCTAATTTTGTGATTGAGCAGTGAGCTCTAGGCAGTTGGCCTTTCTGCATGTGCAGACCCCATTTGTACACACATACTATTTGTAGTAGTATCATCTGATTGTGGGTAAGTTTTCCCACCATGGTTTTTCCCCTTATAGTGTTTCCACGTATAAATATCTATGTTATGTGTTGTGGATGTTATTTGTCTTTCTGTTTCATGCATTAATCTTTACTGGTATTGTTATTAACTATTAAACTGTCAATCAACATTAAGTTTGGTTTACTGGTATTATGCATCAAGTTTGATTAAGTTATCTTTGGACTACTATTAATAGACAATTGATTCACCCCCCCTCTCTTAGTTGCCTCCGGGTCCTAACACCTTCTTCATCTTGTATTATCCTAAATTGTATCCCTTTACAATTTAGACCATATTTGGGGCCCTCACCTTAGTGTTCACATCCCTATGCTTGACTAGGACCCATTTATGCTTGCACAATGTAAATATGACCTTAATATCACATTTTACCTTGCATTGCCCCTTTATCGTAGCCCCATATTAGGGTAGGACAAAGACATGGTGCCTTGGTTCTCATTGGGACCATGGTGCCATGCCATGGTTCTCCCTAATTGGGCCCTATTTTAAACCCATTTCTCCATCTCAAATTTGAGCGAGAAACCTTTCTTCGTGTCAGCCTATTTCAGAAAATTAACATGTTTTTTGACAGGCAAGTATATAAGGAGGCTTTCCCCTCTCATTTTGGATATAGATGGATAATAAGGCGACATACAATCAAGCAATCAAGCAATCAAGCAATCAAGCATTTATAGAGGTCTTCAAGGGTGCATATTCTTTATCTATCTATTATGGAGAAAATTTACATCATTCGTATGAAATGATGTATGTGTGATTAGGGTTTTTTCATGTTGATGTCATTTCATACAACATATGTGATTATATTCAAGAAGCAAAGCATCATTATCAGTCATTGTAGATCTGAGGTATATCCTTCCATTATTATTTCAGTATTTGCAATGTTTTATTCAAGGTTGATTCCTCACCTGTGGTTAGACTTAGGCAAACCCCTATTTTCAACCTTTTTCCCCTTCTTTTTGTGTGTAGGAAACAAGTACGGAGTTGTGATCTTTGAGATAAGCTTTATTTATAGTGATGAATCAATCCCTCTTCGGTGTGCAAAACGTTTGGAGGACCATGGTGACCACCACCATGGTCTTGACATTTTAGGTGCTCTTTTGGGGATCATATCCAAGTATGCTTACATTTCTCAGTTCCAGGTGCATAACTCAATCCTACATCTATAGCTCTTTGTTTTCATGGTTTTTCCTTCATTTCTAGCACTTTATCTAAATTCAACAATTCAACTTACAAAAGAGGATCCCAAATCAATCAATCCAATTAGTATTTAATCTAAATATTTGTTAATTTTTTATTGAATCTATCAGATTCCCCCTCTTTTGAATTCAATGGTCATCCCATGCAAAAATTAGTGGTTTTCTCCCTCTAATGGTGTAAACCCTAATTTTCACCATTACACATCTACTTGTCCCTTTGTTCCTTCTAAACACACTTACACTACAAACTTCAAAGAAATATATTACAATGTTCCTCTACCTTTTCAATTAAAATATTCCTATAGGAGTGACTTTAACATAATGTCAAAACAAGGTTTTAGAGGACGAGGACTTCAAAATTTTGAAAAAGGATTTCGAGTCCCTATAAACCGTCCTATACAAACTAACATAGAAGGCTTAGGAAATGATCATAAGTCTCTTATGGATGATCTCTTTAGGATTAAATATTTCAAACACCATCTTGCAAGTCAACAAACCATTCATTTAGATAAAAGTGATTCTTCTTCAAAACCTCCTTTTTGTTCATATTGCCAAACTAATGATCACACTACCAATGATTGTCCTGATTTTCAGAATACAATGAAAGGACTCATTGATAGAGGCATAGTTAAAATCATAGATGACAATCCTTCTTCTTCTAGAAACCCTTGCCCTATATCACAAGAGACAAAGCCTATTCTTATTGATGATCAAGAAAAGTTAGCAACTAGAATCTTTTGGAAGTTAAAATATGACAAGAATGTTGTTTTTCCTTCTATAAAATTTAGCAAAAAGCATAAAAAAAGGTGACGAGCATTGTCTTTTTCATCATAGTTATTTTCATTCTCTTGGAAAGTGTAAAGCATTTAAGGACTTTGTTCAAGAGAAATTCGATACAGCTAAAATAAATCTCTCTATTGATATTTCTCTCTTTCTTGGTGGGAAAGTAGTGCCTTAGTACTCTTCTCACCCTTCATGTTGCTCCTCACCTTATGACACATGCATTTAACTTAATTAGAGGCTCTTTGTCATTAGAAGTGGTTATTTTTCAATTTTAAACATCTTGGGGCAGCAACATGGTTCATTCTTGCCTCTGTACTTGGAGGGTAAAATCCTTATTCTTTTCTCTCTCTTCCCTTTAGGGGTTGCATTTTTCATATTTTGACATCCTTTCTCACATAAAATGGTATGTATCTTATGACTAGTCCCTCCTTGGGGGAATCTATGATCTTTACTCCTTTTTCTCTCTTTCTCTTTTAAGATTACCTCTTCTAAAGAGTTGCATTTTACATAAATTAATGTTTTTTCTTACATTCAGTATTAATATGAGTTCATTGTGCATTTGCTTATGTTTATCTCTCCTTAGAGGTTGTGTAATTCTTCTCATTGTCTGTACACTTGGGGAACAATGATATCTTCCTTCCTACTTTCTAAGTATCCATTTCTCCCTAGTTGGATGGTGTTTGTTTATGATTTGATGTCATTCCTTGTGTGAAGTTGTTGTTTGCTCAAGGATTCTCTCTTATGCAAGAGGTGTATGTCCTCGGCTGCAACCTCTTATTCACTTGACAATGCATATCTATTATAAACTTACCCCTCACATTGGGTCTATTATCACTGTTTAAAAATTGGGTTCTTCTTTTCCCATAATTGGCTATGGTTCATTAAAAAAATTTCAAATAGGGTGTAATCCCAAGTGCTTCAGCTTTGTTCTAAACCTTAGGGGTTTAAGGGTTTTTGATTTTTATCCTTTTGTGTTAAACCCTCTAGTTTCTAATCTTCTGTTACTTTATTCACTTAAGATATGGGTCGTGGGGTCGTGGGAAGTGTCCCCCCTTATTATTTGCCTAGGCGGTTACGTTGATTATTTGAAAATTTTATGCCTTGTATGCTTTTCTTCTAAAGTTGTCGGGCCCAGTAATTAGTGATCAATTTGAGAGATAATCCAACGGCCCGCGCTATTTCGCAAGGGTAAAATGCTCACCCTTTAGGCCCGCGAAATAGAAAGAATTAATGAGGACCGTCCATGTGTCATGATGAAGGAAGTAAAGGAGGTAGCTGTCAAAGGTGGTCGGAGCCCTGTGGCTTTCTTCTGGAATTTTAAAAGGTAGCACGTGGCACAAGTCACCACAGTCAATGGGTTAGGATTAAAGGTTCGAAGTGGGCCCCAGAAATGACCTGGCAAGTATAGCTGTTAACAATCTATTGAGACCCTATGACTTCCTTCTGGCAAATGACAGAGTGACAAGTCAGCTCCGAAAGTGACAAGGTGCCAAGTGTCCATGACGAGTCCACGGGCCCACCTCTCCTGAAAGCATTCTCAAAGGATTAAATGCCAATTAATTTGAGAGATGATCCAACGGCCCACGCTATTTTGAAAGGGTAAAATGCTCACCCTTTAAGCCCACGAAATAGAGAGAATGAACAAGAACCGTCCACGTGTCATGATGATGACGTGAGAGATAGACCTGTTGAGACGAAAGTAAGGCCCCTCGTAGTGTCCTTTTGGCGAATGACAGAGCGACAAATCAGCGCCGCAGGTGACTGGATACCAGGTGTTAGTGACAAGTCCATGGGCCCACCATTCCTGAGAACCTTTTCAAAGGATTAAATGCTGATCAACTGCAGGGATGATCTGACGGTCGGTGCTATTTCGCAAGGGTTAAGTGCTCACCCTTTAGGCCCGCGAAATAGCGAGAATGAGCAAGAACTGTCCACGTGTCATGATGATGATGTGAGAGATAGACCTATTGAGACAAAAGCGGGGCCCCTCGTAGTTTCCTTTTAGCGAATGACAGAGCGACAAATCAGCGTCGCAGGTGATTGGATGCCAGGTGTTAGTGACGAGTCCGTGGGCCCACCATTCCTGAGAACCTTTTCAAAAGATTAATTAGTGATCAACTTGAGGGTTGATCCAACGGCTTGCGCTATTTCGCAAGGGTAAAGTGCTCACCCGTTAAGCCCACGAAATAGCGAGAATGAGCAAGAACCGTCCACGTGTCATGATGACACATGGTCAAAGAAGAAAGTGTGGGCCCGCCAAGGTGGAAACGTCGTTGTAAAAAAAGACACGCGGCCAGTATCAAATGGAATGCGAAGGGAATTTTAAGGCCAATGATTTGATGCCACGTGGTATTATGTAGCCAATAGAAAAGCGGGACCCAGATTAAAGACAAAGCCGTCAGTAACGAAAAGGTAATAGTGAAACACTTGCAGGAATGTTATGACCCGTTGGAGCGAAAAATATGAATTCTCGTATGAATTCGATTTTGAAGGGACGGCCGAAGCATGCGGAATTAGTGTCATAGTTAAGGCCCTGAGTACAAGTATTTGATTTCCTAACAACCAAGTGAAGATATCTTTCAAAAGATTTTGCAGAAGAGCAGACGTAGAGTTATCTTTTTCAGATACAGAATAGGCGGTTCAGTTGCAGAGCAAATTCCTTCAAGCAAGCATCAGGTTCTCTCATATTTGGTAGCAATTCTTGTGTGGTGTTTTAAGTAAAATCATTCAAGTGTTGCAGGATTGTTTAAGAGTGATATTCATCTTCTCGCGTTTTCAAATGGCTCTTAAAAGGGAATTTTCTGGCAAGGTTAATTATTTAGAAAGAAGTGTATGTGATGATTTTTTAGAACAGTTGACATTGTCAACTAACCAGGCATCAAAGGCCAAAGAGTTAGTGCCTAGGGCTCCCCGTCTGAAGATAGGAGAAGGATTGTATGATAAGGGTTATTGGCTGAGAGACCCACAGGTGGGACTGTCCGGGTTGGGATTATTTAAAGTCGGATTTGGAATGAGAAATTCTCCTGCCCCTCAAAACAGTATTTGGGAGCTAGATGTTGGGAAGTTGGTAGTCCCAGGGGTATTCATGGATACAGACTTGTTAACCCAAATGGCATTAAATTATGATCCAGTAACAAGATGCATCCGGGACATAAATGGGAAAACCCTTGTGGAAATTAATGCTAAGGAATTTAGGACAGCATTTAGACTCAATGAGTTCACAAACTTCCTGGAACCCATAAATTTCACATCATTAGCCCAAGTATACAGTGCACAGAGGAGTCATCTCAGGAATGGGCCTCTTAAAGAATTTTTTCTGAAAATAGGAGGGTTAGCAGTTGTAGGACCCAATACGCAAGAGCCTTTCTCATTGAGTATGTTTACCTTGAGGGCTAAAGGAATGTATTGGGCACTTTGCCAAGTTCTAGGAGAGGATGCTGAAGCAAATATGCCGAATCACTACTTGCTAATGATTGTTCAGATTTTGAATCCTTCTCTTGCTATCACATTTGATTATGCTTCTTTTATTGTCGATGCTATCCATGGAGGGCTGATAGGAATAAAGAATGGAAAGGTGGATAGACCTTTTGGATGGTATTTTCTCTTAATGCACCTTTTTCTCTTCAAAGGTGGTGATTATTTTGCTAGTGGATTGGACCTAGTTAAAGAGAAGGAAGGAGAGAAAATGTCAGTACAATTATGGAGTACTGTGTTGTCATGGGACAGAGAGGATGCTAGTTTCCTAAAGTTTGATAAATATTTTGCATCTAAAATAAGGACTCTCCTTTGCTCTGATAACCCAAGAGTCCCCAAAGTTCTTCTGGAATTCATAAGGCCAAAAGAATTCACAGAGAACATCAAAATTGTTCATAACTGGGGCGACATGTATTTATATCCAGTCTCCACAGTTTTCAAAGTTTTTGGTTTCAGGGGTACTACATTTTTGTTACCTTACCAGGTCCCTCTCAAAGTGGGAATAGCGGAGATCCTTAGGCAAATTGGTGGCCTACAAGAAGCAGAGTGAACAGGCAAAGGCAAAGGGACTATTTTCCCTGCAGCTACCATAGCCCACCAATTCGTAATTACAAAGGGAGGCTGGAATTGCTTTGAGGATTTCCTCAAACCTTACCATTTATCCACTGCAGTGTCCAGGTGTGCTGATCCAGAGGACTTCTTCAATGGTGTGTTCAGGAAGAAGGTAGCATGCAGAGGTAGGCCTCATCAATTCCAATTTCCAAAAGACCTCATCAGAAATGAATTTGATTTGGATGAGCAGGAATTAAGGAAAGAAAAATGGGTGGCTTACAAGAAAGCCTTGGATTTTGTGCATCAATTTGATGCTAGCTATGACCCATTGTCTAGCTTCTTCCCATTGGAAGAAAAAATAAAATTTTTCATTGTTTGTTTTGAAGATGTGATGCAAACACTGAAGGAGAAGAGGGAAGCTGTAATTAAGAGTAACCCTGAAAAGGCTAGAATGATCTTGAGCAAATCAGCTTCCACCAAAGCAATTCCTCCTGGTGATTATACATTGCACAAGAAATCAGGTTATAGTATGCTAGTGCCTACAACAGGGGATCCCTCCACATCCAAAGGAAAGAGGAAGGTACAAGATGTCATTCACATCCAGGATAGCCCAAAGAAGCAAAGGGTGGGGAAGGAAGTGCAATCAGATACACCTTTGTATTCCCCATCCCAATCCCCTATCCATATAGGCGATGAACAAGCAGGAGCCGAATACCTCTTGCAGTTGGGTAGCTTGGGTGAAATCACATACACCTATGATGAAGTGGAGGAGGGAATGCCAGAAGAGTCCATTGATGCTGAAATGGACATCACCTCTACTGAACTTAAAGGCCAGGAGTGGGATCCTAAGATAAAAAAGGCAAGCAATGTCTTTTTAGCTGATGACAACTTTGTTACATCAGAAGCATTCATGCAGTTCATTTGGAAACAGCATATAAATAGATATAATGCTAGATGTGAGACAAGGAAGGCTGAGCAGCCTGATAAAGACCCAGCCTCAGTGGAGGAAGAAATAAAACAGGAGATGATGGAAGAATTCAAAACCATCACTCCTGAACAGGGAAGAGATCTAGTAGCACAAGCTGGAGTGCTCATCTTACCAGAGTGGGATATTGTCGATGCTCTGGTGCTAGATGCAGTAAGAAAAGAAACTAAACCCATGGAAGGGGTTACATTCAGTAAGGATAATGCTGCACTATTTATGTGGTCCCTCAAGAGAAATGAGGACAAGAAAAGTAAAGACACCCCAGGGTCAAGTCACCTTGGTGGATTGATGGTAAAAAGAGTGCAGAGTACAGGGGTAGTAGAGGTTGCTTGCACTGTGCTAGAAACTGCAAAATTCAGTGTTGCAGTGGCTAAAAAGGAAGCCAAAGAAAAGGAGGCCCTCCAAATTAAGTTGGAAACAGTTTTGAAGGCCTACAATAATGCCAAGGAGGAGGTGAGAGGTAAAGATAGCATCATTGCTAGATCACAAAACCAGTTGATGGGACAACACCAACAAGGTGAGCCTTCAACATTGATGATTTCCTCCTCTCCTGCAAGACCTCCACCTACAAGCCCTATCATCGAACTTCCACTATCCCTAGCACCTTCCAGCTCCCAAATGATTGAGATTACTCCTCAAGAACTAGAAAACCTGAAGCAAGCTCAGGCCTTTTATGCAGGGAAATATGAGGAGAAAGTAAGGGCCACAATCTCCAGTTTTGCAGAGACAATAAATGCCTCATTGCTCTACAACAATGTGGGAAAGATTATGGAGATATGGAATGAGCTGAGAAGAGATAAGGCAATTTTGACACCCATTTTTGACAGATGGAGACCTAGGGAGCAAGATCTAGAGTTCATGTGTGTATCCTGTGATGAAGCAAGAGCTAATCCCATTATCAAATCCACTTCTGATGTCACTAAGGTCTTATTGCAATTGGCAATAGAGGTGGATAATGTGGATAGAAGGGTTAAATTGCTTAAGAAGGAATACACTGATCAAGTTTGTGAGTTGCTCCTAGGAATTTTTGCCAATCCGGATCAGTTGAAAGATAAGCAAATATGGCTTAAAGAGATAGAAGTCAAATTGTCAGCAAGGGTTAAGGGAATCATTGATCTTCATGATACCTCTTTCTTTGTTATAACAATACAGGAAATAGAAAAAATTAAATCACATTATAGTTTTCTTAATTCAGAAGTCAACAAACTGAGAAATTCTTGGAAAAGGTTGACTAAAAATAAAGATGATGTAATTAATTTTTCATGGCCGACAGAAGAGACATATAATGACTGGGAAGTTAAATATTCCACCCATGATCCGGAGCAGTTGGAGAGCGCCCCTGAAAAGATAGAAGAGGTTGTAACCGAACAGCCCGTTGAACAAACTGCAGAGGCTGAAAAGAACGCATAACTGCTTTTGCGGAAAAAATTGTAATCTCTTCAATTTTTGAAATAATTGTAACAAACTCTCCTCGAGAAGTCTGAAGCTTTGTGCATCCATATTGTTATAAATGGATACCAGGACTAGAGGAAAAGGGATCACAAAATTTTGTAAGAAAACGCTGCAGAAATTTATCTGAGCTTTTCTAAGTATAATGGAGAATCAAAATTTATTGTAATACTCTTTGAACTGAATATCAATATACAGGCCATTGGTTTTGAGTAAAAGTTATGTGTTGTCTTCAAGTTTGTTCACAAATTTATTTACTGTCTTTATTCTGAATAATCCAGGGTTGTTTAGTTTGATTGGAATTGCAAAGCAATCTCAGTATAAGTGTTTGTTAGCTTTTCTCTTTAGGAGGGAAATTAAATACGCAAGATCACTCATACCAATAAATTCTTTAGAAGGAACTTCGAATTTTGAGGACCATAGCTTAGTCTAGAATGATTGAATTCTTGTATGTGTCAGGCATATATCAGGATTAGTGGAAACCAAGCCGACGGGAAGCATAAAGATATACTGTTTCAGGAGTTTTCTTTGAGTTTAGGTGACTCTGTAACCTTGGATAAGGCACTGGTGTTAATCGAGGTTGTTTATTGCATACTTTGTTGATCAAAAATGCTGAAGTTAAGTACAGTTTCTATTCTTTGCATTCAGTTGATTTCAAGGTGAATAAATCCACTGGTTTCTGGACTGGTTTGCTGTGGGTTTATCGTTTAAAAGTGTGAAATTATTTCACAAAGGTATACCCACCTGGGCTCTAAGGAAGCCCGAAGTGTAGAAGGTCTAATCAAACCTTGTCATATGTCATCTCTGGAATTTCCTTATTTTTGATGTTTTATTTGCACCCAGTTTAGACCATATTATCCTAAGGACATTGAAGGGAATCAAATTTTGAGGACAACAAAAGTGGCGACTCTGCTGGGGAGAGTTATAACAAAGATATAAACACAAATCTGTGTCGATACTTGTGGAGAATATTGTTGTGTGTTTGTGGGTAGGACTGCTTGTTTTCATTTTTCCCATATTTTTGTGGGTGGCGACTCTGTTACTATTGAACCAGTCCTTGTGAGATACGAATTTTCTAAAAGAAAGACAAGCGAGATGCAAGGAAACAAGAACACGAGATCATTCATGAAGAAACATCCTCATGAAATCTTGCAAGAAGGTCTACCAGAATAGTCACGAAGAGGCCAGAAGAGATCTGTGATACATGAGCCATCAAATGCTGCGTGGGTGCAAAAAAACAATAATACTAGTAAGATGCTTGATCGACCTATTTATGCAAAGTCAAATTCATCTTCTAGAGATTCAAAGCATGATATTTTAGGTTTCCATTCAGGATTGTTTGGAAATATTGATGATGCCCCTATTTTAAATCGAGATCTATCTCATGTTAGTGTTTCTGCAAAAGATAGAGCCAGTGTAAATGCAATTAGGCACTCTGTTCCTAGAACAATAGATGGGAATATTAGACTAATTGACATAGATCAAATTAATGCATCAGACTTTGAAGAAAACTACCCTGATGAGGATAAGATGTCTCAGGAGATTGAAGATTTAAACAAAAGAGTCCATCATTTAATCTCCCTAAGAGCTCAAAAGGAGGCAAATAAGGAAAAGGAAGTTAAAGCCAAATTGATGGAGAGGGATAGGCTCCTTAGACAGATAGCCGATCTTGAAGTGCTTGCTAAGGAAAAAGAAAAAAGTGATGAGGAAGGCCCAGTGATTAGGGAGATCCTAGTCCCTAAGACTAGACCAGCTTCTAAGTCAGTAGCCCAGCCAATTAGGGAAGTATCTAATGATTCCCAGCTTCCTAAAGCCAATTTAGACAAAGGAAAACAGAAATGGGTAGATGATGGAGTAGAATCTAAAACTGCAGAAGGGATTTCTCATAGAATTCTAGCACATGAGAGAGACATGGAAAGGATGAGGAAGGAAAAGGAAGACCTCCAAATGGAATTGGAAAAGGCTGAGTTAGAAGCAGCGAATCAGGAAGTTAAAAGAAAGTTTAACTACTTAAAAGCTCCCCGTATTACATTTCCATCGGAAGACCTTAGCAAGCCTAATCCCCAACACATCTCTTTTCCTCAGATCAATACTCAACCTGCAGTACATGCTAATATTGCCTCAGTAAGCCAAATACCCTCAAATAAACAGTACACCCAAACATCTCAATCTCCAATCCCAAATGCTAAAATGATTATGGGAAATAATAGTTCTATTTCCCCTTTTCAAAGAAGGCCAATCAATCTAGAACAATATAGGCAATTGTTTTTTGATGGGATCCCAGGATATCCAAATCATGTTCCTACTGAGCTAAGAGACAGACTCCATAAGTTTGCTGGGAACAATGCAGTCAGTGCTGAGGAACATCTGAAATCTTTTGGGGATTTGATAAATGATTATGAGATAGTAGATGAAGATGTTATTATGAAACTGTTTGTTCAATCCCTGTTGGATGATGCAAGAGATTGGTACAGAGGTCTTCCAGTAAATAGCATAGGTTCATGGGAAGATTTTAAAAATTGCTTTCAAGAACAGTATGGTGATAAGACTAATGTGAGTTTCATGCTAAATGAGTTCAATAACATTAGAAAATCTGAAAATGAAATAGTCACTGATTTCAATGCTAGATTCCAGAAAGCTATGCACAGATTATATCAGGTAATGAGGCTAGATGATAATATGTGTCTTAATACATATTATAATGCATTTGATTCCAAAATGGCCTATATTTTGAGAGATAAAAATCCTCATAACTTAAGGTATGCTTTTAGAATTGCTATAAATGTAGAAAGTAATAGAAAAGCATCTGGAAAATTAGGAAGAAGAACAGATGGTAGATTATGGCATGAAACCAAACAACAACCTAACAAAGTTGCTAAAGAAGATGATAAAATGGAAAAACTGGTTAATGCTATGAAAGATTTGACTGCTAAGGTTAGCAAAAATGATAAGCCCCATTATAACTGGCAATATAGACCTCCTAGATTACATGATATGCCATACAATACAAATTGGAAGGATGGTAAACCCCAAGTTGAGAAGCCTAAAATTGCCCAAAGCCAAGACACACCAGATCCTTTGAAAGGGAAAACTGTTAATAATATAGAAAATACTCCTTGGTGTATTGCTTGTGTTGGACCACATTCTCCTCATCAGTGTGCAGTGGCTCAAGCTCTGGAAGAATCTATGAGGCCAGAAGCAGAGCCTGACATTAATATGTTTGAAACCATCATAGAAAGTGATAAGGAATCTATGCAAAGTGAATACAGTGATGTGCTGGATAATGAAAGGTTAGTGCAAGGACAGTTAGCCTTAAGTTGGCATCCTACCTTGAATGTGGTAACAATTGAAGATGAAGAAGTTCATCTTAGGAGGCCTAGTGAGGAAGAAGTTAAAAATCTTACTAAGGCTGCAATCGCCAAAGCAAAACATAACTACAATTTGAGAAGCACCAAGAGAGACACTGATCAAGGTGAGCCGGGTTCTATGTTTGTAAAAGAAGTCACAAAGAAAGGGGCATCAAGCAGTGTTACTGCTATTCTTAAAGCCAGTCAAGAAAAAGAGGAACAAGTTAAAGACTTACCTAAAGGCATACATGACAAAAATGCTGGTGATGTACAAAAGGCAGAGATGGTGAAGAAGGCCAGTCAATTCAAAACAGAAAAGGTTAAGGTTAATACTGAAAAATGTAATAATTCTGCATTCGATATGGCCCAAGCTTTAACTCAAATGATAGTCACTATTCCATTAATAGAATTGCTAAAGATTAAAGAACATAAGGATGCAGCTTTGTCTTTATTCTCTAGTGTATCTGATGGTGACCTAGTATTACCCACTGGTTCGGATAAAGTTGGAAAGGATCAAGAGTTCCAAACCCCAAAGGTATATGTTGGAACCACTATCACTCAGGAGCCTTCTCAGGTAGATCCCTTCTATGTTACTTTGCTAGTAAATAACCGGTTGATTAAAAACTGCATGATAGATTCAGGAGCAGCTGCTAATGTAATGCCCTATGGTGCTATGAAAGACTTAGGGTTATCAGTAACCACTATATATGGGAAATGTTATGCCATGGATAACAGAGAAGTGCCTGTGATAGGTACAATGAAAGATGTAGAAGTAAAAATAGCTGCATTTCCTGAAGCCACTTATAAAATGAATGTTATTGTTACTAATACTAAACCCCACTATGGTATGTTACTTTCTAGGCAGTGGGCAGCAGCAGTAGGGGGAAATGTTCAACTGGACTTGTCTTATGCTACTATTCCTATTGGTGGCAATCAGGTCAAACTATACAGGGAGCCACAGGCTCCTAAGGTAATTGAGAATGTGGACCCTAGTATGCTTAATTGTATGATTGATGTAGATTTAGACAATTTCAGACTTCAACCAATATCACCTCAATTGAAGAATACTGACCCAATTGTAGTTGAGTTACAAGCATAGCAGTATGGGTTGTGGCAAATGTATTTCAATGGAGCTTGCTCCAAAGAAGGATCTGGCGCAGGGGTTCTTTTTGTGTCCCCTTCAGGTATAACTTTCAAATATTCATTCTTATTGGCATTCCAGTGCACAAATAATACTGCAGAGTATGAAGCCCTATTATTAGGACTTGAGGTTTCAAAAAGGCATGGAATCCAACTGTTGAAAGTAATGGGGGATTCAGAATTGGTTGTCTCTCGGGTGAGATCTAGATATGCATCCAAGAATGATAGATTGAAGCAATATAAGCATGCTATTTGGGATGTTATTGAGCATTTTGATGCATTTTCTATCAATTGGATAGAGCGAACCAAAAATATTATGGCAGATTTCCTAGCTAATGTTGCTTTGAAAAATGATCATGCAACACTAACCGGTATTTCCACTGTAGAAATAAAATCTAGGCCTGCTATCCCTGATAATGTGTACAATTGGCAAGTTTTTGCTGATGATGAGGATATTCTTAGGTTTATCCAATGTGTTGATGATTATGATGGACAAAATATTGATTGCAACGCATTGGTGGAAGTGGTGGATAATAGAGAGACAGTGTTTGGAAATGACATTGTCCAGTTGGAAACCAATGAGATACCTAAAGGGTTGGTGGAGTTAGAGAGTATGTTTAGTTATAATGATAGTCATTTACACCAGCAATCTACCACCAAGTTAGAAGAATTGGAGGAGGTAAACCTGGGGACAGAATCATTCCCGAAGTTGGTATATATTGGAAAGAAATTACCCCCTCATGTTAGGACTAACCTTATCAATTTATTGAAAAAGTATAAGTATGTCTTTGCTTGGTCTTATGAAGACCTAAAGGCGTATAGACAAGATCTTTTTCAGCATGAAGTTCCTTTACTTCCAGATGCTAAGCCTTTCAGACAGAAACAGAGACCTATCAACCCCTTATTAGAAACAAAAATGCAACAAGAGTTGACTAAATTGAGAGAAGGGGGAATTATTAAACCAATAAGGCATTCTTCATGGGTCTCTAATTTGGTCCCAGTAAGGAAGAAGAATGGAGACATCAGATTGTGTGTTGATTTTAGGAATCTTAATGTTGCTTCCTTAAAAGATAATTACTCATCCCCAAATATGGAAGCAATGTTACAAAGAGTGACAGGATGTGATCTTTTATCCATGATGGATGGTTTCTCGGGATATAATCAAGTGCTTGTAAAGGAGTCTGAACAGTTTAAAACAGCTTTCACTACTCCATGGGGAACCTATGTATATGTGAGAATGCTATTTGGATTAAAAAATGCAGGAGCTACATTTCAGAGAGCTATGGATGTGGCTTTTAAGGAATTCATAAATATCATTATGGTGGTTTACCAAGATGATTTAACCTATTTCTCAAAGAGAGCTAATGATCATTGTGGACATCTAGAGAAGGTGTTCGATAAAGCCTTGGAATTTGGTGTATCACTGAATCCCAAGAAATGTCATTTTGGGGTCACTGAAGGAAAGTTATTGGGACACATAGTTTCCAAGGAAGGGGTAAGAATAGACCCTGAAAGAATTGAAGCAATTAACAGAGTGTCTGAACCTAAAAATGTGAAAGGTATCCAATCCTTTTTAGGCAAAGTGAATTTTGTCAGGAGATTCATTGCAAACTTTGCCAAGATAGTGAAGCCTATTGTCCAGTTGCTCAAGAAGGACACAAAGTTTCATTGGGATCAAGAAGCTTCAAAAGCTTTTGATGAGATTAAGAAGGCAATCCAGGAGGCACCAGTGTTGAAATCTCCAGATTATGGTAAGCCTTTTTCTCTATTTTCTTTTGCTTCATATCACACGGTGGCTGCAGTACTATTACAAAAAGACAATGAAGGATATGAACATCCCATAGCCTTCTATAGTAAATATTTGCAGGCGGCAGAACTAAAATATGAAACCATGGAGAAACAAGCTTATGCCTTAGTTAAAGTTGTTAAAGCTTTTAGGCCATATCTGGTGAACGCAAACATCATTGCTTATGTTCCACATGCTGCAGTTAAAGATATTTTGTCTCAGTCTGAAGTTACTGGGAAGACGTGTAGATGGATCAATAGAATTTAGGAGTTCAATTTGGAGATAAAGATCACTAAATTAGTGAGAGGGTTAGGTTTGGCTAAGCTCATGACTGAGTCAAATCTCATGAATGTAGAAATACACAATGTTGAGGTTAAAGATGTTTTGGTTACTAGTATTGAGAGACAACCTTGGTACACAAAGATAATCCAAGTATTGAAAGGCAACATACTCCCAAAAGAAATGACACAGAATCAGAAGAGAACTTTGAAGCTTAAGTCCCAAACGTATGTGCTCATTCAGGGTGATCTTTTCTGGAGAAAAAGAGATGGAGAGTTACTAATGTGTTTGGATGAATTTGAAGCTAAACAGGTGTTAATTGAAATGCATGATGGAGTATGTGGAGGTCACTATTCTGCTAAGACTACTTCTGGTAAGATAATACGGGCCGGGTATTATTGGCCTACCTTATTTAAAGATACCCATGCATATGTTCGAAAATGTGATCCATGTCAAAGATTTTCTTCTAAGCTCAAGTATGAAGGAGCCTTACCCCTAAATCCAGTCTCTGTAGAAGCTCCTTTTGTCCAATGGGGCATTGATTTTATTGGAGAAATTATTGAGAAGTCAAGAAGAGGTCATGGATGGATTATAGTGGCCACTGATTATTTTACCAAATGGATAGAAGCCATCCCTACAAAAAGAGCTACTAGTAAAATTGTCATTGATTTCCTGATGGATAGTATTGTGACTAGATTTGGAACACCTGCGAAATTGGTAATGGATAATGCTATGTGTTTCAGATCAGAAGAATTTGTAGGTTTTTGCAATAGTCATAGTATACTCATGTCATACTCATCACCTTATCACCCTCAGGGGAATGGACAGGCAGAATCCAGCAATAAAAGCCTGTTGAATATCATCAAGAAAATTTTAGAAGAAAATAAAAGATCTTGGGATCAAAAGTTGAAGCTAGCTCTGTGGGCAGATAGAATCACAGTTAAAAAATCCATTGGAATGTCACCTTTTGAATTGGTTTATGGTACCCAAGCCAGATTACTGGTAAATAACCTTCTTCCAGTGTATAAGTTTTTGCAGGATGAGGACATGGAGATATCTGAACCGATGGAAAACAGAATGATCCAAATTGTAGAAATGGAAGAGCTTAGGACTTCTGCCCATAAGAAAAATCAGAAGATCCAGTTGCAGTCAAAGTATCTTTTTGATAAAAGGACATCATTAAGGAAAATTCAAATTGATGACATGGTTCTTCAATGGAATGCAAAAGGACAAGATAAAGGAAAGCATAAAAAATTTGAATCATTATGGATTGGCCCTTTTGTGGTTTGTGACCTGAATGGTAAGGATTCATATTTTTTGAAGAATATGAATGATGAAATGTAGGAATTTCCAGTGCATGGACAATTCCTGAAGCATTATTTCTCTTAATGTCCATGCACGGTAGGTCCTTTGTTTGTATATATTTTGTTTTCTTTCCTGTTTTCCTGGTTTTGGTCTGTGTTTTGGTCTGTTTCTCCAGAGTTTCTGAGTTTTCTTGTATTGATCTCGCAATCAACCATCCCTAGTCAGAGCCGCTGTTATTACTGTTTAAAAATTGGGTTCTTCTTTTCCCATAATTGCCTATGGTTCATTAAAAAAATTTCAAATAGGGTGTAATCCCAAGTGCTTTAGCTTTGTTCTAAACCTTAGGGGTTTAAGAGTTTTTTATTTTTATCCTTTTGTGTTAAACCCTCTAGTTTCTAATCTTCTGTTACTTTATTCACTTAAGATATGGGTCGTGGGGTCGTGGGAAGTGTCCCCCCTTATTATTTGCCTAGGCAGTTACGTTGATTATTTGAAAATTTTATGCCTTGTATGCTTTTCTTCTAAAGTTGTCGGGCCCAGTAATTAGTGATCAATTTGAGAGATAATCCAATGGCCCACGCTATTTCGCAAGGGTAAAATGCTCACCCTTTAGGCCCATGAAATAGCGAGAAATAACGAGGACCGTCCATGTGTCATGATGAAGGAAGTAAAGGGTGTAGCTGTCAAACGTGGTCGGAGCCCTGTGGCTTTCTTCTGGCGTATTAAAAGGTAGCACGTGGCACAAGTCACCACAGTCGGCGGGTTAGGATTAAAGGTTCGAAGTGGGCCCCAGAAATGACCTGGCAGGTACAGCTGTTAACAATCTATTGAGACCCCGTGGCTTCCTTCTGGCAAATGACAGAGTGACAAGTCAGCTCCGAAAGTGACAAGGTGCCAAGTGTCCATGACGAGTCCGCGGGCCCACCTCTCCTGAAAGCATTCTCAAAGGATTAAATGTTGATTAATTTGAGAGATGATCCAACGGCCCACGCTATTTTGCAACGGTAAAATGCTCACCCTTTAAGCCTGCGAAATAGCAAGAATGAACAAGAACCGTCCACGTGTCATGATGATGACGTGAGAGATAGACCTGTTGAGATGAAAGTGGGGCCCCTCGTAGTTTCCTTTTGGCGAATGACAGAGCGACAAATCAGTACCACAGGTGACTGGATACCAGGTGTTAGTGATGAGTCCGCGGGCCCACCATTCCTGAGAACCTTTTCAAAGGATTAAATGCTGATCAACTGCAGGGATGATCCGACGGTCGGTGCTATTTCGCAAGGGTTAAGTGCTCACCCTTTAGGCCCGTGAAATAGCGAGAATGAGCAAGAACCGTCCATGTGTCATGATGATGACGTGAGAGATAGACCTGTTGAGATGAAAGTGGGGCCCCTCGTAGTTTCCTTTTGGCGAATGACAAAGTGACAAATTAGCGCCGCAGGTGACTGGATGCCAGGTGTTAGTGACGAGTCCGCGGGCCCATAATTCCTGAGAACCTTTTCAAAAGATTAATTAGTGATCAACTTGAGGGTTGATCCAATGGCTCGCGCTATTTTGCAAGGGTAAAGTGCTCACCCGTTAAGCTCGTGAAATAGCGAGAATGAGCAAGAACCATCCATGTGTCATGATGACATGTGGTCAAAGAAGAAAATGTGGGCCCGCCAAGGTGGAAACGTCATTGTAAAAAAAGACATGCGGCTAGTATCAAATGGAATGCAAAGGGAATTTTAAGGCCAATGATTTGATGCCACGTGGTATTATGTAGCCAATAGAAAAGAAGAACCCAGATTAAAGACAAAGCCATCAGTAACGAAAAGGTAACAGCGAAACACTTGCAGGAATCTTATGACCCGTTGGAGCGAAAAATACGAATTCTCGTATGAATTCGATTTTGAAGGGATGGCCAAAGCATGCGGAATTAGTGTCATAGTTAAGGCCCTGAGTACAAGTATTTGATTTCCTAACAACCAAGTGAAGATATCTTTCAAAAGATTTTGCAGAAGAGCAGACGCAGAGTTATCTTTTTCAGATACAGAATAGGTGGTTCAGTTGCAGAGCAAATTCCTTCAAGCAAGCATCAGGTTCTCTCATATTTGGTAGCAATTCTTGTGTGGTGTTTTAAGTAAAATCATTCTCGTGTTGCAGGATTGTTTAAGAGTGATATTCATCTTCTCACGTTTTCAAATGGCTCCTAAAAGGGAATTTTCCGGCAAGGTTAATTATTTAGAAAGAAGTGTATGTGATGATTTTTTAGAACAGTTGACATTGTCAACTAACCAGGCATCAAAGGCCAAAGAGTTAGTGCCCAGGGCTCCCCGTCTGAAGATAGGAGAAGGATTGTATGATAAGGGTTATTGGCTGAGAGACCCACAGGTGGGACTGTCCGGGTTGGGGTTATTTAAAGTTGGATTTGGAATGAGAAATTCTCCTGCCCCTCAAAACAGTATTTGGGAGCTAGATGTTGGGAAGTTGGTAGTCCCAGGGGTATTCATGGATACAGACTTGTTAACCCAAATGGCATTAAATTATGATCCAGTAACAAGATGCATCTGGGACATAAATGGGAAAACCCTTGTGGAAATTAATGCTGAGGAATTTAGGACAGCATTTAGACTCAACGAGTTCACAAACTTCCTGGAACCCATAAATTTCACATCATTAGACCAAGTATAGAGTGCACAGAGGAGTCATCTCAGGAATGGGCCTCTTAAAGAACTTTTTCTGAAAATAGGAGGGTTAGCAGTTGTAGGACCCAATACGCAAGAGCCTTTCTCATTGAGTATGTTTACCTTGAGGGCTAAAGGAATGTATTGGGCACTTTGCCAAGTTCTAGGAGAGGATGCTGAAGCAAATATGCCGAATCACTACTTGCTAATGATTGTTCAGATTTTGAATCCTTCTCTTGCTATCACATTTGATTATGCTTCTTTTATTGTCAATGCTATTCATGGAGGGTTGATAGGAATAAAGAATGGAAAGGTGAATAGACCTTTTGGATGGTATTCGCTCTTAATGCACCTTTTTCTCTTCAAAGGTGGTGATTATTTTGCTAGTAGATTGGACCTAGTTAAAGAGAAGGAAAGAGAGAAAATGTCAGTACAATTATGGAGTACTGTGTTGTCATGGGACAGAGAGGATGCTAGTTTCCTAAAGTTTGATAAATATTTTGCATCTAAAATAAGGACTCTCCTTTGCTCTGATAACCCAAGAGTCCCCAAAGTTCTTCTGGAATTCATAAGGCCAAAAGAATTCGTAGAGAACATCAAAATTGTTCATAACTGGGGCGACATGTATTTATATCCAGTCTCCATAGTTTTCAGAGTTTTTGGTTTCAGGGGTACTCCATTTTTGTTACCTTACCAGGTCCCTCTCAAAGTGGGAATAGCGGAGATCCTTAGGCAAATTGGTGGCCTACAAGAAGCAGAGTTAACAGGCAAAGGCAAAGGGACTATTTTCCCTGCAGCTACCATAGCCCACCAATTCGTAATTACAAAAGGAGGCTGGAATTGCTTTGAGGATTTCCTCAAACCTTACCATTTGTCCACTGCAGTGTCCAAGTGTGCTGATCCAGAGGACTTCTTCAATGGTGTGTTCAGGAAGAAGGTAGCATGCAGAGGTAGGCCTCATCAATTCCAATTTCCAGAAGACCTCATCAGAAATGAATTTGATTTGGATGAGCAGGAATTAAGGAAAGAAAAGTGGGTGGCTTACAAGAAAGCCTTGGATTTTGTGCATCAATTTGATGCTAGCTATTACCCATTGTCTAGCTTCTTCCCATTGGAAGAAAAAATAAAATTTTTGATTGTTTGTTTTGAAGATGTGATGCAAACACTGAAGGAGAAGAGGGAAGCTATGATTAAGAGTAACCCTGAAAAGGCTAGAATGATCCTGAGAAAATCAGCTTCCACCAAAGCAATTCCTCCTTGTGATTACACATTGCACAAGAAATCAGGTTATAGTATGCTAGTGCCTACAACAGGGGATCCCTCCACATCCAAAGGAAAGAGGAAGGTACAAGATGTCATTCACATCCAGGATAGCCCAAAGAAGCAAAGGGTGGGGAAGGAAGTGCAATCAGATACACCTTTGTATTCCCCATCCCAATCCCCTATCCATATAGGAGATGAACAAGCAGCAGCCGAATACCTCTTGCAGTTGGGTAGCTTGGGTGAAATCACATACACCAATGATGAAGTGGAGGAGGGAATGCCAGAAGAGTCCATTGATGCTGAAATGGACATCACCTCTACTGAACTTAAAGGCCAGGAGTGGGATCCTAAGATAAAAAAGGCAAGTAATGTCTTTTTAGCTGATGACAACTTTGTTACATCAGAAGCATTCATGCAGTTCATTTGGAAACAGCATATAAATAGATATAATGCTAGATGTGAGACAAGGAAGGCTGAGCAGCCTGATAAAGACCTAGCCTCAGTGGAGGAAGAAATAAAATAGGAGATGATGGAAGAATTCAAAACCATCACTCCTGAATAGGGAAGAGATCTAGTAGCATAAGCTAGAGTGCTCATCTTACTAGAGTGGGATATTGTCGATGCTTTGGTGCTAGATGCAGTAAGAAAAGAAACTAAACCCATGGAAGGGGTTACATTCAGTAAGGATAATGCTACACTAGTTATGTGGTCCCTCAAGAGAAATGAGGACAAGAAAAGTAAAGACACCCCAGGGTCAAGTCACCTTGGTGGATTGATGGTAAAAAGAGTGCAGAGTATAGGGGTAGTAGAGGCTGCTAGCACTATGCTAGAAACTGCAAAATTCAGTGTTGTAGTGGCTGAAAAGGAAGCCAAAGAAAAGGAGGCCCTCCAAATTAAGTTGGAAACAGTTTTGAAGGCCTACAATAATGCCAAGGAGGAGGTGAGAGGTAAAGATAGCATCATTGCTAGATTACAAAGCCAGTTGATGGGACAGCACCAACAAGGTGAGCCTTCAACATTGATGATTTCCTCCTCTCCTGCAAGACCTCCACCTACAAGCCCTATCATCGAACTTCCACTATCCCTAGCACCTTCCAGCTCCCAAATGATTGAGATTACTCCTCAAGAACTAGAAAACCTGAAGCAAGCTCAGGCCTTTTATGCAGGGAAATATGAGGAGAAAGTAAGGGCCACAATCTCCAGTTTTGCAGAGACAATAAATGCCTCATTGCTCTACAACAATGTGGGAAAGATTATGGAGATATGGAATGAGCTGAGAAGAGATAAGGCAATTTTGACACCCATTTTTGACAGATGGAGACCTAGGGAGCAAGATCTAGAGTTCATGTGTGTATCCTGTGATGAAGCAAGAGCTAATCCCATTATCAAATCCACTTCTGATGTCACTAAGGTCTTATTGCAATTGGCAATAGAGGTGGATAATGTGGATAGAAGGGTTAAATTGCTTAAGAAGGAATACACTAATCAAGTTTGTGAGTTGCTCCCAAGAATTTTTGCCAATCCGGATCAGTTGAAAGATAAGCAAATATGGCTTAAAGAGATAGAAGTCAAATTGTCAACAAGGGTTGAGGGAATCATTGATCTTGATGATCCCTCTTTCTTTGTTATAACAATACAGGAAATAGAAAAAATTAAATCACATTATAGTTTTCTTAATTCAGAAGTCAACAAACTGAGAAATTCTTGGAAAAGGTTGACTAAAAATAAAGATGATGTGATTAATTTTTCATGGCCGACAGAAGAGACATATAATGAGTGGGAAGTTAAATATTCCACCCATGATCTGGAGCAGTTGGAGAGCGCCCCTGAAAAGATAGAAGAGGTTGTAACTGAATAGCCTGTTGAACAAACTGCAGAGGCTGAAAAGAGCACATAACTGCTTTTGCGCAAAAAATTGTAATCTCTTCAATTTTTGAAATAATTGTAACAAACTCTCCTCGAGAAGTCCGAAGCTTTGTGCATCCATATTGTTATAAATGGATACCAGGACTAGAGGAAAAGGGATCACAAAATTTTGTAACAAAACGCTGCAAAAATTTATTTGAGCTTTTCTAATTATAATGGAGAATCAAAATTTATTGTAATATTCTTTGAACTGAATATCAATATACAAGCCATCGGTTTTGAGTAAAAGCTATGTGTTGTCTTCAAGTTTGTTCACAAATTTATTTACTGTCTTTATTCTGAATAATCCAGGGTTGTTTAGTTTGAATGGAATTGCAAAGCAATCTCAGTATAATTGTTTGTTAGCTTTTCTCTTTAGGAGGGAAATTAAATACGCAGGATCACTCATACCAATAAATTCTTTGGAAGGAACTTCAAATTTTGAGGACCATAGCTTAGTCTAGAATGATTGAATTCTTGTATGTGTCAGGCATATATCAGGATTAGTGGAAACCAAGCGGATGGGAAGCATAAAGATATATTGTTTCAGGAATTTTCTTTGAGTTTAGGTGACTGTGTAACCTTGGATAAGGCACTGGTGTTAATCGAGGTTGTTTATTGCATACTTTGTTGATCAAAAATGCTGAAGTTAAGTACAGTTTCTATTCTTTGTATTCAGTTGATTTCAAGGTGAATAAATCCATTGGTTTTCTGGACTGGTTTGCTGTGGGTTTATTGTTTAAAAGTGTGAAATTAATTCACAAAGGTATACCCACCTGGGCTCTAAGGAAGCCCGAAGTGTAGAAGGTCTAATCAAACCTTGTCATATGTTGTCTCCGGAATTTCCTTATCTTTGATGTTTTCTCTGCACCCAGTTTAGACCATATTATCCTAAGGACATTAAAGGGAATCAAATTTTGAGGACAACAAGGTCAAAAGTGTGTTATCCTTCATCAAGAATCCCTTTCACCCCACAATAGGGGGAAGGTATGTATTCTTGTTTTCCTTCCCTTCTTTGGTAGAAGATGTTATGTTTATTCAAGAATCTCCTCTTGGAGGTATTTATAACTTCCTTAAGACATCAAAATAGGGCTATGTTGACATCTTAAGGGGGGTCACCCATATTGCCCTCTTTGTACCATATTATATCACATTTTTGCATGCCATAAATGGGGTGTTCATCCTCAAAACCAGAGAAAACAAACTCTTATATGAGATGCTTCAAACCTGAAACCATTCACAACATTTGATATATGTCTTAAATGAGGTATACATTCCTAAAACCAAAGAAAAAAAACTCCTACATAGGATGTCCTCGAAACCAAACATGTATCTTTCTTAAACGGGGCTACACATTCTCGAAACCATAGAAAAACTCTTAAATGAGATGTTCCTGAAATTGGTTGTTCGCCCCTTGGAATTCACACATTTTCTTCTTGGCATTTGCATTATATGTCTTAAACAAATTGAAGTACACTTGAAACCAGAGGAAACAAACTCTTATACAGGGTTTTATGTACACTTGAAACCAAACATCACTTGCACACATGCACAAGGACGAGTGGAACTCGTGGAACATGGCTAGACTATTCCTACTCTCCTCCTCAACATGGATCACCTAGAAGAACATATCTAGGGGCAAGTATCCATGTCCTTTCTCATCATTCTTCTCATGGATCACCTAGAAAAAATATAGCGTGTATTTGTGGTCTCTCTTTCCTTCTTCTCATGGACTCATAGCTTTTCTATTGACGGTTCATGGATGATGCATGATTTTCTCTTTTATGTGACCACTTGTGTTCTTAAGATGGCATTTTTCAAGAATGATATTAGTTCTTGAGACATTTTGATATTGAGGTCTCTTCAGCTAGTTTACTGGAGATCTTGTTTTCGGTCTTTAGCTTTTGTGTTGTGTGTCTTTTGCCTTTGTTTGTATTTTTGTCTTTGTTTTTCTTTTTCTTTTTTCTTGTTTTGTGCTCCCTTGCATATATTTGAATGAATTAATATCCTAAGATTGGGGGCTTGGTCCCTCGAAATTAATGAGGTCTTTTGTCTACTTTATCGTGAGTATTTGAATAGGCTCATACTCCCACTAAAGTGGGGGCTAAATGTAGCATCCTAAATTGTACTCCCTTACAATTTGGTCCACATTTTGGCCCTCATCTTAGCGTTCATGTCCCAAATCCATATTAGGATCTAATTCTACTCGTAACATTCAAATCTAGCCTCCTTTTCTCTTTACAAATCAGATGGCCCTTTTGTTCTATCCCTAAAATGGGGTAGGACCAAGGCATGGCATCATGGTCCTCATTGGGACTAGGGCGTGGTGCCTTGGTCCTCTCAAACTAGACCTTAATTTGGCCCTTGTTAATGGTCACAACAAGTTGGTGGGACTGTAATCTCCATGTCGGCCTATGTTGGAAAATTAAGATGTTTTTCAATGGGAGTATAAAAGGAGGTTCATCCCTCTCATTTCAAGATCACACAAGATCATAAGAGAATCATAAGGCACCCGATCAATCCATATTCAAGCAACCTATCATTTTAGCATTAAAGCATTCATCATCAAGCATTTCTAGAGATCTTCAAGGCTGCATATTCTTCATTTATTCATTATGGAGCAATATTACATCATTCATATGCAAGCATGTGTGTGTGATTAGGGTTTTGTCATGTTCATGGCATTTCATACAACATAAGTGGTTACATTCAAGAAGCAAAGCATCATTATTAATCATTGCAAATCTGAGGTATATCTTTCTATCATTTATTTTAGTATTCGTAATATTTCATTCAAGGTTAATTCCTAAACTAGGGTTTGAATTAGGAAAACCCCTATTCCCAACCTATTTCCCCTTCTTTCCATGTGTAGGTAATAGGTACAGAGCTCCGATCTTTAAAAGCATTATTTACAGTGATGAATCAATCCCCCATTAGAGTTTGAAAAGTTTGGAGGACCAAGGCAACGAGCATCGCAATCCCAACATTTTAGGAGCTCTTTTTAGGAATAGGTTTGAATCTGCTTACATTACTTAGATCCAAGTTTGTGGCTTAATCTCATCACTACAGCTTAGTATTTTTGCATTTCTACTTCAATTTCCAACAATTTTACCCTAATTTTAGCAATTCAACTTACAAAAGGGTTTATTAATTCACATCATCAAAACCCCCAATCCAATCATAATTCTTAGTCCTAATCCTTGCTGGTTTTTTACTAGATCTATTGGATTGGGACCCTCTTTTGAATGTAATAGTCTTTAAGTCATAAAATTAGCGGTTTCTTCTTTCTATTGTGGTAACCCTAATTTTTCACCATTACAATATGATATCATTGTGGATGTGGATGGTAGGTTATACTGATAGCTCAATGATGATCATATATGCATAATGATGCCATGATGTTGTGACATCATGTTATATGATGAAGTTTAGATATATTATGATGATATTTTGGTTATATGGGTGTTATGTGATTACTTGATGCTATCTAGTTGATGATATGTGGATTCAGTGAGATATGATGCTACTAACCATGATTGTTATTGTGACCTGTGTGGGGGAAAAAAGTGAGACTAGGTTATCATGCCCTAATCCTACCTTTTGACACACATTACAGAATACGAAAGAGCCTAGATGTATCACACAATTGGCTACTTCCTTTTGTGAAAGAGAGAGCCATGCGCTACCTATTAGGGTTTCTATTCCTTTGTTGTAATTGAAAGGTAAGATTATGCAAGTTCAATTCCTAACCCTAAAATGCAAGTATGAGCTAACAACAAGATTGCAGAATTGAACTTAAACAATGGAAAGCTGTAAACACAAGGATAAAAAAAGAATGCAGATGCGTACTCAGAGTCAAAATTTGACTAAAAATGTTCAGGACGAGGGCACGGGCGCCACTGTCCTAATTCTATCCCGGAACTGCACCTAAAACTGCTGTTTTGCACTCTGGAAAACTGTCTGAAATGTTGTTTGTCAGGAGGACCAGGGCGCCCAGCGCCTCTGTCCCAGGGACCAGGGTGCCTAGTGCCCCTGTCCTGGCAGGACCAGGGTGCCCCACACCCCTGTCCTAGTCTTTTTCTCTGCAATTTGGTGTGGGGTGCTGTCTCGACCTGCTTTTTCCGGATCTGCAACCTGCGGTGTTGTCCGAGTCCCGAAACCTGCACTTGTATCTGAAAAAGGTGTTTGGGCAGCTATATAGGGTTTTGCCTTAGTCAAACCCCCACTTCGGTGATTTCCACCTCCACGAATAGCCAAGTTGTATTGTAAAAGTAATGTGTGTGCAGACCTTGTGTGTGTGCAAGATCTAAAATGCAAGTAAGCAAACTAGAGCAACCTAGAAAGTAAACCCTAATTGCTTGTAAATGATAATGTAAATGCTCTAAATCAAGATGCAAAGTGATCTAAAGCATGAATAAATGAGATATTGAAGCTTATGCAAAGACATGAAAACAACATGAAATCATACCCAACCCCCAAGGGAGGGGTACAAGCCAATCTTCAGTCGGTAATCTCCTATTGTTCTTCAATGTCTTCCAAGCCCTAAATGGATGAATGGAATTGATAAATGCTTGATAGAGGGATGTTGAATGTTGTTGAAGTCTTCAAAGATCTACTCTTTCGCTGCATATGAAGTTCCTCAAAACAAAATTCGGATCTCTTCAAATGAAGAAAGAGAGCTCTTATGTATGAACCCTAGGTCGTAATTTTGTCTTTTGGCCAACCTAGAGATTGAATCTCCCGCCAATTTCTTGGGGTTAAGCTTTATTTTATGATTGGATCGTGCTTCTAAAATTTTGGGAAAAATGTTCAGGACCGTGTGCACTCCGGGTGCCATGGTCCCGGCAACTTTTCACCAAATTTTCAGGGCCGTCAGATATGATGATTTTAGAGAGAATCTCGAAGTTACAGGTGATTTCGAGATGTTTTGACCCCCGAAATCAAACACCCAAGCTCAGAATAGGGCCTAATTAGGGTTTTTGATTAGATAATGTATTGGAGGAATAAAATGAAAGGGGCACGCTTTAATGAAAGGGCCCGACTTTATGATGTGGAAGATGATGAAATAGAACCTTTAGACCTAATTAATTTGATGAATTAAGTGCTAAAGGGGAAATGCAACTGCGCCAAGGCAGGTGCTAAACGAGGTGTGAAATTGTACTGCTTTAGCAAGTGTGTACAATTTATGATGTTACATTTAGCCCCCACTTTAGTGGTCATATGAGTACTACGTGCATATGCAAGCTAAAGTACAGAAAGTAAACATCATTTGAAAAAGGATATATCCATAAGTTGTCGGACGAAGCCCCCAATGGTATTTGCAGTACACAGTTTGGAACTGCACCCTACAAAACACACGTTAGATCACAAAATCACCTAATGCTTACTAAGGAAAGTGATGAAATTTGTGAGTAGCTATATGCCCCCCCCTGTTTATGCTTGCTTATTAGGGAGGTGAAACAGGGTAACATGTTTACTTACGACAAATTGTGTAAGAGAGTATTGATGAGGGATGTTCACTGAAAAGGCTTCATCAGAGCACTTTTTGGAACATCCCGAGAGTAGGGGAGCGAAAATACGATTCCTACGCAACAAACGGTTCGAAAATCGCATCTCCCAAACTCAAGTTATGATGAAATGAGTGATAGAGGAAAATTAGGGTTTTGAAAGCAAAGGTAAAGGAATGAAAGTATATACCTTAAAAGTGACATTTGCATTTGTCACTTTGTTGATTCTGAGTACTGTTCATTGTAGTGGAGCCCACATAGCCATCATCATGCCTTCACGATGACCGGAGCATCCCACGAGGATTGAGATCCTGCGACAGGCTGTGATCGACGACGAGCCACTGGACGAGGTGAGTTGACTGAACTTTGACTTTTGATTTTCTGCATTTGACTTTCTGTGATCGTTTGCGGGCCCTGGAACCTGACCGTGGGTCCCACACAGGGTGCCATGGTCCCTGTGGGGTGCCATGGTCCCTTCAGGGCGCCATGGTCCCTGTGGGGTGCCATGGTCCCCTCAGGGCGCCATGGTCCCTGACAGGGCGCCATGGTCCCTTCAAGGTGCCATGGTCCCTGACAAGGCGCCATGGTCCCAATCAGGACTTGGCGATAGATACCAGGGTTAGCATACGATGTTCGACAATTTGCGTGAATGATTTTGATGATTGAGTACTGATTATAGTTATGTTTTTTTGATTCAGGGTCTCCCGTACATGAGAGAGCACACGGCGGGGCAGATTCTTCGCAGTCTGCGTGATCAGATTCCCTGACTTACTCAGGCAGAGAGAGACACATTGTCGATAGTAGGTTTATGGTCTATGATTCTTATGTCAGCCATTCGATTTCATCCCGCGATGCTGATGGCACTCATGGAGCGATGGGATCCTGACACATGCACATTCCAGCTTCCAGTAGGGGAGATGACGGTGACACTTGAGGATGTGTACCGCATTCTTCTCCTACCGATCAAAGGAGCTACCGTGACATATGCGACCGATCGGTCAGTAGAGGATCATTAGAGGGAGTAGGTATATTGCATAGGGAGAGTCATGCCGAGTGAGATGAGAGGTCGTATCATGGTCAGCTGGCTCTTACATCCTATAGGAGAGGTGCCCCTCATGAGATGTCTTATCATAGCCATCATTGCACTAGCTGTCTGCCCTAATGGGTGAGGTACACACATGCATGGGGGTCTCACATGGTGCATCAGGGCTATGGAGAGACACAGGAGAGTATACGCCCTGGGTCGGAGTATGCTTGCACATCTCTATCACGACCTCGAGGAGTACGTTTTCGAATAGGGTTGCAGCTTGATGACATGCACACTTCTGCTGGTGTGGATATTTGAGCACTTTACATGCACCAGGCCTGTCGGCTATCCGATGAGTATGGCTAGCAAGCGACCTAGGGTATTTGCTTATCCACTTACCAGCGAGTGGAGATTTGGAGATCTATTGTATTGGAGAGTGACATTTGAGAGATTGACAGCTGAGGTGACTGTGTGGAGATCATATCTACGGATGCACAGATGGGATGGGATGGAGAGACAGTTAGCATGCCTATAGAGGAACTGCCTTCTGAGAGGGCAATATCCACACATCATAGTCCCATTCTACTTTGACCGAGTACGGAGGCAGTTTGGGCTAGAGCAGTGTGTTCCAACCGATGTGCCCATCTACACTCGACACTCACGAGTCCTTCCCAGACCCAGAGCAGTAGCGAGACCCACGATAGATGATATCGAGATCACAGATATAGAGGGGTCCGATCAGGATGTGGTCACTAATTATGCTGCAAACCCCAAGGCACAGTGCAAGTATCTCTCATGGTTTATGAGATCATACCCAGGGCCTATCTTTCCACCAGATCACCCGACAGGCCATCCAGGCCCATGGAGACATGGAGACCGAGATGAGGATCAGGGATCTAGGTCGGAGGAGCCAGAGGAGGGAGAGGGTCATGAGGAGGCAGGAGAGCTTGATCCGCCCATAGGAGATCAGCCTAGTGCCAAGGAGGAGGAGGATGAGGATGACGACGAGGAGGAGAGAGATGATGATGAGGAGAACAAGGATGCAGATGAGGATAGAGATGATGAGGAGGAGTCAGATGCAGCTCCCCATCATTCAGGGGATGATACCGTAGCCTTAGATCCTCTCGTTATTCCCCAGAAGGGGGAACATGAGGCGATACGGAGACCTATACCTATCGCGCACAGATCATTCGAGCGTGGGGAGCCTAGTAGTTCCCAGTCACAGATGCTACCATATCACGATCCCTACTGGCGTGAGGGAGATCCAGGTATAGTAAGTTTAAATTTATTGATTGATGTTTTGATGATATAAAATGGTACTAATACAAAATCTGTTCTACTGCTACAGTTAATGTGCAGGAGTGGCATTCCTTGATCCAACAAGTAGTGACAGATATCTCTACGACGGCGCAGATCCCTAGTTCCACACAGGTTGGTTATAGACCTCAAGGGAATGCGAGTCGGCATGATGATTTGTTTTCCCCATTTTGAGTACAGGTAGAGATATGGAGGGAGAGAGAGTGAGCTCTATCAGAGGAACTTCAGCGGGTATAGCGTGATCTAGCAGCCGCTCAGGCCGAGGCTACCTCATATCGCGCGATCCTTATGGATAGGGATCATAGGAGTTCCTCTCGGAGCCATTCACGATCTATATCACGGTATACCCCCATGGGTCCACCTGCATGGCCGGATCAGGAGGGAGCATCTAGTCATCACTCTCCAGCCACCAGCCCTAGAGATAGGAGATGATCTTATGATGTAGGGTAGGTCACATTTTGGATGTGTAGTGACCTACCTTTGTATATTGATCCACACATATATATATATATACATGCTTCTTTGTCTCAAACGTGTTATCTTTAATGTCTAAAAAAAATGTGTATTTTGATTAAAGTTAATACATTTGGTAGATGTACATGTATGTTCTGAATTTAATTTCCATGTGATTGATTTCTCAATGCTCCATGATTAAATTGATACATGTGTGACTTAATTAAAATATTTGATCAAGTACTACATTGATGATAAGGAAGAGAATATGTATTAAGCCTACGAATCATATAACTAATGTGATTTAATTTGAGTTTAAACACAACATGACACGATTCAACTTAGCACATAAAGATATTGTATAATATGTCAACATAATGAAAATGTAAATCCTTTGCAATTTACATAAATGAATTCAAGACAAATCATAAAGTAAAGAAACACGCTTGTTAGGAACGAAGCAATATAGATTAAACAAAACATCATTTAATTCTATTTGCTCTAACAAAGATATGCTAACATATTATCCAATTTTGAAGAAGTGAGAAAGGAAATAGATGAATGATAAGGAATGAGGAATTAAGCATAGTATCTACGCAAGTGCATAGCGTTTATAGGGTCTTTAAGAGACGTACCGTCTACACCCGCTATTTTGTAAGCAGCTGACCCATAATCTTCAATAACAATATACGGTCCAAGCCAATTAGGACTAAATTTTCCCTTTTCTTCAAGTAAGGCATTCACATTGTGCTGATTCTCATAGAGAACTAAGTCACCCACTGAGAAGGAACGTTGAATAACCTTATCATTATAGCTTCATTGTAGAGTTTTGTGATACGCTTGAATATGCTCAAGAGCGTTTATACGCTATTCATCAAGCATTTCAAGCTGTTGAAGTCTTTGTTCTCTATAAGTGTCATCATCTACTATACCTTTGAGAGAAACTCTGAGTGATGGAATCTCTAATTCTAAAGGCATAATAGCATCAGCACCATAAACAAGATTATAAGGTGTAGTTCCGGTAGCAATTCGTACGCTTGTTCGATAGGCCCAAAGAGCATAGATTAGCTGAGTACTCCAATCCTTACCATGCTTGTTCATAGTTTTACGAAGAATTTGTTCAATTATCTTATTGGATGATTCGGCTTGACCATTTGATTGAGGATAGTATGGTGTAGAAAATCGATGTTTGATATGATACTTCTCGAGGAATTTCTTCACGTCTTTGTTCTTAAATGATGTCCCATTATCAAAGATTATAGTGGAAGGTATCCCAAATCAAGAAATAATGTTTTCTAGAAGAAATCGACAAATCACTTCAGCAGTAGTAGAGCGAAAGGGAACAGCTTCTACCCACTTTGTAAAGTAATCTGTTGCAGTTATAATGAAAGTGTGTCCTTGAGATGAAGGAGGGGAGATTTTACCAATAAGATCCAGCCCCCATGCAGAGAAAGGCCAAGAAGCTACATGAGAACGAAGTTCTTGGGTAGGAGCATGAATCAAATTATTGTGTTGTTGACATTGATGACATTTCTTAACAAATGAAAAAGAATCCTGCTGCATAGTTTGCCAATAATATCCCATACGGAGCAACCTTTGAACCAAGGATTTGCCTCCAAAATGCCCCCCATAGGCACCTGAATGCCCCTCTTCAAGGGAAATAGGGATTTCCGATTTGTTAAGACAACGAAGGAGAAGACCGTTATAACCCCTTCGGTAAAGAACATTAGAAAGAATGATATACCTAGCAGACAACTTGCGAACTCTAGCCCTGGTGTTCCTATTAGCAGAATCAGGAAAGGTACCATCAGTCAAGTATCTCATGATATGCGAGTACCATTCATCTGAGTCTATAAAGTCGCAACATGTCACCTGGCTGGAATCATCTACAATAGCTGGTGAAATGAGGTTGTGAATAACGAATTTAAGATCAACCACGGGGTCCTCTAAAGATACAAGAGAAGCCACACATGCCATTGCGTCCGCATGTCAATTATCTTTTCGAGGAACAGGTTCCATGGTGTAAGAATCAAATTTTTGTAACAAAGAGATAGCAAGGTCTTTATATTGTGATAATTTGTCTTGTTTTGCTTGATATAGTCCTGTTACTTGTCTTATAATCAGTTGAGAATCTCCAAAAATATGTATGTGTTTTATATTCAGAGCTAAGGCTGCCTTTATTCCTACTATAAGAGCCTCATACTCAGCGATGTTATTGGTACATAGGAAATTGAGACGATAAGACAAGGGAATAGACTTCTTTGTAGGAGAAATCAAAACAACACCTGCCCCCGATCCCGTACGACACTTAGAGCCATCAAAGTATAACTCCCAAGTTTCATCTTTCTCTGTACAAAGGATGAAGTCGTCAGGAAAAGACTTAGGGTTAGGGAAGGAGAAAGGTGAAGGGGCCTCAACTAAGTGATCGGTCAACGCTTTCCCTTTAATTGCCCTTTGTGAAACAAATTTAAGGTCAAATTCAGTTAACATCATAACCCACTTAGCTAGGCGTCCTGATAAATCAGTTTTAGAGAAAAGATGCTTCAGAGGATCAAACTTTACCATGACGTGGACTTCTAAATTTAAGAGATAATGTCTCAATTTCTGAGTCGCAAACACCAAGGCCAAGCATTGTCTTTCTATCGCAAAATATCGGGTCTCATAATCAAGTAAGGTATGACTTATATAATAAACAGGACACTCCTTACCATCTTTATCATGTTGTGCCAATAATGCTGCAAGAGCATGAGAGGAAGCAGTTGTATAAAGAAGGAAGGGTTGAGAAGGTTCGGCCGGTCGAAGGATAGGAGGATTAGCCAGATACATTTTTAAATCTTCAAATGCTTGCTGACAATCTTCATTCCATTAAAAAGTGATATTCTTTTTGAGAAGCTGAGTAAAAGGAAAAGTGTCATCCGCAAGTTGAGATACAAACCTACGAATAGCTTGAATCTTTCCTTGTAAGCTTTTGAGTTGAGACACATTTCTAGGAGGTGGCATGTTGACAATAGCATCTATTTTCTTAGTATCCACCTCAATCCCACGATGCGAAACTATGAATCCTAATAGTTTTCCACTATCCACACCAAAAACACATTTTCGGGGATTCAAGCGCATGTGATATTTACAAATTCTTTCAAAGATTTGATGAAGGATTTTAATATGATCTATGCGAAGAATGGATTTGGCCAAAATATCATCAACATAATCCTCTAAAATCTTATGCATATAATCATGAAAGATAAGGGTCATCGCTCGTTGATAAGTTGCACCGGCATTTTTAAGTCCAAAAGGCATCATTATCCAACAAAACATACCCCAAGGAGTGGTGAAAGCAGTTTTGAATTGATCTTGAGGGTTAATGTAAATTTGATTGTATCCTGAAAAACCATCCATGAAGGATAACAAGGCATGTCCTGCCATAGAATCAACTATCATGTCAATGTTTGGAAGAGGGAAATCATCTTTTAAAGAAGCCTTATTTAAATCTCAGAAATCGGTACACATTCTTATTTTATTATCTAGTTTAGCCACAGCGACAATATTTGAAACCCACGGGGAATAATCAATAGGGTGGATAAATCCAGCCTCCAATAACTTTTCAATCTTAGCCTTAACAAGCAGAGCCACCTTAGGATTCATTTTTTGAATCTTTTATTTCACGGGCTTAGCATCAGGAACTAAGACAATGTTATGAGTAACAATCTTAGGATCTATACCAGGCATGTCAGAGTATGTCCAAGCAAAGATCTCAGGGAATTCATGCAATAAATCTTCATATTGCTTTTGTTCCTCTTCATCCAAACATTTTCCAATTTTAATAACTTTTTCTTCATTGCCAGAATCCATCTTAACATAAATGGTGTCATTTATAAGAAGATTACTTTGTTGAGGAGTATCTTTTAACTGAGGGAATTCTTTCACAATCTCATCATTGTCAATCTCTTTTCCAAAATAGGCTTCAGTGTTCAAACAATAAGGGAGTCCCCTATTGTGATGATAACGAGGAAGAGTATCATATGCTCCTAAAAACTCAACTAAAGCATCATCGGTAGGAAAAACATCCAAAGCACAGGCACACGAAGGATCCTCATCAATGTACTCAGGGTGTTGCATTGATAGAGATGTAGAAATAGCATTAACACTAATACATGGTCTCTTAGAAGCTTTAGTGCGCTTGCAGGGATTATAGTCAAGTCCAAAGGCATAATTGTGAAGATTATTCTCTAGAGGAACCTTTATCCCTTGTTCGTGAGTGCCACAACCATTTCCATGGTACCCATGCTTAGCAAAAATGCGAAAACCACGACCATAACGATCAGCCATTTCAGAAAGAGAAGGTAGTTTTTCATAAGACAAAGAGTCAAACTCTTCAGAATTAGAGGTGTGAGGAGAAGAAGTTTGAGAAGCGGCCATGAAGTTATTACTCATAGGCTCAGGTAATGTTGATTGATTTTTAGCTTCTTCCTTCTTTTCAGCTTTAAGCTCTCTAGAAGGAACTTTATATTCACCTACAAAGGTGGGAGTAAAATCAAGAGATCCCCAATCGTCTTCTGCGAGAACCTTCTCAGGATCAAAATCCTTTTTATGTGTAGTTTCAAGTCGAGAAGAGTCTTCTTCAGGAGCTCCAGACTCATCCAAAGAATTTTGATCATTAGAGGGCAAGGATTCATCGATAGGTATCTTGTTTAAAGAGTCATCACTAGATGAGGAAGGCTTAGAAGAACCCCCTTTGGAAGTAGATGTTTGTAAACAAGCTTGGAAATTAGTATCACCTATCAAGGTATATGTCTTATTGTTATAGATAAACTTAACTTGTCTGTGCAATGTAGAGGGGATAGCTTGCATACTGTGAATCCAAGGTCTCCCTAATAACAAGTTATATGTTAGATTTCCCGACATAACATGGATAGGAGTAGACAAAGTAACAGGCCCCACTGTGATGGGTAAGGTGATAGTACCTAATGAAGTTTTAGCCACATTATCAAAGCCTCGAATAGGACGAGAGTCTGGCTCAATTAGGGATGTATCCACATTCATCTTATGCAAAAGATTAATGCTACACACATTAAGACCAGAGCCATTATCTACTAGTGTTCATCTTATAGCAGTGTCTTTCATGATAACCACAATCATCAAGGGATCATATTGATGTTGAATTTCACTAGTAGGCAACTCATCTTGGGTAAACACAATTTGAGCTTTAGGATTCATCACAGAGTTAACCAAAGATGCTATATTACTAGATGTATTCAGTGGAGGAACATTCAGATCTTTCAAGGCATCTTGTAACATTCCATGATGAGCGGAAGAAGTTTGAATCAAATCCCAAAGGGATATCTTAGCAGGGGTAACTTTAAGTTGTTTTATGAGATCATATTCCTTACCAATAACTTGTGAAATACGTGGAGCTTGCAGAAGAACTGGTTGAGGATTCGGAAGAGAAATTGGAATAACAGGAGGAGGACTAGGCTGCCTATTATTTCTGGTATGATAAGTATGGGCAACTGCATGATAACTCTCTCTAGTTATTTTCTTGGCATAACTATAAGGACTTATAGGTTTTCTTCCTTGCACAGTGATGATTGGTTTATTCGGAGTACAAAAGGAATCATGATCATACCCTCCTTGGACAATAAGGAGAGGTGATTTAGGAACTTGAAAGGTGGGAGAAGGATAAGCACCTTGGACTTCGAAGAGAGGCTTGTTATGCTCATTCAAGTTTATCATGTTAACCAATTTAGAAGTCTTGTTCTTGTTTAAAGATTTCGATAAAGCCACAAAGTCATCAAGAGCATCATCCAACAAAGCATGATCATATCTATTAAAAGGTTTATCTTTTGGTTCAAAAGGAGATATCTCTTCATAGAGGGGATTGTTGAAAACAACCATGTTACTAGATTTAGTGGAAGAGTTGATAGGAATGTACCCTTGAGAGGAATCATTCAACTTATCTTTCTCATCACAACGAAATGGCATAGTAACAAGGTTTATGAGTTTTTGGTAAAATGAAGGTTTGGCCTCTTTAGGGTTCAAAAACTCATCTAAAGCTTCATCTAATTCATCTTGGCTATACTCATAATAATCATCATAAGCATGAGCATTTTGCAAATAAAAGTCTGACATTTTGAAATAAAAGTTGCATGAAATTTAAACACACAATGCAAAGAAACACACTCTTTTTTTTTTTTCTTTTTAATGAAAATGAAATGAAAACACACTAAATCTAGATCTAGATCTAACAAATGCAATGCAAGAGGAAGCAATAATAGATTTCACGTCGGGTTCACCAAAATGTGTGGGGGAAAAAAGCGAGAATAGGTTGTCATGCCCTAATCCTACCTTTTGACACACATTACGGAATACAAAAGAGCCTAGAGGTATCACACAATTGGCTACTTCCTTTTGTGAAAGAGAGAGCCACGGGCTACTTATTAGGGTTTCTATTCCTTTGTTGTAATTGAAAGGTAAGATTATGCAAGTTCAATTCCTAACCCTAAAATGCAAGTATGAGCTAACAACAAGATTGCAGAATTGAACTTAAACAATGGAAAGCTGTAAACACAAGGATAAAACAAGAATGCAGATGTGTACCCAGAGTCAAAATTTGACTGAAAATGTTCGGGACGGGGGCGCGGGTGCCACTGTCCTGATTCTATCCCGGAACTGCACCTGAAACTGTTGTTTTGCACTTTGGAAAACTGTCTGAAATGCTATCTGTCAGGAGGACCAGGGTGCCCAGCGCCTCTGTCCCAGGGACCAGGGCACCCAGCACCCCTGTCCTGGCAGGACCAGGGCACCCAGCACCTCTGTCCCAGGGACCAGGGTGCCCAGCGCCCCTGTCTTGGCAGGACCAGGGCGCCCCACACCTCTGTCCTGGTCTTTTGCTCTGCAATTTGGTGTGGGGTGCTGTCTCGACCTGCTTTTTCCAGATCTGCAACTTGCGGCGTCGTCCGAGTCCCGAAACCTGCACTTGTATCTGAAAAAGGTGTTTGGGCAGCTATATAGGGTTTTGCCTTAGTCAAACCTCCGCTTCGGTGATTTCCACCTCCATGAATAGCCAAGTTGTATTGTAAAAGTAATGTGTGTGCAGACCTTGTGTGTGTGCAAGATCTAAAATGCAAGTAAGCAAACTAGAGCAACCTAGAAAGTAAACCCTAATTGCTTGTAAATGATAATGTAAATGCTCTAAATCAAGATGCAAAGTGATCTAAAGCATGAATAAATGAGATATTGAAGCTTATGCAAAGACATGAAAACAACATGAAATCATACCCAACCCCCAAGGGAGGGGTACAAGCCAATCTTCAGTCGGTAATCTCCTATTGTTCTTCAATGTCTTCCAAGCCCTAAATGGATGAATGGAATTGATAAATGCTTGATAGAGGGATGTTGAATGTTGTTGAAGTCTTCAAAGATCTGCTCTTTCGCTGCATATGAGGTTCCTCAAAACAAAATTCAGATCTCTTCAAATGAAGAAAGAGAGCTCTTATGTATGAACCCTAGGTCGTAATTTTGTCTTTTGGCCGACCTAGAGATTGAATCTCCCGCCAATTTCTTGGGGTTAAGCTTTATTTTATGATTGGATCGTGCTCCTAAAATTTTGAGAAAAATGTTCGGGACCGTGTGCACTCCGGGTGCCATGGTCTTGGCAACTTTTCACCAAATTTTTAGGGCCATCAGATATGATGATTTTAGAGAGAATCCCGAAGTTACAGGTGATTTCGAGATGTTTTGACCCCCGAAATCAAGCCCCCAAGCTCAGAATAGGGCCTAATTAGGGTTTTTGATTAGATGATGTATTGGAGGAATAAAATGAAAGCGGCACGCTTTAATGAAAGGGCCCGACTTTATGATGTGGAAGATGATGAAATAGAACCTTTAGACCTAATTAATTTGCTTAATTAAGTGCTAAAGGGGAAATGCAATGCAAAATGCAACTGCGCCAAGGTGGGTGCTAAACTAGGTGTGAAATTGGATTGCTTTAGCAAGTGCATACAATTTATGATGTTACATGACCCAAATTGGGAAATGACTATTTACGCTTTCAGTTATATTGAATTATATGTATATGTATGCACAGGTGTTTTCATGTTCTAGGTCATGTAGGTGTAGACACCTAAAATTGTCCTGTCTAATTAAATAAATATCTTTATTTATTTAATTATTTTAGCCTAATTCTTCTATTAATTGAATAAATCTTTATTTATTTAATTAATTCATTTACCCTCTTATAGCCCTATTTCTCATTTAAATAAATACATTTATTTATTTAAATTATCCCCTTTTCCTAAATTAAATAAATATCTTATTTATTTAATTGATCCCATTTCCTCTATTAATTAAATAAATCTTTATTTATTTAATTAATTCATTAGCCTTTTCTACCTATGACACATGTCATTCATCTCTTAATTCCTACACTACCTACCCTCTCATTATTTTCTTATTTCTTCTACCTACCCTCTAATCATAGCCGACCATTTATCTTTTACACCTCTCAATCTTATCCCTCCATTTTTTATAGTGGCTTCTATATAAGAAGATGTTTCCTTCATTATCAACCCTGACTCCTCAATGACTACTCGACTACACTAGCATTTGACCTTTCATATGCGATCTAGCTATCAACCACATTTCCGTTCTTTGTTGAGCTCTTGTGCACATATAAAATCTGAGAGCAAATATATCAAGCAAGATCAATGGAGATAGGAAGAATGGAGATCCAAACCCTATTGGACATGTGATGGTATAATCTTTGTGATTTCATTTGATTTGCATTGTCTTAGGTAATCTTCATATGTTATGGTGGATCTTTGTTGTTGTTAGGCTAGGGTATTGTGGTTGAATTCATTTAGTCTTTCAATGTTGATTGTTATCCATTTTCACCATATAGTGTAGGTACCAAGCATCAACTCCACCTTGATTCACAGGTTTGAGCATGCCTATATCCCCAACGGTGGTTACAGGAGATAACACATTGGCCAAAATGTTACTTAACCCAACCATCATTCCTAATTTGGATTATTTTTCCCATATGTGACTTGATTACACTATCGGTTACCATTTTGGTAATGTTTGGTTACTTTTATGCATCAACGTGGAAGACCAGTAAAGATTGTTTGCACATTGTCGGTAAGTTGTTAATTATTGTTGTTGTAATGTGCATATTTAAATGATATTTAATATTATAACTAGTATTTTAATATTTAAGCATGAAATATGCCTTATGTGTATTTAATTTAATGAGATTTTTATATATTATCATTTTGAATTTCTAGGGAGTTAAGGAGATTTTATAATTTTAATTTAATTTTATTATTTCATATTTTCTCTCCAAATAGTGAGTTATATTGGGAAAATAGAGTTCATTTTGAATACTTAGTGTATTTTTTCTCTTCTCCCTCTTGTTGAAAACCCTCTTGATTAAAAATTTGAATGCTTGGATTGGGATGTTTGGGTTGCTTGCAAATTTGTGGGTAGGAGCTTGAAGAATTGGTGTTGATCTTCCCCTTGTGCCTTCCAAATTTCATGAGCTCCTTTGGAAGATTCATTCTTCTTTTCTATTTTCAAAATTTTGCCATTTGAATGTAAGTTTTGCTAATTTCTCCCTCTAATCTTGATCTTTTGATTGACTCTGGTTGTTGAAAGTTTGAATTTGAATTTGGATTCATTCTATTTTTAGAATTTGTATTTTCATCTAGTTTTAAATTTATTGTTTCAATTTTCAAAACCATGTTTTATAGAAATGAACTCTACCCAAATTTTTATGTGTGCCCATAATGTTGATTTTATTTGAGAAATGCGATGTTGTTCATTTGTAGACTAATGAGTTTTAAGGAAATTTGAATTGGAAAAGTTTGAAAAATTGATTTCTTGAAGGTCTATTAATGGTGGATGATCTCCAAGGTTGGTTATTGGGATTTTGGGTCTTTTTCATAATTTGATAATTGGATGATAAAATCATGTTATTATTATGTGAAATACTTACATTAGCTATGTAAATTTTATTTTGGGATCCATTTTCTTGCTATCGTGTCCACTTGAGTATCTGGCTCAATATGTGGAAATGTATCATTGTATGAGTCCTTTGAGTTGATTCCTTTGCTCTTGGCTATGGAATGCATTTTTCATAATTGTTAATGCGATGATCTTGGGTGTGGGTAGCCAAAGTCAATAAAAAGAGTGGCTCTCAATGGGAGTCAGAGCCCAAAGTGGTTGCTAGGGTAACTCATTGAGAGTTGGATTAATAAGTGAAAGAATGAATAAAACAATGGGGTAAAACACTAAAAAGATAATTAGATGCTCCTTGCATGTCGTGAGTGCTCATAAAGTCTATAGACATATTGAGAAGGCATGGTCATCTGTGGGGCATTGATCTAGCAAGATCAAGTCTCCTTGTCTTCACAAAGGGACTATTTGGTTCCGCATGAACCATCCCTTCAAGATATGTGATGACACTCTTTTTTATTGGTCTCTACTATCCATCTCCATGTAGATTGAGTAGTGACCCTTGGTGGACTCATAACCTATTATCATCCCCATCCTCGATTATGCATTGTATTGTTGTATGCTTGAGATGATGTGTATGCTCTATGTGAGGTTTGAGTGTAAGCTATTAGTTTCTCAATTGGTTTGCTTGAGTGTTTGGGCCTTGTGACTATCTCCACGAGCATAGTGGTGTTAGAACCTATGACTTCCACATGGTCGAGTGGAATTTCCAACCACCGTTGGGGACTAGTGGACTTGATCATGAGCACATTGGGAGACTTCTTCACCTTCCTCAACAATTGGCCTTCTTCATCTCCTTTCATTTGCAAATGTTATATAAATGTAATTTGTTTCAAGCTTTGTAATTATTAATCCATTGTATATTGAGACACACCAATTTGAGATTGATTTGATGAGATGAATAGAGATGTCTTAGAGTGGACTTTAGTGGTCTGGTGTTGGGACTGGCCAACTCTCATGAGTATGCACACTTTGCATTGACTTCTTGTGTTCATTGTAGTGTAAATGGATAATGTAATTATGTTTGATGTTTTGGTTTTCTAGTATCTCTTATCATGATGATAGTGGTTTAATGACACCTGGTAGGTAGTATATTTTTACTTTAGCATTGGGATCCACTCGGGGCAAAGTCCCGACCTATCTCCTTAGTTCTGTGGGAAAAATCCTAGTTCAACATCTATGGTTGTCCTTTGGCATCTCTACCTCTAACTCAACATCTCCACCTCTCTAGTCTAAGATAGTCACCGATTTGGCCTAACTATAGTTTGACATCTTCGTTTGTAGTTTGATGTCTCTACCTAACTTGGTAGTGTGTTTATTTGGTTGACCCATTTTGGCACAAGGTGGTGCATCATTTATCTCTAGGGATATTTCATTGGAGCATGGTTATGTTTTAGCTTCATATTGTGATGGATCGCTCATATGTGTGTCATAGAAACACTTCAATTGGTGCTTTTAAATGAATATTGTTTAGTATTTCTTGAGCAAATGATGTTGAGTATAAACTCCTAACTGGTTATGAGGTCATGAACCTTATTTAGATGTATTATGAAAGTAATACATTAGGGAACCTTGGAGGATATTGTTAGAGTTGTAAAGTAGTTTTCCACTAAGTGTGATTGTTCTTGTGTTAGTAACATTTACATGAGATCTAAGCATGGTTCTTGCTTTTGGTATGTATGTTCACACTTAAAGACTTTAAAAAAAAAAATCCTTGTTTACTTTATGTGTTTTTCTCATATCCTCTTGGGTTCCTTGGTGGGTATTACATATACATATATAAATGCATACTTACATACATATACATATAACATATGCATGTGTGTGTGGTATACATACAAACACGCACACACACACACACACACACACACATATATATACACTCCTATGTATAGGAGGACTCTCGATTATATATGTTAGTGAAAGGTAGTAAAATGGATTTCTTAAATGCATATCTTGTTTAAGGATCAAATTATACGAGAAAGTAATGTTAACCCTTCTACTTTATTTATGTCTCATTAAACCTTTAAAATAAAAGAAACCAATTAGAATGAATAGTGATTATATCTCTATCCTCCTTATTGGTATAACCATGAAGAGGTCAAATAAATTAGTACTATTTTGTATTTTATGTTATGATCCATATCTTATGCTTATTAAATTATATTATGAATTGATAAATGAACCTAATATTAAAAAGATAATTGATATATTATATACCTTTATAATAAGAACAAGAGAGTTTATCATAGTTCCAAATTACTAAATCCACTTTATCTATTCATATTTATTTAATGATTAAAATGAATAGATCATAATGTGTATTCTTCCATTATATTAGTCACTCATTAGTGTGTGTAGTAGTGTTGTATTGTAATACCCTTCTATGCTTTCTTCCTATTATGTTTCTTTTGGACATATGATTGACTCTATATGTGTGTTGTTATCCTATTTGGTGTGTGTGTGGACAAACTCATTTGCTCTATGTTGGTGGACTATTCATGACAACTCTATATTTCGGGACTTGATGATGATGATGTTGTTGATTTATGCATATGAGGACATATTGATGATATTAGGGTTTATTGTTTATGATTTCTTAATAAGTTTTATATGAGATGATATATTAATATTATTATGGATCATGATGTACTAAAATGTGTTTCAGGTGATCTAACTGGAGGATTTATTATGATTACTAATTCTATTATATATCATGTTAAATGTACACACACACACACACAAATATATATATATATAAATATGTATATATATGTATATGTCTATATATATTATGTATATATATACATATGTATATATATACATATATATATATATATATATTTGTGTGTATATATATATACATATATATGTACATATATATATATATGTGTATATATATACATATGTATAAATATACATTATATATATAGACATATACATATATATACATATACATATACATATACATATATACCTATACATACATACATATCTATATATATATACATATACATATATATATATATACATATGTATACATAAACATGTATATATATATATATGTATGTATATGTATACATATGTATATATACGTATGTATATATGTATATGTATATATGTACATATGTATATATATACATTATATATATAGAAATATACATATATATATATATACATATACATATATACATATACATACATACATATACATATATACATATATATATACATATGTATACATATACATATGTATATATATATATATGTATATATGTATATGTATGTATGTATATGTATATATGTATATGTGTGTGTGTGTGTCTATACACACACACACACACACACACATATATATATAATATGTATACATATATATATATATAAATATATATACAATATATATCTCTATATATATGTATACATATATGTATATACATATATACATACATGTGTGTGTGTGTGTGTGTTGTGTAGGTGTTTTGTATTTTGTTTGATGCAAGTACAAGGCATCAACTCCACTTGGCTTCATAGGTTTGAGTGTGCCTATACAATTGATGGGATGGGGTATGGGATCGACTAGCCTAGTCTATGCTCTTGGATCCTTCCCTTGGATCACCTGGTGTTCTCTTCACACCCTAGGGTCTCTAGGACTTCCCTTGCTTGAGGAATCCCCCGACCTTGCCCAATCCACCCACCAATGAGTTGCAATGCTGCTCCTAAGGTCTCACCTACTCATGAGACTCAAAACCCCTTACTATGGCTAATAAGGGCTTGGCTTGTCCTATTGCTTCCTAGGTCCTAGCAAGGTTAGGACAGGTCTATTTCATGGTTTTTCCACCCATTCATGTGCCCCTAAGAGGTTTCAAGATTCTAACCCCTTACCGATTTCACTATTTTGTGTTTTTGCCTACAAAATAGGGCTACAAGGATTTTGACCAATTAGGCCTCCTACTCGGTCCTTTAGGGCTCCCTCTCACAAACGATGCACAAACTACCCAAACTCCAAAAATGGACTACCATTAATTTGGAAAGGGCTCAAGGATTTCTCTAGTTTTGGGCCTCCAAGTGGTCTTACAGTGCCTTGGGCAAATTTTGGGGTTTTTAAGGGTTTTGTGAGGGTTTTTTAGGCCTGCCAGGGACACAGTGTAGGTTTGCTGCTCTTGCCACCTTGTTTGGATTAGTGGAAGCTCCTCCTTCACACCAATGATTCTTCACTCACCCCTCTACAACTCCTCCAAATGGTGCATTCTTCTCTGACCTTCCTTTCTCTCCAAGACCTCTGCAACTTGACCCTTCCTAGCCGGACACTGTCTAGTCTCGCCTAGGAGTGGGTCTTTGTTTGGCCTCCTTGCATTTTAAAGGGCCTTGCTTGCATTTAACTATAGTACAAGGTCTGTACCCTCATTCCCCATGGTTTCATGGTGATTCCACAATGGGGAATGGAGTTATGAGCCCATTTACTCAAACCAGTCCAAGACTGGACAAAGAGAATGCAAATTACAAGCTATTTACAAAAACACCTCACTTACAAACCAAAACCTGATCTAATTTCTCAAAATGAAAGTTAACACACCATACAAGACACTCCACATATTTTTGCATTAAAATCAATCCATTAATGATCTTTCTTTACTCCATTTGTGCCGACTGGCAACAAATGGAGTAAAGAAAGTCAGTTAGCTTGCTTGGGTCGTACAATGTCTGACATCTAACCCATTAACTTAGGGTTTGCAACATCTTATACTACCTATACCTTGGTCAGTGTGCCAAAATTAGGGCTCTCCACGCTCAATAAGGGTCTTTGACCTTTTTGGGTGGAAAAGTTGCTTGACAACTTTTAAAAGTTGTCATGCATCTTTTGAGCAACCTTGCCATTGTTGCTTTTCATGACTCCTAGGCCTATTTTGGGCTATCCTAAGGACAACAACATGCCAATAAGGCCTAACACACATCCAAGGCACACTCAACCTCTCCTGCACAAGAAATCCCAACAAAAACACTAAGGACCTAAAACTAGGACCTAGTCAAGAACAAATGAGCTCATGGCTCTTATTACATATACAATGGCTTCAAAAGAAGCATCACACCAACAAAACAAAGAAGGGGGAAGAGCTTGGAAGGGTGCTCCTACACCAATCCCTGATAGTGGTTATATGGAGATAGCATCAAGGCTTGTCTGACCTAACCCTAGCCATCATCTTGAATTAGGGTGATTATATTGGTCTCGAGTCTACCTTATTGAGTTTCTATGAAGCCGATGTCTGATTACCTAAGTTAATGATTTTGGTTTTTGATGGATTTATCTTGGTGATGGTTATTACCATTTATGTCATATTTTATTAGTAATATTAATGTTAACAATATTATTATTAATCATATAAATATTCCTCATCCTTATTATTATTATTATTATTATTATCAATTTATTATTAGTACCTTTATGTTGTATATTTGTCAATGTTATTATTGTTATACTTATCTCGTGTGTATTTATGTGAGCACAATTATTAGTGCAAGTGTATTGTATGTTTGGTGGGGGTAATTGATTAGTAAACTAATAAAAATGTATTTTGGTGGGTGTTAGTTGTATTTTAGTGAATTAATTGATAAGTTATTTGATAAATAATTTGTTTATGGTTAATGTGTTGGTTGGAATGGTTGCATTCTTGTGTATGTTTGGAGAGGGAGATTTATTGTTTTTGGGGGATTTTTATGGGGATTCCTTTGGCAACACTTTTGAGGAATTTTTGGAGAAGGTTTAGGTGTGAATCTATTGAATTTTTTTGTCTTGATTATTGCTGAGATTTTTCTTGGATTTGGAGAGGATTTTGGCTGGAATTGGATTGTTGTTGGTCTTGGAGGTTTTGTGTGCATGTTTCGTTGTCTTCCTTTGGATTTCAAGTTTTGAGGTAGTGTTTTATTATTTCCCCTGTTTTACCATTGAATTCATGATTGAAAGAAATTATTGTTGATGTGGATATTTGGGTTCAATCTAGAAATGTGTATTTTATTTCTGGATAGATTTGAATGAGTTTGCCTTTATGAAATCATTGTGTTTTAGGGTTTGTTATGTATTTGATGTTCTAAATACTTGTAGAATGATATTGTAAATGTTTTTATTGTTTAACTAGGAGGTTATCATGCACCACTCAAATGTGTCTTGCTCTAATTTTATCTCTTGTGTCGTCCGTTTTCCATATTGGCTGCCCTAAATCAACCCAGGTCTTGATTTTCACAACCGTGATTGATTTTTGCAACTATTAATTGATTTTTGCAATTATCAATCAAGATTTTCATAGTTTTAATCAATTGATTTCATATTTGTTATCATTGGATTTTGCATTTGTTGTTTCTAGTTCTCATTTGTAGTTTTGGGTTCTGTATTTGTTGTATGGACTTGTTTTGGTCCCCAAGTTATCCAAGAGGCTCAATTTGGTATTGTACCCTATCAATCATGTGTCTTTCGGTTTGTTTGATCTAATTTGGGTTGGTTTTGTGATCATATTCCCAGTCCTATTCTGATGAATTAGTTGATATTGCATTCATATTTTTTTCATGGTTGAATCCTTAATGTTAAGGCCTAGATAGGTCTATGTTTATGACTATGTGTTTCAATTCCTAATTATGGAAATTAATGAATGTTCTATATGAGTTGTCTATATCCTTTATGCTTTATGATCCCTTTTTTTAACCTTGGGGTATGGGTAACTAAATGTATTAAGGGAGAGTAGCTCTTAATGGGGGTCCTAGCCCTAAAGAGGCTTCCAGGGCAACTCATTGGAGAATTTCTTAGTCAAGTGATAACTTGATTAATAAAGTAAGGTAAAAACACATTAATAAGATAATATGGTGCCCTGCCCATGGACTTGAGTGCTTGTATAGACTAAGGATGGGAATGGGAAGTCCTATCCATCCGAGGGGCATTGATCTAGCGTGATCAAATCTCATTGTCTTCATGAAAGGACTATTTTGTTCCACATGAGCTATCTTTTGAGGCTATGTGATGACACCTTTTCCTTCTTGTATTCTAGTATCTGATCATGTGTGGTTGTGAGTAGAAGCATCTACTAGATCCTCATCATTTTCATACTTGTTCTTGTGTGTGCTTTATACTTGTGTATACCTTTTGTTCCCTTGGATGTTGGTGTTGTGCTTGATAGTAGACCTTGTTTACCTTTTCTTGTTGGATTGTGTGTTTGGGGGCTTATGTCTATCTCTTGAGCACTATGGGGTGGACCTAAGAGTTTCACATGGTTAGTTGGTTGTTTCCAACCTCCATTGGGGACCCAATGGACTTGTTCATGCAGGCATTTGGGAAAGATCTTGTCTTCCTCATTCTAGTACCTTTTCATTCAAGTTACAAGTTATTTAGTAATTGAAATCAATATATATGTTATGCATAACTGAGAAGCATTTTAAGTGTATTGTAATTGATTCTTGAACACTCCATAAGGAGGTTGATGCAAATTGGATTGGTGTAATTAATATTAAATGTAATGATAGAATAGTTTTTTTCTAGATTAGTGTTGATACCGACTACTCATATTTGATTGTATGATCTATCTTATTTCACGTTGAAAGGTTATCATAGGAACATTTGGTTTGGTGCTTAAAATGAACATAGTTGTAGATATGGATGTTCTTAATTTAATGTTATAGTTGTATCATTAATAATTTATCTATTCTAGTTTATGTTTAGATGTGTTCCATAGTAGCGATGTTAGGGAACTCATAGAGGATATGGTTCTAATTCTATGTTTATCTTCTGCTTATGCATTGTAATGGTTACTTATATGACGTGTTTATAGATATAATGTATTATATTTTTTGAAAAAATCATTGCTTTATTAGTTGTTAGTTGTTTATCCTTTGGGGTTCCTTAGTGGGGCTTAACATCTAGAATTAGATCCCATATTCATACATTGGGTACTCTAGTGCATATGAGCACATTATGTATCCATTATGACATGTGTCCTTGCATCATGTCCATTGATACATGTCTCCTTATGTATCTTGCTATAGTTGGGCCTTAAGTTGTTGCCTTATGTTTGCACTATGATTGTGTTAGGATATATGCCTCCTAGGGGTAGGGGGTTAAGGGTGAGGTAATCATCTAGGAACCTGATAAAACCCATATCAGGAATATTACCAAGAGAACCATTAGGAGGAGCAAGAATATAGTCATTAGAGTAATCAAAGAGAAGACGATCAAGGAAAATATCATAATGGTGAGTTTGAGGTTGTGTAGGTACTCCATCTCTTTAAGGAGATTAATGTCTAAATAGGACCTAGGTAGGAGGGATCTCAACATTAGGAGTCTCATCATTCTGAATATTAGGAGAGGAAGAGGACTCATACCCCTACCCACTCTAGGGCTAGTCATGGGAAACACCATGAGTCTCCTCGTAGGAAAGCCACAATATCATATGAGAATGCTATCTTGGTTGGACACATGAGAGACCTTTTGAGGTCTCATCCACCCACTTTTGATGTTGTTAGTAGTGGTTTAGAGGCCAAAAATTGGTTGATTGATTTGGATAGATATTTCTCTGTGCATCCTTATGACAGTAACACTAAGGCTAGATGTGCCATCATGCATCTTAGAGGGTTTACCTCCACATGGTGGTGCATAAAAGATAAAAATCTTCATATTGACATTGATTCCATATCTTGGGAGATGTTCCTTGAGAGATTTTAAGTCTACTTCTTGTCAGATCATTGGAGGCAGAGATGTGCAAAGGAGTTTCATGATTTACATGAGATGGCCATGTCAATGGAGCAGTATGAGCACCGTTTCTTTGAGCTTAAGTGGTATGCCAATATTTCAGATGATGAGCCCATGTTGGGTTGAGAGGGGGGGTGAATCATTGTTCTACCAGTAATGTTAGATTTGAACTAAATGCTTATAAAATGGTTAAGAGTAAATAAAATTAAAGTGCATATAACAAATAAAACATAAAGAAGCAACACCATAACACCAATATTTATATGTGGAAAACCCTGCAAAGGCAAAAACCATGGTGGGGTTGATACCCACAATATCTAGATACTTGATCAAGGCATACAAATATTACATTGAGGGGATTGCACATGCAATTAGGCCAACTGTTTAGAGCTTAATGCTCAAATAGAAGTCTCACTGACTTACACAGTACTATAAGATGATTACAAACAAAAATGAATTCATAATATGTATCTAACCATGCTAGATAAGTTGCAATTTAAGCTTCGTTAACCCTCACTTTGTATTGGTTTTGTTGATGCTATGGTCTTCTCTGTTCTACTACCAATTTACACTATGCATGTGAAACTACACACAAGTGCCTCCTTTCACTGACCAAAGAGCATATCATTAATCTCTGAAAGATTCGTAACCAAAATTGCATTCCATAACATGTTTAATCCATCACTGAAAGGATCTCCTTATATACCCTTCTAACTTTTCACCATGTTGGCATCAATGGAAAATATAATCTTGTCAGCTGCCGAATCACAAGGTATTTCATAAATAATCCCAATGACCATGTCGATCTTCACATGCTACCATAAATTCCTTGAAAGAAATAATCAGGGCTGCAAGATATCTTAGTCATTTCCTATCCATAACCGGGTTCCAAATACATGTTACTAGGATTAGGAGTTAATCGGTTGTGAAGCAAAGTGAATACTGGCTGAGTGAAGTGAATGTCGGTTAACCCAAACAAAGAAAAGTGATAAATCAATGAATCCCAATAGAGAATATTTACACCTAGAGATGAGTTTCCATCAATGACAAACCAAAATGACATTAACCCTTATCGAATGAGTGTCAATTGCCAAAAATCTCCCCCTTTGGCATTGATGGCAACACTCATGAAAAATCAACGTTGTCACTGAATCTGCCTCTAAATCTGTACATCCTGACATGTACAATAATCTTCTATATACATCTGATACTCCCCCTAAGTAATATATACATTTTTCACTTTATTCCTTCCCCTTTGACATCAATGACAAAGTGGAGTGCCCACAAAGAATTTTATACATCTATAAACACATGCCAGTTCTATATAAGTTTCAAAATGTCTGCATACATAGACTTCAAAAATGAAAAGTAAGTATCCCAACCTTTCTTACGAGAGTCAAGAATGGAGGTAAATCCATTCAAGAGATTGGCATAATATTCAATTGCTTCTGATGTAGTGTGATCCTCCTTCTGCATATTAGAAATACATTCGGTCTTATGAAATTACAAAGTTTCCAACCGAGGACCAATCAAATTCCGGAGCTCATTTGCTTGCTTTATTAAATTGTCCCTTTCCTTCTCTAATTTCAAAATTTGATCCATGACTACCAAAATTGGACCATCTAAAGAACTGGTTAGGTTAACTGTCGGGTTGTAAGAGTTAGAAGTTTGAATCAAATTATTCCTACAGTCTAACAGTTGCTTGTCTATAGGAGTTGTGAGCTTAGAAAAATCTAGACAAGTCTTGTATACTTTACCTCCCTCCGCCAATGTTGCATCAATGGATTGAAAGCAAGTTTGGAGTTTCCCCTTTTCAGACTCGATCATTTAATTTGCAAAAATGTTTGTTTTCGGGCCTCAACAAATTTTTCTTTAGTCTCGGTTAATGCTTAGGAATAAAATTAATAATCTCCTCCAATTTTATGGATGATCTTGCGCTCTCTTGAGCCTGAAACTCGGGTACCAACTGGTTCAAAACTTCAAAATTGTGTTGAATTAATTCTTTTTCTTTTGACTCCTCCTAAGCCAACTCTTGGGTTGCTTGAGCTTGGAGTGTTGTTGCCGCCAAAATTTTCTCTGTCGGAGACATCTTGTAGTATGGCTTGTGAAAATAGATAGAAAATTGTGACAAATTTCCTTTGGCTATGGTTGAAGTGTCAATTGCCAAGACGGAAGAGAGATTTGTCATAGTTTCATTGCCCTTGTCTACCGGAGAGGTATCCTTATAATCCTTTATTTCTTGTGCATGGGTGGCTTTGCCACTTGGTTCCCTATCCAGATCATGTACATCCTCTATAACTTTATTATCTGTACCCTTATCTATATTTGTCTCTGTATCATGTATATTATCTGTCAGGGTATCTTTTGTTGTAAAATTTGACACACTAGCCAGTACAATGATATCTGGTGGAGTGCTAGCCGATCGATTTGTATTTACACTTTATTCCTCTGTTGATGCTGATTTCATATCCCCTAGTAACTGTATATTCTGAGACTATATAAAACTAGGGCTCAATTCATATCCCAAACTTAAAAGAATTTTCACCCAAATGTCTATGGTTTCTTTTTGGATCTCCTCAAACCTTTCCAACATTAGGTTATTTATTTTGTGCTTTGGATTAAATTTAGATGAGTCAGTTCTATTTATTAAATTTTCCATCTCTAGAGGGGTTAATGTTGGACAGAGATTAACCAATTTGGTCTCTTTTATTTGTCGGTCTAGAGTTTGAGCATGTAATTTCCTGGCCTCTAGCTTATCATACAACTCCTTAGGCAAAATTTTATCTAATTCAATCAATTCTCTACTAAAATAATCAAGATATAAAAGAATAGCTTCCTCAATCTTCTTTTTATCCTTCTCATCAAACTCATCAAAGAATGTAGGAATGTTATCTAAATTAATAATCTGATCAATTAAGTCTTGAGCATCCAATTTCTTCTTACCGGTTCTTATTCGTTTATGTGCAATGGTAATTTTGGGTTTCTAGGGAGGCTCCTTAGCTGGTTCTTTCTTTTGCTCTTCCTTCTTCTCCCTCACTACCCTTGCAAAAACACCTTTCTTCTTTAGAACTTCCTTGATGTCTTCATCTGATTTTGTTTCCTTAGAAGAGAATGCCATATATTGTCAGGTTGCCTTTTGTTTTTTCTTTGTTGACTCAGCCGGTTTGACTGGTAAACTTTGTAATTGATTATCATTGCGGAAAACTTAACATCAATTTCCCTCACATCATCTAACCTCATCAAACGACCATCAAAAGTGGCGCTGGTGACTTTGCAAAGTTTAGCGTTGGAGAGTTTGTACCTAGGGTCGGGTAGACCTCCAATCTTGTGCAGGCAGGTAATGTTTTTTATTACTTCCTCCATGATTTTATAGGGTCAGTCCAACTAGATGAATTCACTATGAATGCGGCTCAAAATGTATCAGACCCATTCCACCTCATCAAATGTGGGAAAATCCATGAATTGAGTGAAACCCTTCCTCTACAAGTGGGCAAATTCTGGTTTCAGCTAGTTATCTGTAATGAGGTTCTAAGTGAAAACATAGGATAACTCATAATCCCCAAGCTCCTTGATGTCGTAGTGAATGTATGCCCAAATGTCTTCGGTGTGATGAACACCATGGAAGATGCTCGAGAATTCTCTCAATGGTTCATCCAAAAGAGATTTGAAGGGATTCTTCTTGAATTTAGGATGGGGGTGGTTCTTGATTTCCACCACCAAAGGAGTATCGACATTGGATGAAGAAGCCATGATATGCAAATACTGAAACTAGGGTTTCTGCAAACAGAAAATACCTTAAGATACTGACGGGAGATGACATTGCTTACAAGAGAAAGTGCTTGTACAAATCGCCTTGGACTCTAAATCGCTCTAGAAATCCCTCTTCTGAATGTTTGATTGTTGTGTGAAGAAAGTAACTTAACTTTCCCTTTTTATCATCGTTAACCCTAATTTTCACTGTCATAAATGCTACTGGGAATTTTTATCGGGTCACATAGTCTACGAGTAGGTTTCGGTAAACACTTGAAATTTCTTGAGTATCCATCTACAATTAGAATTATCTGACTACAGATCCTATTCGAGGTATTTGCATGATCTTCAATTATTTGCCTACCCCTAAGGAAGAGTGCCTTAGTTACCAGTTGTTCCTGTTGCTAATGCAGGACCAGATGGTTCTACTAGGTGTTCTGCTGGTTGTGTATATGATCTTGTTGGCATATCATGGAGTGGTGATAATGTATGTTGTCATTGATGTCAATAAGTGCTCAATTAGGTGAACTGGTATGCATTGGAATGAAGATTGGAAATGGTTATGGTCAATCAGATGAGTGGACCAATGTCGGGGTTCATTAAGTGTGACTACCGGTTGGTAGTCTTAGTTCAGCTCTAGGGTTTCAGATTTGGCTTGTATGGTGCAACTAATGATGTTTTGTGATGAGTTAGTTAAGAACAAGGATAAGGATCAAGATTCCATATTTGTTGTGTACACGTGAAGGATTTATTTGAGGTTCTTGCACGTGAAGATCGAATGAATTGAATATCTACCTCGAGAATATGCAATTTTCTTAGTGGTATGTGAAAAGTGTGTGATGGGTTACTATTTTCTAGATGCGGTGAAGATTGGACGATGTAGAATGACTTGAGATCTATTTTAGATCATTTCATTCTATGTAATGTATTTGACAGTCAGGATTGGACCACTTGTAATTGTAAACCTAAAATGTTTAGGGTTTAGGATTTATGCTACCGACCTAAATGTTGTCTATAAGATCGATGAGTTTTGTTATTGTAGTGGTCGGCAAAATTTGTTTTTGTGTCCGCATGTTGGAGATTTGATACTTGCCAAACTAGAGTGAGGAATCTACAGAGTGTGATTGCAGAAGAGAGGAACTGAAAAGGATCTGCCTTAGGAAGGAGTGTTGTTATCAGATTAGAGTTTTACCTGTTGTCTTCTAACCATTTCAATAGAAGGTAAATCCCTTGACCGGGTAGCTTTAATAGAATTTGTTGTAAATCCTCTAACTAGGTGGCTCAAGTTCATTGAGTTATTTAAGTCCTCTAGCGAGGTAACTCTTAACAAGGTTTCAACCTTTAACAGGGTATATAGCCATCCCTTAACCAGGTGATCCCTAACAGGATCGGTTCCTAAAAGAACCTTTATTGTAAAGTCTTTAACCAGACTAGGCTCCTAACAAAGAAGACTTCAAAAGAGCTCACAAACAATCTTGTGTGTATTCATCCCCACCGTGGTTTTTCCCATTTGGGTTTCCACATGAAAAATTTGTGTGTTATGGGTTGTGAGTTTTTCATGTGATGGTTGAGTGGTTTTTGATTAAGTTAGATATGCATGCACTATCAAATGGTTGTGGTTTTTATTGGTACAACTCATGCATGATTAATCTGGTGAAGTAGCTATCAAGATTTGAGATCTGTTGAATGCTGCTTGAAGTCTTTTTGTTTAACTGGTTTAGTTGTCCGAAGTAATTCTGTTTAACCAGTATTACTATGGTTAAGTACAGTGGTGAAGATAACCGGTTATCTGTGTTTTGAATTGTCAAAGTGTTGGAGCAAGTTTTGTGTGTACCGATTCACCCCCCCCCCCTCAGTATCAGTTAGGACCTTAGTAGTTCATCATTATTCATCAATTGGTATCAAAGCACATCCAGGTCCTCGATGATATAAGCTTAACCGCTTGAGGCAAAAGATCCTGCTTTAATGATGAAGAGGGAAGGTCCTAAGTTCAATAGGGATAACTTTAAAATATGGAAGGACATAATGAAGATATACATCAAGAGTTTGGATGCACAACATTGGAACTATGTGGAGAATGCCTATGTAATCCCCTCTGGCATTCTAACCGATGATTATAAAAGAGAGATACAAGAAAATGGACAAGTCATGGAAGCCCTTATTAGCAACCTGTCCGATGTAGAGTTCATTGATGTACAAGATAAGGACAATCTGAAAGATGTGTGGGACAAAATGGAATTCATTTATGGCGGTGATGAGCATGTCAAGCAGGCTAAGGAAGAAAGCCTTAGAGGAAAGTTTGAAGATATGAGGATGGTTGAAGGAGAGACCATTCAGCAGTATGGCATAAGAATCAAGACAATGGTTGGAGAGATCAAGAGCACTGGTGGAACAATTGATGATGCCACTATTGTCAATAAAGTTCTAAGATCACGTTTACCAGTCTATGCAATCAGGGTTGCCGCTATTCAGGAGCTAAGGTCTATCAACAAAACCAAGGTATCTTTAGACTCTATTATTGCAAAGTTGACTGCATATGAATTGAATGGTTATGATGGTAGTGTTCAGAAGACCAAGTTAGCCTTTAGAGCGTCTTCTTCCTCCGCACCGACCAAGAAAGGAAAAGAGGTCAGTACCAATTATGAATCCAGGTTAAGCAAAGATATGGATGATGAGGAGATTCTGATGGAGTTTGAAGCTCTTCTTACCAAGAGACTTCCAAAAGGCACTAGAAAATACAGAGGTAAGCTTCCTCTGGAGTATTTTTCCTGGAATAAGATAGGACATATAGCTGTTAATTGTCCTAACAATTACAATAAGGATAAACTAGAGAGGTTTAGGAAGTATAAAGGAGTAGATAGGAGAAATTGTCTTGTTGCAGTGGATGAAGGTGTTATTGATGAGGAATATGAGGATGAAAAAAATGAGTACATAGTGTTTGTGGTTGTCAAGGAAGAGTTGTATGACCAGAAAGCCCTTGTCTCACATATTGACAATTCCAATGAGTAGATAATTGATAGCGGGTGTTCTCACCACATGACTGGTGACCAGAGAAAGTTTATGTCTCTTGAAGAATATGATGGTGGTGTTGTCCGGTTTGGCAATGATGCACCTTGCATGGTGAAAGGAAAATGATCCATCTCACTAAATGGAAAGAGCAGTGCAGATGATTTCTACTGGGTGGAAGGCCTTAAACATAATCTTTTGAGTGTTGCTCAACTGAATGACAAAGGACTCATACTGCAATTCAAAGGTGGAATCTATAGAATAATTGGAAAGAGTTGAGAACTTATTGCCGCCGGTAAGTAGACCAGAGGAAACCTGTTTTAGCTGAATGCCAAGATTAGTTAGTGCCCAATGGCAAAATTTGATGACAGTTGGATATGGCATAGAAGACTTTCTCATATGAATTTTGACAATATGGTAAAGGCTAGTAAGATCAAGGTAGTAAGAGGATTGCCTTTGCTGAACAAACCAGAGAATGCCAACTTGGGAAGATGTCTTCCTCAACATTCAAAGGTAGGTCCTTTTCAGAAAAGAACTTACTTGATCTAGTGCACATCGATCTGTGTGGTCCGATGAAAACCAAAAGCATTCAGGGAGATTGGTACTTCATGCACTAGTACATTCAGGGCTAATTTCTGACGTCCGATTGTGGGAATTGCGACTACTTTTCATCGAAGTGCCAACAAAAGTAGTTGAAAACTCATTGTCGGACTTGTCGATGATGCCTCTAACTGTCGGAAATACGATAATCCTATGGACTGTGCCGACGATGGGCACGATCGCTCTTCCGGTCAAAAAAGTCATCAGACATACAACATCCTCGTTAGATGTTTGTTTAGACTGCGTCAGAAACTCGACGGAAGTCTGAAACTTTGCACCAATGGTGATGTTGTTTGTCCAACGGTTGTGTCGCGATCCATTAATATGCATCGACAATTGTCCAACTAGGAAGTATCATCGAACATATAGCATCCTTGTCGGATGTTTGTGTAGTTTGAGTCAGAATTGCGACGACTCGAGAAACTTTGCACCGACGAGAATCTTGTTGGTCCGATGATTCCATCATCGATGGAAAGCTTAGTATCCATTGTAATTCCAACGAACATTTATTTTTTTCAAAAAAAAATATTATTATCTAGACGTAAAGCAAACCTCATTGATATGTACAGCAAATGATATTCTATCCACATCAACTACCAATAGGGGGCATAGGTTTGAAGCTAATATTAGTTGCATTGGTTTCAAGCTAATATGATCAGGTGCACCATGGTTGAGATGGTCCAACTCCTAAGAGGACTGTATGAACCACTGAGTACTGGTAAACTTATTAAAAATGGTGTTGATAGGGAATTAGCTAACCCAAATATAAGAGCCTTTAAAGCCAATCAAGGAGATGAAATGATTTCATCTGCCTTATCTAAGTTAGTTGTTCTTGGGAGCTACCAAAACTTATCAACTATATATATACATAAAATGAATTTATCTACTATATATGCACATATTTCCTATAAGTATATCCCAAATTGATAATCTCATATAAAGTGTCATCCTATGTCAATACATGACATATACCTATTGAATGATATGTATATATCTCATACTAAGTAGTCACTTGTTATTATATATTCAACATATATTCAAAGACGATAATCATGCATTCTGGACTACATGAATATCCTCTTTAATAAAATAAATCACATGTACAAGGTTATTGGGTTGATCGAGTCTAATAGAAAAGTACAATAGGTAAAGATAGTGTATATATATATCATACTAAGTAGTCACTCATTATTATATATTCAACATATATTCAAAGACGATAATCATGCATTTTGGACTACATGAATATCCTCTTTAATAAAATAAATCACATGTACAAGGTTATTGGGTTGATCGAGTCCAATAGCAAAGTATAATAGGTAAAGATAGTACTCAAAATAATGTTACTAGCATCTTAAAAGAAAATATATTCATTATGACCACCCACAAAACACTTGATATAAAATAGTTCCAACCTTTCTTTTTTTTAAGTCCACCCGACCATGTGGAACCCTTAGGTCCACCCCATTGTGCTTGTGGAGATAGTTCCAAATAGTCAATCAAAGTATACAAGCGAGATGATAGGCTCACACATGCCATACATGATGCATACATGACACAAGTATTGGAACAATAAAGTGAAACATCAATAGAGAAGGATGATACCAAGTCATGAATCCACATAGGGTCACTACTTTAAAACTACACAAGGCATTAGATTCTAGAGTGTAGTGGAGGAAGTGTCATCGTATGTCTCTTCGCACAAGTCCCAATGCTCCATGTGCGGGCTTTCCTTTCATTGTATGTGCTCATGGGGATGCACCATATGGAACCAAGCATTATCTCATATGGACAAGAATGAAAATCACACAATACCTATGCTACATGAGCGGGTATGTCTCTTTGCACAAGTCCCAATGCTCCATGTGCAGGCATGTCTTTCATCGTATGTGCTACATGGGGACGAACCATATGGAACCAAGCATTCTCTCATGCGAATGAGAAAAATGATCACATAATACTTGTATGAGTGGGTATTCCTCTTTGCACAAGTCCCAATGCTCCATGTGCGAGCATGCCTTCCCAAAACACCCTTGGTGTTGTGTTATCCCTCAAGGCATGCTCAAGGAACCAATTTTCTTGTTATTTGTTTTAACCCAAGTCTATTGTTATGTTATTGCTTGATTAAAAAACTCCCCAAACATGAATGCCAAGAATACTAGCTACGCTGATGGATGAGGGACAGGAGTGGGAGCCACTCCCTAGTCTCACTCTAGGACTAAGATCATGCCATATCTAAATGAAAGACATCTCAAATACATCGTTGGTGGAAAGCTGCAAAATGCCATTTTCATACATAAGAAAGACATAATCAATTGGGAACAATCACAAAGAGAATGGTAAAAAGTGTGTTTGAGATCATTGTCCTAATTGTGGTATGGTCACCAAGAGATCACCGTAAATTTGTCAATGCAACTTTTGTTGCAAAGTTGTAAAAAGTGTGTTAGTTTTGTTTAAATGTTAGTTAATACTCAAATATTGGTTATGGACATTGGAGGGTTGATGAGACACATAAATAGCCTTGTTTCATCGATCATAGGATCGGTTGTTGGAGGTATTGAAGGAAAAGTCAATAAAATTTAGAGATTTTCTGCAATTTTCACTGTTTTTCAGAACGTTATAGTCTATTTTCCATCATTTTTTTGTTGTGAAATTATTTTTGTTGGTATTATAAACCTATTGGGAATGAGATAAAAATGAATCCATTAACTTTTTTCTTTTGTTTTATTGAATTTCATTTTGATTTGGGCAAGTTACCATAGTTTTTCTAAAAATTGTCATAAACCCTTGTTAGGGTATCCAGTCATAAAAATAAATGTATAAATCATATCCCCACTAGTGAAAAGTCACCCCAATGGGTGGGAACATGTATATTGGTATTATCTTTCATGTTTTCATTCTTTGTAGGTCTCCAAGATTCATTGGCACGTGCAAATGGTGACTGTTGGTATGATATTGGTCATGTATCAGACCTAGTGCAACATCAAGGGTAGATTTGAAGTTGTAATTGCATGATAGACCCCCTTGGTGTTTGGAGAAAAGTAGTGAGGGGTGCAGAGGGTTAGTGCAGACCCTTTACAAGATATTGTGGACCTTGGGTAGGGAAAATCATCAAGAACTTTATGACTGTCCCTAGATAGTGTGTGGCTGTCCTAGTGAACAAATGAAGACTAAGATTTTGGGAGTATGATGAAATGAATAATCTTATTATGTGGTGGACATCTGAGATAGGATTGTAGTGATCCTTGTCAACTTTTAAAGGGGTTTGGAGGCCCTAATAAGTGGAAACAAATCATATCTTGCCGATTGTCCTAAGTGACTTGGTTGTCCCAGTCATTGTTGTCAATCATTTGTATGTTGCAAATGGGCTTCACATAAAAGTCTTTTATTATTCAGAGACTAGTATAAAGGGTGTTTCAACCTTGTGAAATTTTCTCCTAACAAAGCCTAAGGATTTTAGGGCTTTAGGAAATATTTTATGGTGTTTTTTGTCCATCAAATGGGTAGTATAGTTTGGTAGGGATTGATTTGTGTCAAGTAAGAGCAAGTGAGAAATTTGGGATTACAATCTAATCAACATGTCTAAGGTGATATCCAGGGTCTGAGGGATTTCCAAACCTATGTGTGAGGGCTCAAACTTGTAGCAGTTTAGGATGGAGACTAGTAAGTATGCCCTAGTGAGTTGTTGTATATGTTGAGTTTGCCATTGTGAGTTACCCCTACCTCTGCATCATGCTATCATGGTTATGCTAGTTTGAAGAGCGACCCACATTTCAAGCATTCAATAAAACATCAAGAAACAATTGAGAAATCTATGGTCTTTGCTATGGTATTAATGTTTATCATTTTATTTTATGCATAGGTCTTAGGCTTTATTGGACGAGCGTGAATGTGAATTTGGATCTTGCATTGCATTTTTTCCACTTTATTTAGATTCACATCTTCATCCTTCACAAGTATGAATACAAGTATGATTAATTGTACCTAGCTTTGAAATCAGTTTTCAATGGTAGAATTTTAACACTAACAACCATGAGCTTATTTGTCCTTAACAACAAATTTCTCCCCCTTTTACATGCACTTAGGGACCCTCATTGTTCCTTTATGGGTATGTCATATTTTATGACTGTCACGGGTCTAGGGTTTCAAGAAATGAAAGAAAACCCTTTCTAAACTTTGTAATACACTAATACCCAAAAATTCTACCCCAAGCATGTTCTATATCTTCGTAACCTTATTAGAGGTTTCTAGATACTTGTAGCATCTAAAATAGGCTATAGTAAGTCTTTTAACACTTGATCTCATTATCATTTGATACTTGACTATTCACTAGCATTTAGTTTTTGTATATAACACTACTTTTTAATTACTAGTCATTATAGATTATCATAAACATTGTTGACTATAAAGATTATCATTTAAACTACCCACTACGATCTTATAGAACACTTCTCACTACAGACTCATAAGTCATCACCTTCTAACATTATTATAATTCTCCCAACACTATTATACAACCTTCATGCACTGCCATACATTCTCAAAATAATGTTACACAACCTTCACTAGAATTTTTCACTTGAGAAGGTCTCTGACCAATGAATTTAGGGATTCTTGGACTATTAAGGTTTAACAATTTTTTGATAGTTTTTGAAAGAAATTCCTACAATCCTTTGGGTAGAAACAACAACATTCTATATGTCCATGCATTAATGAGAGAGGTTTAGGATTTTCATTTAGCAACATGATTGATAGAGATACCAAGAATGAAATTGCAAGGAAGATCTAATATTTATGAATGAAATTGCAAATCAATCTAAGTTAAATGTTTGATATCTTACTTATATCATGGAAACATAAAATGTATATATGCACTCAACATACCTCTTTTCTTGTTTATTTGAGAATGTTGCTAGGAATTAATAGATGAATGATACATTGATCTACACATGAATCACTTGTAATTTCCCGATACTTTCATCCCTTGGTCAAGGCCGCATACCCCCTTACACTTGAATATTGTTTCCACCCTCATGATTACTTGTAGTCCATTCTCAAATCACACTAATTGACAATAGTTAGTACAAAATAGTGACCATAGCCAAGGAAGCCCAAATTTACTCATACTCAGCATAATAAGAAATAACTAAATCATCTAGACCATTATTCATAACATAGCCTCTTTTTCACATCATGGAAGGCCAAAATTACAAGGATTACAGTTCTTCGAAGGAGCCATTGTTCAGAGCCACCAAACTATCAACAAGAGTAGAAGCTATTAGGCTCATACAATTTTAGGACATATAAAGAGTTGAATCAGAAGTGAGATCATGAAGCATACAATAGAGAGGTATTTATGGAATAGACATCTGAAAACATCTCATTCATGAAGTAACAAGATGCTAAAGAAAATGACAAGTAATAAAAAAACTTACAAGGATGAGGCATATTCATAATTTTTGCAATCCCGCCTTGGATATCAACAATAGAAGCAACTCATATTGTTCATGTACATACAAGACAATATGGGAGTTCATTATACCTAGCAACTTGTGGTGTTGTTGTTCGTGTTGGTTCTGTTGGACCCTGCAATTAAGATTCAATATACATTATTCAATAAAATTAACTGTGCAACATAATGAAATATTGAAAAGTGTGTTATCTTGTTGAGTTTCACTTGGTTTTGAGAATAGTTTAATATTCTCTACTTAATAGGGCCAACCACGGGAAGGTGGAAGCTCATTTGGCCCCTCCCCCCCCCCCAACATCACTCTAAATTCCCCGTTAACATGTTCTAACATTCATTCATTCATTCTTTCTACCATTAATAAAGTATAGCATTCATTCATTAATATCACATAATGTTTATTAACACATAACATTGATTAACATTAATTAACAAGCAACATTCATCAATATTAATTAACACATATCATCCATAACCATTAATTAGCACATAATTACATTCACTAACACATAAAAACCAGTCATTATCAAATAAGGTAGATTACAATCATTTATTTTTTTATTTTTTATTTGAAGCTATGTTAATACTAAGTGGAACATCGGTTTCTTCATCATTTCCCCCCTCTGCAGTTGTTCCACCCTCTTCTCGTGATCTCGATGTATGCCTAGTCCTATACTGAGGACGAGGACACTGAAGCAAAGGGGGGTCCTCTGCAATAACAAAGAAATGGGTTAAATTCAAAACATTTTTTATTATTGTTACAATTATTTCATTAATTTAGAGAACATAATTGTTGTGCTCTTTACCTGATGGGGCCACATCATTTTGTCTAGCCTCAACCTCAACATGTTGAACACCCTCTAGATCATCTGGAGTTGAAATACTAAAGGTTACATTAATGCTAAACACCAATTACAATTATATTTGTTTAAAGGAATAATAGTGGTTCTCTTTACCTGAGTGGGGAACATCACGTTCCTGATGTTGTGTACCCAGATCATGCTCCACTTGGTCACCACCGACTACATGCTCTAAAATATTAACAAAAAAGGTTACATTAATTACTACTCTAATTACAAATTAAGATGTTTAATTGTATTAATAACTACATAAATAAATTTGAATAGCAAATGAATACCTCCACTACTGGGATGCACATCTGGACCTTCATTATAGGTGGTGTTTCATGATTAGTAGGCTGCATTCCAATGGCATGCACATTGTTATCATTGCTTGCTTATTTAAAACAAATATAGTAACTTTTTGTTGGAACTCAACATCAATTAGATTATTGGTAAAGTATTCAATTTGAAACAATTTCCATTTAGCATATTTACCTGTTTGACAAATGCACTCAAGTATTGTGTATGCCCACTCAATTCTCATAGTCGATCAACCATGGCGGAATAGCCTTGCTGGTAGGAAATTCTCTTGTCATCTTCTGTGGGCACTCTATTGAATTCAAAGGCCTGCATTTTTGCTTGGTATCATGAATTTTGCTTGCATTGTTTGATAAAAAAAAAAATCGTTTGCAATTTATTAATATTTTGATGCAATATTTCATTTACATGAGATACTTACAATTCATGCAGCAAGTTTCATATAACCAGTAGAGACAAGTTTGTGTTGTCTGTGCTTTTCTTGTCTTGCCTTGGTTGCCTTTGACGTGTCACTCAGTCTATAAAATTTTTGAAATGTGTTAGATTATATAAATATAAAAAGTAATTAATTAGTAAATAATTACATTCTTAATAGTATCACGTACCTTCTTCTGGCGTCTGGTGGTGTATTTCCTTTTTTCCTTTCAATTCTCTCCTTGGCATCCAAAATTAGGTCCTTCCACTCCCTCTCTAGAATCATGGGGGGATGCTTGTACTTTAGTTTCTTCTCTAAATGGGTCCTGTATTGGGCCCTCACATACTTTAGATATGTGCTAACTTTTTCAAGGAGCTTGGTTTTGTCAAAGGTGTCATTTCCAAACCACGCAACCATTTGATTTGTCAATTCATCTTTTAACCTTTTTTCTTGGTCATTCCACCTTTTAAAGCAAAAACAAACCTTTTAGATTCAGAAATGAACTAAAGCTACATTTATTATAGTTCAAGAAATGGATCAAAGGAAAACTATTCTAGTAATGATATGAAATCAAAATAGTGGATTAGGGTTAGTTCACATATGATGTGCCACCTTTTATGTATGGTGGGCCCAAATATCATCAATGCAATGTCACTAAGATGTTTATAGAAAATATCATTTCCTACAAAAAATTCATGGGATCATTACTCCAAAACGAGTGATCATAAAGTAAATTACAATTAGACTATATATAATAATAATTTTAAAGTACCTGGAACCTTTTGTATCTTTAAGGGAATCATTTCTTTGGCGCTCACCACCAATGTGGCCTACAACGTTCCCGTACTAGCAATACGAGAAGATCCAGAAAATGATGGTATGTTATTAGCAGTATTCACCTCTGGCGTATCCTCATGTGCATCTCTTCCTGTAGAAAATGAATCCACTATGAAATGCCCCCAAGAAAAAATGCTTGAAGGGAAATAAACACATAACAAAAGATAGAGCAAAAGAGGGATCTACCAATAGTGGGCGGGCTAATATGGCATGCAGTAGAGGATGTTTCCATGCTACGTGTTACCGACATTACAGTCGGCAATTCAGGTGGGGCTAACCTCTCATGAGGTGGTAGCGACATTTGCATAGGAACATTGACAACACCTAAAGAATAATACATTAAATATATCAAACATTAAATATATGAAAAGTGCAAGAATTGTAAACAAGGATGAACCTTTATTTTGAAGATTGACAGTATCAAGTATGATGTGTTTTGGGTACTCAAAGTGATAAGCCAAGCAAGCGATAATACAAGAAAATCGTCACCATCTGAAGTATCTGCAACACCCTGATCATGGAAATGACTTTCATGAGGGCGAATAAATTGTTGTAAAAACAACACGTACATATTTTAGTTAATGACATAAAAGAGAATAAAATATAAACCATTATTGAAATTTTGTTATAATAAAAGCTTTCATTACTGCTTACTTGCAAGTTTTCTACTATCTGAATCAATACTTCCACCCTCTCTAGTATCTCATTAGTCATAGTATGCACAGCTACCAAAGCAACAATCTCTTTAGTAATTTTTCTAAGAGGCTTTTTTATGAATTCCATAGAATGTTCAGGGTCATCATCGCTTAATCCTATTGATTCCACATCCCTAGAGAGGTGCTCAGGTACTACAGCTCCCTTTCCCTTTCCCCGAACATCCATCTATGTCAATAATATCATTAACAGTTACAAAATTAGTCTAAATCACTAAAAAAAGAACATAATAATGTAACAATTTGCTTCTATCTAATTTGTATAATTACAATGAGGTTTACCTACTCAGTAGAAGTGTCATGACCTACATCCCTGTTTGTGATATGTGATGGATCCATGTCACCCTGTGACAAAGAAAAAATATAAAAAAATGTTAGCGAAATTAAACCAATAGACTTAGCAAAAAAAATTCATAATAAAATGGTATATTGGATTCGTTAATTGGAGGTTGGTTAATTTAAATGGTATATAGTGCGTACCACCCCCATGATATTAACTTTGTTTGTATCTATATGATTCAAACTGTAATCGATTAGAAGCTCTTCGCCTGCACTTATTGATTTTATTGCACATATGAATACATGATTTCCCTCGCACATCTTAAATATGCAATTGGGTTGTTTATTAGCTGACCCAGGTCGCATACTATTTATAAAACCTGCAATATTCCCTATTGCTTTTGGCTGACCATCAATGTATATAGCCACTCATTTACTTTGATAATTATCTTTCTGTTGTATATAATTTGCTGACAATGCATACTTACGCATACTTTTTTTATGTTTAAAAATTTGCATCCAATTATTGTAATTGTAACAAGGTCCAACAAACTCCATCAATTCAGCAACTTTGTTGTAATAGACCTTTATGCCGTCCATGGAAAATAAGCCGAAACCATGTAACGACGAAGGTGCTATGCGATATATCTTATCGTTAACACAAAAATCGGTGTTTATTGGAGGAAGTTCCTTGGGCACCCATTGTTTCTGTAGATGTTTGTACCTCAATGTCACCTTTGTTCTCATCATCATAAGAACATGACCCCCCTTGAGCAAGGAAAAATTTCATGCGTTTATTGAATTTTCTTCTAATCTTTTGACCTCTTGTTGATCTCCCTATTGTAGACCTACTACATGTCTCACTTTCATTTTCTATTCCTACATTTCCCTCACTCAATGAAGATAGATATAATAAATACCTATTTGGGGGTACCTGCACTCCATCAAATGAGAGAGTTAATTGGTAATGAGAGAGAAATTTTGTAAATGAGGGTAATGTTGATGAAGAAGTCGGCCCTAAAGTTGATTTGGGGATTAAAATTGGAATAAGTCCAACTAGGGCCTCAAGTGTTTATAACTATATTAGATTTGATGCTAATGTCGACGTTTGAAAACTGAGGAAGTTTTTTTTCCAAGTAATTTTAAAAAAATAAATTGTTTCTATAGGGTGTATTGACTAGTTATACATGTCCATCCATGAGACTGTGCAGGATCCTCGTCAAAGGGGTTCATAATTCAATTATCTTATGTTAGCTAAAAATTAGATAGTACACAACATGAACAACATGAACTTTGTAGACAAAAAGAGTATTAAATAATAAAAATATGTTGTCATCAAAATCATTGTAAATTTTTTAATTCCTTACCTTTACTTTATGTAGACTATGTAGGATCCTCAACTAAATGGTTGATGATGTTTGGAGTCAACGACCTGTTCCCACCAAGGGTGACAACATCACATAGGGAATATACATGAAATCAACACCATCAATTGAGCATCATAAGCATTACTACATTTGTAAGTTGATAAACAATAAATACATATGTATCATAAGCATTACTACATTTGTAATAGAGCATCACATATGTGTCATCATAAACATGTAATCCACCACATATGTATCATAAAATAAACACAAAGTTCAAAAAATTCTTCTTCTTCTTCTTCTTCTATGTAAACTTAGGAAGATATTCAGAAATGTACACCATAGTCTGGTATACTATATATCCCTCACCATAGAACCCTCAGGATGTGCTCTTTGTTGAATCAAAGCCTTCAAAAATTTCAAGTGCCTCTCAACCATCCACATTGACCTAGTGTGTATAGGTCCACACAATTCAATCTCCTCAACTTGGTGTATGAAGTAGTGTTCTTGTGCATTGAAAAAAGTTGGAGGTAGACACTTTTGCATTTCACACATTAAATGAGGAATTTTTCTCTTCCAATATTTTATATCGTCTTTATGGATTTCTTTACATGACAACCACCTACAAGATATTCAAGACACAAAAAAATATATTACATAACAAGTAAAACAAATAGCAAATATAATATCTATACAACGAACTAAACAAATATCACTACATAGCTCATGTATTTTCCAAGATCATATATGACTTGCTTGACATTATTGTCAAAGTCGTCTGCGAGAGATAGAGGTAGAACATACTGCAACAATCATAAAACTCTCTTTTCATTTTTTTCTAACATAATACAATGAAAAGTACACGTGCGCGCAGTACTTAAATACATAGTAAAAACACAAGAACATGAATTACCTTAATGAAGGTATGCCAATCATGTGTTTTCATCCCTGGCCCAAATTCACTTTTCTTTGATATGAGATTGTTTATGTTCGCAACAAATCCTATGGGAAATCAAATTTTTCGTATGACTTCTTGTATAGCATTGCTTTGCTGGTCCGTTAATAACCAAGGAAGCTCACTTATATTAATCTGGTCTCCATAGCTATTTGATTGAATGACATTTATCATTGCATGATTGGAATCCTGAATGTCACTACATATTTTGACAATTTTTTCTTTGTCACGCCTTCCATCCAATATTTTCCATAATATCTCTGTTATATTCTTTCCAATATGCATAGTATCAAACAAATGAACAATTTGTAACTACTCGTAGTAGGGAAACACACTAAATTAACGGGGATAACTTTTTAGTCCCTTAGGAAGGTGGTCATTTATGCCTTCACGACTTTCATGATCATCAATCACATCATCAGTAAACAAAACAAAATAGAAAAGATGTTTTATGACAAACCATTAGCTGGAATGGCATTACCTTGATGATTAATTCTATTATATTCCAACTTTTACAGGTGAGGTGTCATTCTTCATGGCTTTGATGTATTCTCTTCTTTCCCATTGAAAAGATGTTTTTTCAGTATGTACACGATTATAATTTAAATGATAAAATACTTGGAACAATCATTTCCAACATTATGTGCTCCCTCTTTATTGACATCCATGGAGAAATGTTATTGTTGATTACAAAAATAGGCCACACTGAGTAAATAGATCTCATGTCTCCAAATGGATTGAGACTGTTTGCTACCAATTAAAGCCTGAGATTACAAGGTTCTTTAAAGTGCGGCCACTTTTCCTCTATGTCCATAAATGTTGAACCATCCGTAGGCATTCGAATAATGCCATCTCAACTTCTATTGTGTGCATGGTAATCCGTAAATTGTGCCAAGCTAGTGCACTTGAATAATCATTGCATACGTGGAATAATGGGAATATAGCAAAGAACCTTGTGAGGAACCCTTTTTGTTATTTGATCTGTTCGATATCTACTGATATGACATTCAGGGCATTCAGTTAGAATTTCATGTTGTTTGTGATATATAATATGATCATTGGGACAAGCATCTATTTCTTGATACTCCATTCCAATATCTTTCATAATGGCAGACAATTATCGCTATGAGAGAGGTAGAATATTTGATGGTGGTAACAAAAACTCACCTATCAATCTACAGCAAAAAAATATAATTTGTTAATATAAAGAATATTAATGGTACATCATGATTCAAAATTTATTATGACATATATGACATACCTTAACATACGTGAGATTTTTGTGTTGGATAAACCATTCATAACCTTCAAGTTCACCAACAACAATACATTGGAGAGAAGAGTTGTCTATGAGCCTTCATAAAGGGCCTCAGATGCCTTCTCAAGTAGAGGGACATCGTGAACAACATCAAGGTCATCTTCATCATCATGATTAGCTGCGTGAGTACTAAATGTGTCATGGATCAATGTATTTGTACCATCATCTTCAATTGTGTTTTGTGGCTCATGATCGTCATCTTCCATGGGATCATTATCTTCAGCTTCGATATTCACACCTCCATGTTCATCCACTTTGAAAACCATATTCTCCAGGTTGTGTTGATCCATACCATGTGCTCTGGGGTGCTCAACCTATATAAAATTGATAAACATAAATAAACCATGATCATGATCTCATCATCAAGTGATTTATTATGTATATAAATTGTTAAAACGATATAATAAAAAACTTACCAATGGATGATAATCATGTCCACCTTCAATGTGACCATGCAGCCTACAATGTTTCTTAGTTATTTTGATTAGAAGTCTTCTAGTCTTTAACCCCTTACAAATTTTGCAGGGACAATAACATTTTCCATCACCTTTTCTTTTCAAGTTAGACCACAAACTAGCAATTGTCCCCTTATTTTGTTGTTCGCTGATATTGTCTGACATGGTCTTTCTTCACAGGCAAGAAAATCGGGCTATAGAACTAGTTATATAGAAGTTGAAATGTTAGTTATGAAATCACGTTTTAGTATAATATACCAAATTAAATTACTTGAAAATAGAAATTATCATCATTGAACCAAAACCATTTCACTCTTCTTTTTCATCTCAAAACATATCTAATGGCTTTGTGGTATGCAATCCTTGTATCATATCTTAAGTTGACTAATGTCTAATTGGGGTAATCCATGAGTGTCTAATGTGAATTCAGTATCCTAAACATTGGAGAGACCTTATCTGACTTTCCTAATCAATGTGGTTTTTGTCCTAATATGAAATACTGAGTTCTACCCTTGCCTCTACATCAAATTTCTCACATCATGTTTCTTCAACAAAACACACTAATATGAATTGAGCCAACACCATGAGGATAGGGTCAAGTATCATGAAAACTAATCATTGAGCCAAAACCATGAGGATATGGTCAAGTATTGATGTAGTCTTAAGACATCTCATGACTCCATTACATGTCCACACTTGGGTTTACAAACACAACTCTGTCAAAACAAAAGCAATATCACTAGTAAAACTATAACTGTGACAATCAATACCCTTAGGATAGTCATAGAAATTTAATCTATTTCATTTGGTTTTGATCCACAAACCATTCTGAAGGTTGCATAGGGTCCCCTCACCCCTCTCTCTATCATCAACCTCTTCAAAATACCAATCGCTTGGTCTTCCCACCAAATTCTTCACTCTTACTACCTTTTACTGACTAATATATAGAGATATTAGGCTGTCCTCATGCCCACCAAATCTAATTTGGAGCCTTGCACACAACATAATATGATACATAGCATGAAAAAAGTTCCTCCCACATATTTGGGTGAATTTATATGTATGGGAGACCAAACTATACATTATTTACTCCTCTCAGTAAATACTAGGTAGGGTTTTGACATTTTTTAGAAAAACTATGATATCTAATTTAAAACACAATGAAATTCAATACCACAAAAATAAAAAATGAATTTAACTCACTTCTCTACCACATCCAATCTACTTCCCATAAAATTATGATGATTTTCACAATGAAAAAAGAAGAGAATCAAACCGAAATGTCAAAAAATGCACATAAAATCCCAATTTCATTAAGCAAAACTCTTGGATGGCATGCCAAAGGCCTATTTATTCCCATCCAAGTGGTTTACAACCTCAAACCACCATAAACTAACTTTCCAACCATATTTTTAAGAAGTTTCTACAAGAAATGCAAAAGTTGTCATGGCAATATGACAACTTTTTTTCCCAATGGACCTCAAACTTTCACAATTAGTTCTCTATTTGTTGTTAGAATGTGATCTATGACTAAGTATTAGAGGATCTTACTAACTTGGGTATCATGCTTTTATGTGTCTCTGACATGACTCCTAGTAGCTATATAAGGATCATACTAGTCCTAGATCTATGCCTTGTCTTTTTGATATGGTTCCTAGTGAGAATATATGAATCTTACTAGTTCTAAATGTCATAACTTTGTGTTTTGCATGCTCCATGTGTGTTACCAATGTTACTCATATTACTCATTTTGTACTTCCCTTTTATATCAATATTGTAGATTGACAATATCATAAGTCTTGGGAGCTACCACCTTTCCAAACTTGTAGTCATCTTGACTCTTCAATATCTTGGTGAAAGAATATTTGGTTTCTCCATATTTTCCCAAGAGTACATGAGCATAATTTCATACTCTTTCTAAGAGGGGGCTAAATATTGCATCATAAGTTGTATCTCTTTATAAATATACACTAGGTTTGGACTCACTTTAGTGGTTGTGCCTTATTTATGCCTAATTGTACTTAGGTTTGAGAATGTTTCCATAAATTTGGTTCATTCCCTTATTCATGATGTACCTCATGGCTAAATTTTATAGTACTAGGGTCTTGGGAACCCTTATTCATGGAAATTGGACCTAAATTTTGAAAGATGAATGTTAGATTCACAAATAGTAGGAATTTCCTCTCCAAATTTGGACTTTTCCAAAAGTTCAATTTGAAAAGGTGCAAGCTACATATAGATATAAGTATATTTCTCATTTCAAACCCCTATCAACTCCAGCCCACACCTACCAATTTTTCAATCAAGCAATTCAAATCAATTGAGCATAGATCTATAATCAAGGAACAAGGCATTCAAAGATACAACTTTGTTACATTAGTTATCATCAACTACATTATGTTTTTCCATGATGAAAGCATACACTAACATGTTCTAGAAACATTAAGGTTTGTGTGGAACTCCATGCCAAACATTGCAAAATTGAGGTATATTTGTCAATTTTTTATTTACATTTTATGTTTGGAACATATTAACACAAACTCTAATGTTATGAATCTTCCTTTGCTAGATACCTCCCTAGAATGGGTTCAAGATGACTCTCATGCATATTTGTAAATGTGCAAGGAAACACAATAGACAAAAAAAATAGTAGAAAAGGAAGATGGTTTTCCAGCTAAAGACCTTAACATAAAACATGAAAAATGTAAGTAACTATCTGGAACTACCTCACTGTTAGAGGGGGTGTGGTTGATAACTACAAAAATAGTTTGAAAATGGCCTCTCCTACTCTATCTTCTAATGAGAACTGGAAAGTCATCAATGCTACCCACGAAAGGTTGATCCTTTAACCAGTTAGCTCGTTCTTCGCTGTGTATGTTGTCAAATTTTCTATCTATACATACTTATTTAACCTACATGTTGTTTGTTTTTTATCCATTCTATCATAATCTCAATATCATGCTACTTTTTTGTGCAACCACATTGCTCCCAACTACACAACACTAAAGAAAAAAATTAAGTGAGGAAGGATACCTCTAATTCCACTCAATCCATGAGATGAGAAGGTAAAAGACAAGGTAAATTGTGTCTTTCATGTATTTGTCTATTTGTTTTTTATTCATTTATTTTATATTTTATAGGTTTCTCTAATTGTTGTAAGTCCAAATCTTCATTGTCAAGAAATTATTTCTCTTGGAGTGACTGATACAGAAAAATTGTTCATAAATAGTCAATTAAAAACTTGGGAACTACTTCAGGAAGAATTCAATTTGAGTATTATGAGTAAAAGAACTTATTCTACATTGACTAAATATATTCAATTTATTAAACAACCTATCAAGAATGTTAATGAAAGTGACTTCATCCCTAAAATTAAGTGGGCTGATGGGATCCCTCTTCTCATGATTAAAGCTAAAAGTTTGTATAATATCCTTACTCATACACAAAGCATTTTTGAGAATGTTAGCAATATTGGATAAGAAAAATGTGTTCTAAGGCTATTACTAAATCTTGTTGGTCTAAAACTCTTTTGGGCTTTGTTTCAGGTGTGGATAAGGTTTCTAATGTGTTTTGGCTTTTGTTGTCTACTAACATCCATTGGTTGCTATGGAAGAGAAGGAATGAGCATGTCTACCAAAGGAAAGAGAGGGTTGTTACTTAGTTTATATGTAGACTCACTTTGCTCTTAATTGTGGAACAAATAGATTTCACATTAAAGCTACTAGTTGAAAGGTCCATGAATGTGATTGAAGGAGGAACTCCAATTTATAAGGAAGATGTACAAGAAGTGAACTTTTGGCCACAGGATTTAAGACAGATTCACAAGAAATTCTAGGAAGAGTACAATTGAGTTTCAAAACAAGTAGTGCAAGGAACATCAATATGAAAAGAGAAGGGATGAAGAAGTCAAGGACCTTGAAATTATACATAAGAACTATGATACAACTATCTAGGAAAGAATTTCCCCCTCATTGGGATAGCCATTTGACTCCTATCAGGATAGCTGAACAAAGCCAAAGAAGGTGGATAAAGACAAGGGCAAGAAGAAGGTTAATGAAGAGGGAGATGTTGAAGAGGAAGAAAAGAACCAGAAAGATCAAAAAGAAGAAAATGAAGAAGATTAAGATGTGTAACCTAGTTTGATGTTTTATCTAGTTTTGGACTTGAAAATTATTTATGCCTTGACAATATTTTATGTTTTATGGCTCATGAAAACTCACGATCTAGTCACTACATTGTATGAAACTCACAAGAATATGAAACTTTCTCATGACAAATGAGAGGAACTAAGGAAGAAAGGCCTATCTTTTTATTGCAGGAAGAAATGGGAAAGAGGACACACTTGTAAACAAGATGAAACACAAGAGGGAATGATGTGTTTTTATGTGCAAATACCATGCATAAATGTAATGCAAGGAATCTTTAAAGAAATAACTTGTGTTATAAATGCAAAGAAAAATGGGAACTAGGACATATATGTGGAGGCCAACTACAAAAAATAGAGGCAATATCTGATGAAAAAGCAAAAGGAAACCTGAGAAAAAAAGAAAGATATGGTGAAGGAGACCGTAAGAGAATCCCATCAAAAGAAGAGGGGACAATTGAAGAATATATTTTTGTGGAGGAACCGATCCAATAATCACAACACCCTCATAAATATGACATAAGAAACCTCTTCATAAAACCTCAAGGTTTCATTGTTAAGTAAAGAGTGAATGCATTCTACTAAATAAGAAGGACCTAATAATAGTACATATATTGGCATGTGTATACTTCATACTTGGTTCATGCTTAATGTATTTTCAAGAATGATGCTTAACAACTAAGAGAGTAAAAAGAAACAAGAATTTATTCAAAAGAGAACATTATGTTTAAGGTCATAGATGTGTGGCATGCTTCTAGACAATATATGGAAAGTTTGCCCTTATTTTGTCTCGTGGTTACAATTGATGAGAGAAAACATGTCTTAATATTACAAACCTTGGGAGGGGGGTGATATATTTGATCATCTAAACCTAAAGTTTCTTGAGGACAAACGAATTTGGGAGGGGAGGACTATGATGCCCCCGATTTGAACAACTAAGATTTCTTCATGGAAGGTCCAAATGATGAAATTGTCTTACATAGTAAGACTTCACAATTTCATTGAGGAAATCATTGATTTACTATAGTCAAGCTTATATGGATTAAAGACAATAAATATCAACCCTCACTATTAATCTCTAGCAATGGTGAATATTTAAGAGTAATAACATATTAAGGGTGTGTAATAATATGAAGAGGCATGCCAATTGTTAGGAGGAGACATCATGGTTTAGGAGGGGATGCCACCACTCCAACAATTGCCCCTTATTGAGTGGTCACCACTTCTGTACCCAATGAAGAGATATAAGTAGTGCACGCCCAACAGTTAGAAGATCTTCAAACCAAGCACTTAATACTTGATAAGGCACTGAATATAAAACAGATTGATTAATTAATACTATTTGGTATGAATTCCTTTGTATATAATAGAATGGATGTTGGATTAATGAATATACTTCTACACACTAATGATTGAGAAATACATTGTTATTATGATTATATCCATAATAGCCATTAAATTGCATCTAATTTGTGAAATTTTGCAAATTATTTATTTTATGCTAAGTATATGTCTGATACTAGAATCTTTCATACTTTTTGAGTACTTCCAACCATGGTAGAAGGGAAGTAGGCTTGCAAGAGTGGTACGGTTATGCTTTTGTGTGGGCAAAGGGTTACAAAGTGTACTACCCTTGGGCCTAGAGGAGATGGCTTCTAGGGAAACCTATTGTAACCTCTTTCCCTTGTCATGGTAAAGATTCAATTCCAAAATTCCAAAATTCCTCATCCAAACATTATGCAAATCCGAAATTCCTCATGCAAATATTATGCAAATCCAAAATTCCTCAAGCAAATATTATACAAATGCAAAGATTCAATGAATGAAGGTGAAGATTCTACCTCAAATGGTGAGTGTGCAAAAGTACCTTGAATGGTGAGTGTGTCATTTGATCTTGATAGGGGCTGAGGTCGACGTGGAAGCCTGCACGGGATTGAATGCACAAATGACTTGCCCTCTTTTTCCTTTTTTTTTAAGTAATGCCCGTTGTCATCAAAATTTCGATGAATGCAGGCACTTTTGAAAAAAAAAAAAATCATTGCTAATGCCTTCTCCGTCGAAACCAAATGTGAAATTACCATCGGAATTCCGACGAAGTTGAGCATTTTTCTAAAAAAAAATCAAATTTGGTCACAATATACCTTCTCCGTCGGAATTCTAGACCAAATTTATTAGTGATGATTCTTACCAATGATTTCTCAAGAATGATGTGGGTCACATTCTCGAAAGACAAATCTGAGGCATTTGGAAAGTTCAAAGCCTTTAGAACATTGGTGGAAAAGGAGAGTTGCAGAAGGATAAAATTCCTAAGAACCGATCAGGGAGGTGAATTCACTTCTGATGAATTCAATAAGTACTATGAGGAGAATGAGATTAAGAGGAAATTGTCTGCCCCAAAGATACCACAGCAGAACGGCATAGCAGAAAGAAACAACAGGACTGTGGTTGAAGCGGCCAAAACTATGTTGATCCAAGGAAATGTAGCTCAAACATTTTGGAGAGAAGCGGTGAGCATTGCAATCTATACCATGAACCAGGTACTCATTAAGAAAGGTAAAGAAAAAACCCCTTATGAGTAATGGAACTGGAGAACTCCCAATGTGAGTTATTTCAAAGTGTTTGGGAGTAAATGCTATATCAGGAGAGGTGAGCACCTGAGAAAGTTTGATGCTAAGTGTGATGAAGGAATATTTCTGGGATATTCCACTAAAAGCAAAGCTCTCAAGTGATACAATAGGAGGAATCAGAAGATTGTTAAGAGTATCAATGTCAGGGTTGATGAATAACCTGAGAAGCCTGAGGAAACCGACAACAATCAAACAGAAGATGAACCAGGTTTAGCCTTCTAGGAAATGGTTAAGAAAGAAACAAGTGACAAACATTGTAAAGACCTCAGTGTTTCTATACCGGTAGAAGCTTCAATAGGTGAAGAAGAAGATGAAGTGGAAAAAGAAGAGGATAAGAAAATTGAACCGGCTATGGTCATTCCTAGGTATGTAAGACTACATCATGATCCGAAGCAGATCATAGGAGACAAAGATGCAGGAATACTTACAAGGAGAAAGGTGAAAGAAAATTCTTGCATGATTTCAGAATTTGAGCCTAAGACCTCTAGAGAGGCACTTACCAATGAAGACTGGATAAAGGCAATGGAAGAGGAGTTGGACCAGATAGAGAAGAATGCAACATGGTCCTTGGTACCCAGACCAGGACACAAGAATGTCATAGGTACCAAATGGGTCTTCAAGAATAAGCTGAATGAAGAAGGCACAATGGTAAGGAACAAGGCAAGACTTATATGCAAGGGATATGCTCAAGAAGAAGGACAAGACTATGGAGAAACCTTTACCCTAGTGGCTAGACTGGAAGGTGTCTGAATGCTACTTGCATTTTCAGCATTCAAGAGATTTAAGGTATACCAGATGGATGTGAAGTCTACCTTCTTGAATAGAATCCTGGAGGAAGAAGTGTATATTGAGCAACCAGATGGGTTTGTTTTGTTAGAAGATAGTGACATGGTGTGCAGATTATACAAGGCCCTATATGGATTGAAACAGACACCAAGGGCATGGTATGAATAGCTACACTCTCATCTTGTGAAGATAGGATTTCAGAGACCAAGTGAGGACAACAACATCTACCTGAAATCTGAATGAGATTAGATTCTGATATGTGAAGTATTTATACATGATATAATCTTCGGTGGAGATGATGATATGAGTCATGCATTTGTAGATGTGATGAAAAAGGAGTTTGAGATGTCTCTGATTGGAGAGATAAAAATTTTCATTGGTCTACAGATTCAGCAGATGAAAGAGGGTATCTTCATTACCGAGTCAAAGTATATCAAAGAGGTATTGAAGACCTTTGGCATGGAGGAGAGTGAACCAGTTGGAATGTTGATGGTGACTGTCTAAAAGTTAACAAAGAAGGATGATACGGTGTTGGTGGATGAGAAGGAGTATCGGTCAATGATTGGTAAGTTGCACTATGTAGTGCACAACAGACCAGATATTGCTCATGCAGTGGGCATAGTGGTCCATTTTCAGAAGAGTCCAAGAGAATCCCACTTGGTAGCAGTAAAGAGGATTCTTAGATACTTGAAAGGGATAGCTGATTATGGATTGTGGTATCCATACAATGGCGACTTTGATCTCAAAGTGTTTACTGATGCAGATTGGGCAGGTAATGTGGACGACTGGAAGACCACAACCGATGGAGCGTTCTTCCTTGGTGGAAGACTAGTCTCATGGATGAGAAAGAAGCAAAGTTGTATTTCCTAGTCTATAGCTAAAGAAGAGTATGTGGCAGCATTTATGAACTGCACTCAAGCAATCTGGATGAAGCATGTACTGGATGGCTTCAAAGTGACTATATCTAAACCGGTGAGTATTTTCTGTGATAATACTAGTGTAATAAATATTTCCAAAAACCTAGTATTGCATGCTAGGACCAAGCATATTGAGCTCAAGTATCATTTATTGAGAGAAAAGGTTTAGAATAAAGAGGTTGTATTAGAACATGTTTCCAGTAAGGAGCAGCTAGCAAACAAATTCACTAAGCCCTTACCGAAGACTACATCTACCTATTTGAGAGGTGAATTAGGGGTTTTTCCCCTTCATGAAGTAAATTAAAGATGTGTGCTCCACATCAATCAGGTACTACCATGTTAGATCTTACAGGATTGATGTGTTGAAGGATGCTACTCCATAGGGGGAGCAACATAGTGGATCCCGGAAGCTTGTGCCTCCACTTTGGCATTATTGTCAAAGGGGGAGAAGATATCGAATGATGAAGATATATGGGGGAAAGGATATATGGCTGAGCGCACATTGACTAGTCCATGTGATGGTTGTGATCTTTCAAGTTGAACAAGGTATATTTCAACCAATATATGTTATTGAGCATGGTGCAGATACTGAGAAATGATACATTGAGTATTGCCATCAATGCTAAAGGGGGAATTGTTGGCATATGATGAAGTGGTGATAATGTATGTTGTCATTGATGTCAATAAGTGCTCAAGCAGGTGAATCGGTATGCACTAGAATGAAGATCAGAAGTGGTTATGGTCAACCGAATGAGTGGAACGGTGTTGGGGTTCACTAAGTGTGACTACCGATTGGTAGGCTCAATTCATCTCTAGGGTTTCTGGTTTGGCTTGTGCAGTGCAACCAATAATTTTTTGTGATGAGTTAGTTAAGAACAAGGATAAGGATCAAGATTGATAGGGAGGCAGTGCAAGTGGAATGCTCAAGTGACTTATATGTTCACTAAGTATAGGACCTTAATATTTTCAAGGATTTGTTGTTGTAATCAAAGTGAAAAGGTTCATAGACCATCTCAAACTTCCTCTTGTTTCACCTCCCTAAGTCAAGACCTCTTGTATGCTGAAAGGCTTCAACCCCATAACCACTCTAGCTTGCTATAACTATGTTCTTGGGGTCTGTCCCACAAAAGGTGTCAAATTCATGTGAGGACAACTTGTTTCAACTAGCATTGATGTCTTTTGTGCTTTTCATTCACCATTCGTGTACCCGATTTGACCAAAATTCAATTTTTAGGCCTAAAAAGGCTACAAGCAATTAGCCCTCCTTTTGGGGTTTTGTGCTCACCCTGTTCAAGCGATGGACTTCCAGACTGAAAGGTTTATATTTTTGGATACCCTTTTGGGAGTTCTTGAAAATTCATCAAGTTTGGGGGTCCCTAAGTCCTTCTCCATGACTGTCCCAAAAATGGGCATAAAAGGAGGGTTTTGGAAGGGTTTGTTGTCAAAAACCACATTTCAAGCTTGGGAACCTCAAAATGATTCAAAGACACCTATTTCTACCTTTATGTTGGCTAACAAGACCATAACCAAAAAGTTTTAAACCTCACAAATTGAAGACCAAGATTTTCATGATATGCATACAAAGGAAATGCAACATTTGACAATTTTACACTTTTGCCTTCCACAAGCACTTTTTTTTTTGCAAAATTCTAATTATAACAGAAGCATATGAACATAAAAAACATTAGAGACAAGAAGGAATCCAAATTTCCCTGCACAAAAGGCATTAGGCAAGTACAAAGGGTAAATAGTTAACTGTCAAGTAAATGGGACTGCACTTTTCCTCTTTTCACTGTTTTTCCATTTTGGACCTGCACTTTGCAATGTTAAAACACATATTTGAAGGTTTGTTTGTGCTCTATAAGAAATTCTCTGTCTTCTTCATACATGAATTCCTTCATACCTGCAATTTGAAGAGGAGAAAAACCATTTACAACTTCAACAATATGCAAAAATCAGTCATACTTGACTGTGGCAGCCTGCTGGGCGTTTTACATATTTATTTTTTTTTGCCTAAGGAGATCATTGTTTGATCTTGGCTTTTACATTACCCAAGAGCAGGGCTTACTCCTTTCTTGTACTTGTTCACAAGCAAACAAAGTATGGACAGAGGTTTTCACACCAATGAATGGTGGAGAGCAAACTAGGAAAGAAAACAACTACCAAACAGTGACTCATTGTTTTGGCTTACAATTCATGAAACTGAAACATATAACCTTCCTCTTCCAGACTTAGGAAGTATCTTTTCTTTCTCACAACACTTAGACAACACATATGTCTATTCACCAAAAGGATGCAAATGCTATGGGAGAGCAAAGCATCATACTTGTGCAAAGACCCTAGCCAAATGGCTTACTTGCCTAGGGCTCCATGGCTACAAAAACACCTTGTACCTACACTCTTGAAACCAAAACTCATATTTACATAATGTAAAAATTTACCAACTAGTTCTTGAGAAGCCATGAACACTTTAAGACTCCAAGAAACCAAGTTGGTCAAGCATTCTTGCCCAAATTCCTAGACTGGGCAGTGAAACTGTGAAATCAAAACAATTTTGCTACAACTTCAAAACTTAATCAAATTTAATGCCACCAAAGGGAAAAGTTTAGGAAAACATGTTAGAATCAGAAAATAAAAGAATAGTATGGACAAGTACAGCAGGTGTACGGACTGCTGTTCACATGGAGCCAAAAACTAGAGAAAACCAAGTAAAAACTAGTGCAAGTTTGCAAAACTTCTCATAACTTCGAATGATAAACCCTTAAAAAAGTTAAAACAGGAGTTTAAATACCTCTCCAAGTTGGTTAACCTCCTATACGGATAGGTACATGTCCAAAGGCACTTAATTTTGACATTTTGATGCCTAAATGACAACTTTTGGTGCCTAGAAAATGCAAGATTGACCTCCAAAACTAACCATCATCTAAAAACACTTCGTATACCTTAAATCCAAACATAAAACATGTCTAAAACCTTTCAAAAACAAAAACACACTAAAAACTCACTTTTTACAACATTTTGCCAGGCAACACCAAAACTGGCAATTTTGAGCAAAAGTTGAAAACAGGAAACCAAAACCACACAATGAGTTCAAAACTCATCCAAACAACCTAGAACAACTTCAAAAAGCATGCTAAACAACTTTACAATTTAAAATAACACAAATCAAACCTGAGATGAAAAAGAAGCTGAGAATGAGCTAGGTGCTCCTACACCATACTCCCTCGGTGACAAAGAAGTCATGTGACTCCTTTGGGCAGAATAGAGAGAGGAATACTAGCCTTGGTGAAGACACTTTCAGGTATCCAAGTGGCTTCAGAAGCTGGTTGATCTTTCCATTTGACCAAATGCTCAAATTAGTCATGCCTTCTAGTCTTCTTGATGATTCTGGAATCAAGTACCTGTTCAGGAATGGGAGAAGAAGAAGAGGGGAGAGGTAGATCAGAAAGGGAATTTGAAATGTCTGAAACTCTTTGATTCTCTAATGGAGGCTGCCCCCTGAAAGGTACCAAATCTGCAACATTAAAGATAGGAGATAAAGAAACATCAACAGGTAAATCAATTTTATAAGCATTTGGACCATACTTAGCCAAAATCCTACAAGGTCCAATTCTTCTCATCTGTAACTTGGTAGGAACTCCCTTCTGTAATCTAGACTTGTTGAGATGCACCATCACAAAATCCCCAACTGCAAATTGGACATCCCTCTTTGAAGCATCCACCCTTTCCTTGACTCTTGTTGTGGTATCCTGCAAAGACTGTTTAACCTATTCATGTATCTCTTTGAGAGATTGTGCCATGTCTTCTGCTGTCCCACTAACATGTTGCAAGTTAGTCACATCATGTAACTCAAAAAACCCTCTTGGATGCATACCATAAACAATCTGAAATGGGCTCTTACCAGTGGATATGTTTACACTATCATTGTAGGCAAACTCTGCCTGTGGGATAAGCTGATCCCAACTTTGTCCATACTCCTTGGTGAGACATTTGAGTAGATTACCCAATGTTCTATTCACCACCTCTGTTTGGCCATTTGTCTATGGATGGTAAGCTGAGCCAAAAGACAAGTTAGTACCCAATTTCTTCCACAAAGTCTTCCAAAAATGACCCAAAAACTTAACATCTCTATCTGATACAATACTAGATGGCAAACCATGTATTCTGACAACCTCTTTAAAGAAAAGAAAAGCAATATGACTAGCATCATTAGTAGTTTTGCAAGGAATAAAGTGAGCCATTTTACTAAATCTATCCACAACCACAAAGATACTGTCATGCCCTATTTTTGTCCTCGGTAAGCCTACAACAAAATCCATACTGATGCATTCCCATGGCCTAGAAGGAATGGGAAGTGGCTGATATAAACCAGCATTAGTGTTATGTCCTTTGGCCTTCTGACATATCATGCACTGTTCAACATACCTCTGGACATCTCTCTGCATCTTGGGCCAGTAATAAAAATGTTGAACCAACTCTAAGGTCTTGTTGAGACCAAAATGGCCACTCAAACACCCATTGTGTTTCTCTTGAATGAGATTTTCTCTCATGGAACCTTTAGGAACACATAGTTGTCCTCCCCTGAATAACAAACCATTCTGCAATGTATAGTCAGCATACTCACTATGAAAATGATTCTCAAAAGCAAGACAAACTTTATAAGCAGCAGCAAAATCATCATCATTAGGATATAAATCTCGAAAGCAATCTATCCCAACACTCTTTACTTGGATCTCCTGGATAGTCAATAATCTCCTACTTAAAGCATCAGCTACTTTGTTACATTGGCCTTTATTGTGCTTAAGAGTGAAGGTATATTCTTGTAGGTACTCTACCCATTTCACATTTCTATGGTTGAGTTTGTCCTAAGAATTCAAGAAACTGACTGCCTGGTTGTCGGTATACACAACAAATTCTTTAGGAAGCAAGTAATGCCTCCAGTTCCTGAGTGCCTGCACCAATGCATATAACTCTAAATCATAAGATGAATACTTTTTCTTTGCATCATTCAGTTTCTCACTAAAAAAGGCAACTCGTCTGTTATCCTGACTCAAGACTGCACCTACTGCAAGATGACTGGCATCACATTCTATGGTAAAAAGCTTATCAAAGCTAGGAAGGATTAACACTGGCTATGTAGCAACTCCAGTTTTGAGTAACTCAAACCCCTTATTGGCTACTTCGGTCCATTGAAACTTAACCTTATGACCACCCTTTATTGTATCTAACATGGGTGCACAAATTTCACTGAATCCTCTGATAAACTTTCGGTAAAACTGGGCTAGACCATGAAAACTCTGAACCTCACTCGCTGATTGTGGGGTTGGCCAACTTGTTATGGCTGCAACTTTAGAATGATCCATCTTAAGATCTCCACTGGACACAACAAAACCAAGATAGACTAGCTCTTGCTGCATAAAATCACATTTCTTAAGATTTATGGTTAATTGCTCATCAGATAATCTTTGTAAAACAATAGCTAAGTGTTTCAAATGCTCCTCTTTAGTCTTACTAAAGATGAGACTATCATCTAAGTAGACTACCACAAACTTACTGAGAAAATCCTGCAATACTTCATTCATTAACCTCATAAAGGTACTGGGAGCACTAGAGAGTCCAAAAGGCATAACCAACCATTCATAAAGACCCTCATTTGTTTTAAAAGCAGTTTTCCACTCATCACCCTCTTTTATTCTTATCTGATGGTAACCACTCTTTAAGTCTATTTTGGAGAAATACCTCGCACCCCCTAAACAATCAATCAGATCTTCTATCCTGGGAATGGGGAATCTATATCTTACTGTGATCTTGTTGATAGCTCTGGAATCTATACACAATCTCCATGTGCCCCCTTTCTTAGGTGCTAACACAGTGGGCACTGCACAAGGACTTATACTCTTTCTGATTAATCCTTGATCCAATAACTCTTGAATCTATCTAGCTACCTCTTTGTTTTGTTCAGGAGTCATCTTGTATGCTGCTTTGTTTGGCAAAGAAGCTCCTAGTATAAAGTCAATTTGATGACTAATGGCTCTAGGAGGAGGTAATGTTGTTGGGTGTCCATCACTGATGATGTTCTTAAAACTATCAAGAATTTTCTACACCTCTTGTGGGATCTCTACTTGTTTTTCTTTCTTATCCTCCTTAGGTTTCACTACAAGTGCATAGCCAATCCCATCTCCCTCTTTCATGGTTTGGATGAACTCTTTTTCCTTGACTAATAGCACTTTAGGTGCCTGTGGTTTGTTGTTCTCTGTCTCTTCACTAAGGGATTGAATTTTGTAGACAATGCCATTCTTTTGAAAGGAATATGTGTTTTTTTCACCATCATGGTGTGCCTTTCTGTCAAATTGCCAAGGTCTACCCAATAGTAGATGGCAAGCATCCATGGGAAGGATGTCACATAGAATCCTATCTTTGTACTCACCTATATTGAAGTCTACCCATGCCTGTTCATTCACTAGGACATGTTGCCCCTTGTTTAACCAGGTTACCTTGTAGGGTTCACTATGCTTCATTCTAGGTAGGTTCAATTTGCCAACTGCCTCCTCTGAGATGATATTATCTGTGGAGCCCGAGTCAATAACAACCTTACATACCTTGCCCAAGATTTTTCACTTTCTCCTGAACAAGGCTCTTCTCTGAGACACTTCACACTTATGAGGTTCTTGCATCAATACTCTCCTTATCATTAAACTCTCACCATCTTTGGGTGCTAGGTGCATTGTTGGAGTTCTTGTACTACTCCCTTCCTCCTGAACATAGTTCACTTTTCTTTCACCTCCATGGGAAGAACTAGGCTTTTCAGGACACCTATAAGCAGGATGACCCAATTTTTGGCAGTTGTAGCATTTCATTGTGGAGAAATAAGACCCTCTACCTGGGCCACTAGACCTACCCCTTCCTGGGTTGCTTGATCCCCTTCCCCTAAAATTAGGTTTGCTCTGAGAATCCCCACTTTGCTCAATAAGCTTAGATTCCCCCTGGGACCTTTGGTCTATGTGTCTTCCCCCAAAACTGCCTCGATGGCCTCGACCATCTCTACCTCTTCATCTGCCTCTGTTATGCTGCTCTTGCTTCTTCCTACTCCTTTCCTCTACCTTGAGTGCAAGTTGATAGCACTTCTAGACTGTTGTAGGGCACAACAAACTTAACTCTTCCTGTATGTTCCATCTCAAACCATTGAGATACCTAGCCACCTTGACATTCTCATCCTCTTGAATCTTTGACCTAAGGCATAACTTCTGAAACTCCTCAGTGTAGGTGCTGACATCTAACTCCTTTTGCCTAAGGTTTTGCCTTCTCCTATGGAGTTGTATTTCATAGTCCTCTGGAATGTAAGCCTCTCTGATCTTGGACAACATTCCCTTCCAGGTTGCTATGGGCCTTTTGCCCTCTTTCTCACGTTCATCCTGAATGAACTTCCACCATGTTAAGGCAGCTCCTCTCAACCTGGACTTAGCCACCTTCACTTTCTGGGCCTCTGTCACACCATCACACTCAAAATGGTTCTCAAGCCCCTCAATCCACTCCATGACCACTTCTGGGTCCATTTTACCATTGAATAGTGGGACTCCTTCTAGTGTTCTCCCACTCATAGCCTTCAAGGCTTTCAAAAAGGGCTCATTCTCTATCACAGGGTCTGGTATAGGGGTCTCATCCTCTATAGCTAATAGCTTACCCTTACCTTCTATTCCCTCTATCTTATTGTTGGCTTCATCTAGCTTCACTTCTACTTCACCCAACTTCTGCTCTAAGAGATCTAACTTCTCTTTGAGTAACCTATTTTCTTCTTCCTGGTCTTCCACTTTCTTTGCTAAATCTGCATTTGTCACCATGGTTGTCAAACTGCTACTTTGTCCCAAGTGTAGCTGAGCTCTGATACCACTATGATAGGGACGCAGTGCAAGTGGAATGCTCAAGTGACTTATATGTTCACTAAGTATAGGATCTTACTATTTTCAAGGATTTGTTGTTGTAATCAGAGTGAAAAGGTTCATAGACCATCTCAAACTTCCTCTTGTTTCACCTCCCTAAGTCAAGACCTCTTGTATGCTGAAAGGCTTCAACCCCATAACCACTCTAGCTTGCTATAACTATGTTCTTGGGGTCTGTCCCACAAAAGGTGTCAAATTCATGTGAGGACAACTTGTTTCAACTGGCATTGATGTCTTTTGTGCTTTTCATTCACCATTCATGTACTCGATTTGACCAGAAATCAATTTTTAGGCCTAAAAAGGCTACAAGCAATTAGCCCTCCTTTTGGGGTTTTGTGTTCACCCTGTTCAAGCGATGGACTTCCAGACTGAAAGGTTTATATTTTTGGATACCCTTTTGGGAGTTCTTGAAAATTCATCAAGTTTGGGGGTCCCTAAGTCCTTCTCCATGACTGTCCCAAAAATGGGCATAAAAGGAGGGTTTTGGAAGGGTTTGTTGTCAAAAACCACATTTCAAGCTTGGGAACCTCAAAATGATTCAAAGATGCCTATTTATACCTTTTTGTTGGCTAACAATACCATAACCAAAAATGTTTAAACCTCACAAAGTGAAGACCAAGATTTTCATGATATGCATACAAAGGAAATGCAACATTTGACAATTTTACACTTTTGCCTTCCACAAGCACTTTTTTTTTTGCAAAATTCTAATTATAACAGAAGCATATGAACATAAATGACATTAGAGACAAGAAGGAATCCAAATTTCCCTACACAAAAGGCATTAGGCAAGTACAAAGGGTAAATAGTTCACTATCAAGTAAATGGGACTGCACTTTTCCTCTTTTCATTGTTTTTCCATTTTGGACCTGCACTTTGAAATTTTAAAACACATATTTGAAGGTTTGTTTGTGCTCTATAAGAAATTCTCTGTCTTCTTCATACATGAAGTCCTTCATACCTGCAATTTGAAGAGGAGAAAAACCATTTACAACTTCAACAATATGCAAAAATTAGTCATACTTGACTGTGGCAGCGTGCTGGGCGTTTTACATTTTTTTTTTTTGCCTAAGGAGATCATTGTTTGATCTTGGATTTTACATTACCCAAGAGCAGGGCTTACTCCTTTATTTTACTCTTTTTACAAGCAAACAAAGTATGGACAGAGGTTTTCACACCAATGAATGGTGGAGAGCAAACTACGAAAGAAAACAACTACCAAATAGTGACTCACTGTTTTGGCTTACAATTCATGAAACTGAAACATATAACCTTCCTCTTCTAGACTTAGGAAGTCTCTTTTTTTTCTCACAACACTTAGACAACACATATTTCTATTCACCAAAAGGATGCAAATGCTATGGGAGAGAAAAGCATCATACTTTTGCAAAGACCCTAGCCAAATGGCTTACTTGCCTAGGGCTCCATGGCCACAAAAACACCTTGTACCTGCACTCTTGAAACCAAAACTCATATTTACATAATGTACAAATTTACCAACTAGTTCTTGAGAAGCCATGAACACTTTAAGACTCCAAGAAGCCAAGTTGGTCAAGCATTCTTGCCCAAATTCCTAGACTGGGCAGTGAAACTGTGAAATCAAAACAATTTTGCTACAACTTCAAAACTTAATCAAATTTAATGCCACCAAAGGGAAAAGTTTAGGAAAACATGTTAGAATCAGAAAATACAAGAACAATACGGACAAGTACAGCAGGTGTACGGACTGATGTTCACATGGAGCCAAAAACTAGAGAAAACCAAGTAAAAACTAGTGCAAGTTTGCAAAACCTCTCATAACTTCGAATGATCAACCCTTACAAAAGTTAAAATAGGAGTTTAAATACCTCTCCAAGTTGGTTAACCTCCTATACGGATAGGTACATGTCCAAAGGCACTTAATTTTGACATTTTGATGCCTAAATGACAACTTTTGGTGCCTAGAAAATGCAAGATTGACCTCCAAAACTAACCATCATCTAAAAACACTTCTTATACCTTAAATCCAAACATAAAACATGTCTAAAACCTTTCAAAAACAAAAACACACTAAAAACTCACTTTTTACAACATTTTGCCAGGCAACACCAAAACTGGCAATTTTGAGCAAAAGTTGAAAACAGGAAACCAAAACCACACAATGAGTTCAAAACTCATCCAAACAACCTAGAACAACTTCAAAAAGCATGCTAAACAACTTTCCAACTTAAAATAACACAAATCAAACCTAAGATGAAAAAGAAGCTGAGAATGAGCTAGGTGCTCCTACACCAAAGATGGCACATATGTTGTGTGCACGAGAAGTATTTCTTTGAGGATCTTGCACGTGAATATCGAATGCATTGAATGTCTATCTCGGGAATGTGCATTTTTCTTAGCGGTATGTGAAAATCGCATGATGGGTTACTGTTTTCCAGATGAGATGAAGATTGGATGATGTAGAATGACTTGAGATCTGTTTTAGATCATTTCATTCTATGTAATGTATTTGATGGTTAGGATTGGATCGCTTGTAATTATAAACCTAAAATGTTTTGGGTTTAGGGTTTATGCTACCGACTTAAATGTTGTCTATAAGGTCGATGAGTTTTGTTATTATAGTGTTTGGAAAAAGTTGTGTTTGTGTCCACATTTTGGAGATTTGATACTTGCCAAACCAGAGTGAGGAATCTACAAAGTGTGATTGCAGAAGAGAGGAACTGAAAAGGATCTACCTTAGCAAGGAGTGTTGTTATCAGATCGTATTTTTACCTGTTGTCTTCTAACCATTGACCATGTAGCTTTAACAAGCTTTGTTGTAAATCCTCTAACTAGGTGGCTCAAGTTCATTGAGTTATTTAAATCCTCTAGTGAGGTAACTCTTAACAAGGTTTCAACCTTTAACAGGGTATATAGCCATCCCTTAGTCCAGTGATCCCTAACAGGATCAGTTCCTAACAGAACCTTTATTGTAAAATCTTTAACCAGAATAGGCTCCTAACAAAGCAGAATTCAAAAGAGTTCAAAAACAACCTTGTGGGTTTTCATCCCCACCGTGGTTTTTCCCATTTGGGTTTCCACGTGAAAAATTTGTGTGTTATGGGTTGTGAGTTTTTCATGTGATGATTGAGTGGTTTTTGATTAAGTTTGATATGCATGCACTGTCAAATGGTTGTGGTTTTTATTGGTACAACTCATGCATGATTAATCTGGTGGAGTAACTATCAAGATTTGAGATCTGTTGAATGTTGCCTGAAATATTTGTGTTTAACCGGTTTAGCTATTTGAAGTAATTATGTTTAACTGGTATTGCTATGGTTAAGTACATTGGTGAAAACAACTGGTTATCTATGTTTTGAATTGTCAAAGTCTCGGAGGAAGTTTTTGTGGGTACTAACTCACCCCCCCCCCCCTCTCAGTACCGGTTAGGACCCTAGTAGTTCATCATTATTCATCAAATCTTCTTACCCATCTTTTCTCATGTTGTTTTTTGATGTCTTTCACCTATGCCTTTCCTTTCTCATCGACATTTCCATTAGTTACTGGTGGGTTCTTACTTTTGCAGTATTTAGCAATATGTCCAATCTTGTTGCATGCATAACAAACAATATTGTTCTTCTGAACTGCTTTGCTAAACCCTTGATTTCCTTGATTTCCTTTTGATCTTTATTGGTTAGCCATATGTCCAAATCTGCTACATGCATGACATCTTACATTTCGTAGACCAGTGAATGATGCATTGTTTTTTATTATTCCTATTTTTTGCACTAACTTGCTATATGACCATATTTATTACAAACAAAGCATGTACCATTGAATTTGTGAGTATTAGGTTGTCTTACCGGTGATTTCTGGTTCTGGTTGTTGGCATGATTATGCTTCTGATCGGATGACTGATCTTGTTGTGCAATGCCTGAGCTTTCTCCTTCTTCATAACCAAGACCTCTCTTCTCATTAGCATCTCTCTGACTCTTCAATAATTCATCAAGTTTTGCAAGATGTCTTTGAACTTGTCCTTGTATTCGTTTGTAGTGACTAAGTCATCTCTCATGATTATAATATGTCTCTCAAGTTCCTTCTCTTTGTTCCGGGATTAGGTCAACTCAAGTTTCAACATGTCATTCTCATGTGTCAATCTATTTCATTCATTATATCTCTCCTTCAATGCTTGAGATAGATTTTCTTCATTTTTCTTTCTGTCCTCAATCTCCTTGCACATTCTCATGGTTAGGGCTTGTATTTCATTCTTCAAGATAGTGTTCTCCTAAGAGAGTTTCTGACATTGATCCTTCATAGCATCTTCCTCATCACTGATCTAATTTTGCAATTGATCATAGAGTTACTTCCTCTTAGCTTGAGCAACTGAAAGCTTTCTTTTCAATGAAATTATGTGTTCCTTGGCTTGCATTAGTTCATTCTTCAATTTACTATTTTCCATCTGCTCATTATCAAGATCCTCAAGAGAAAGTTAAAGTTGTTGTTGTAGACTGGTTTCCATTGGTTCCAAATTCTGGATCTTCCTCAAGTGGTTAAACTTCTTCCGAGGAACTAGTTCTGATACCAATTGTTGGAATCCAAGATCATTGAGAGGGGGGGGTGAATCAGTGTTCTACCGATAATGTTAGATTTGAACTTAATGCTTATAAATAGGTTAAGAGTAAATAAAATTAAAGTGCATATACCAAATAACACATAAAGAAGCAACACCATAACACCAATATTTATACATGGAAAACCCTACAAAGGGAAAAACCATGGTGGAGCTAATACCCACAATATCTATATACTTGATCAAGGTATACAAATATTACATTGAGGGGATTGTACATGGAATCAGGCCAACCACCTAGAGCTCACTACTCAAATAGAAGTCTCACTAACTTACATAGTACTACAAGATGATTATAAACAAAAATGAACTCATAATATGATAACTTAATGATGAACGGATAGTACCAAACTAGTACTAAGAGGGGGGGGTGAATCAATACAGAAAAAAACACAATCCTAAACCGGTTTGTCAGTAGACACTGTGCTTTGGCAAACAAACAGTAACATCGGTCTTAAATAGAGTACAACCGACAAAACCCAGAATAACTGAGACAAGCATAAATCGGTTGACACTTATCTTTTCATACAATCTAATACTTCATTTCCATTTCACTCTAGTGCATGAACATGTAATCTATCATCAAAGATATATAAATAGCTAGATCAACATGATTTACCTTCTGACACAAATCACTTAAACCATCACATGAATAACACCACACATGACACATGGATTTTTCACGTGGAAACCCAACTAGGAAAAACCACGGTGGGGATGAATACCCACAAGCTATTTTTGAACTCTTTAGAAGTTCGCTCTGTTAGGAGCCTTGTCCGGTTAAAGACTAATACAATAGGTTCTATTAGGAACCGATCCTGTTAGGGATCACCCGGTTAAGGGATGGCTAGAATACCCAGTTAAGGGTTAAACCCTGTTAAAGGTTACCTTGTTAGAGGATTTCAAGAACTCAATGGTTTTGGGTCACCCGGTTAAAGGATTTATAGTAAGCCAGTTAAAGCTACCCCGTTAAGGGATTTCCCAACTGTTGAGGTGGTTAGAGATCAACAGGTATTACAATGATCTAGTAACAACACTCAATGCTATAGCATATCCACTTTAGCTCCTCTTCACCTTCTGCACTTACACTCTACAAGTATCACTTCTCTCCTCTGGTCTAGCAAGAATCACATATCTCTTCTCTTGGATACACACACACAAATTTTGCCAACAACCTCAAAAAGAAACACAATATTGACCTTATAGGAAACATATAGGTCAGTAGCATAAACCCTAAAACCTAAACCTATTAGGTTAAGTAATTCAAACGGTTCAATCCTGACCAATGAGCACATTACATTAAATGCAATTGTCTTGAACCAATCTCAAGACGTTCTCCAACATTCATTTTCCACCGATTTCATGGTGGCTGATAACCCATCACGTGTTATCACCATTTACAGACTTCACACATTCTTGAGGTAGATAGGAACAATCTCCTTCATGCAAGATCCGTCACGCGCACAAGGCTGACGTGGCAACATGATCTATTCTTTGTTTTAATACTAACTCATCACACAAAGTCATCGATTGAGTCACACAAGCTTGAGGTACTCCAACCGAAAACCCTAAAGTTGAGACTACCAACCGGTAGTCATACAAAGCTTCCATGTACCAGTTCCCATAACATGTTGGTTCACCTTGAACAAACACACCTCTTCACTTTGGCACATATACCGATTCTCACATATACCAGTTCTTGGTAACGTACCGGTTCTTTCTTCTTCAGCATATTAACATCACTGACAACATACAATGTCATCATGTCCTCATACCGGTTCACATAATGCCAACAATCTCCCCCTTTGGCATTGATGGTAATATACAAATATATCTCTCTGTTTCACATAAGATATATCTCCGCTTCACATCTTCTCCCCCAATTTCTATAGATATCTTCTCTACTTCACTGCTTCTCCCCCTTTGACAACAATGCCAAAGTGGAGGCACAAGCTTCCCTATTCTATTATGCTACTCCCCCTAAGGAGTAGCATCCTTCAACACATTAATCCTGAAGAAAAATTTGACTATGCAATACTTGACTGATGTGAAGCACATACCTTTAGTTTACCTCCTGAAGGAGCAGCACCCCTAATTCACCTCTTAAGTACATAAATGTAGCCTTTGGGAGAGGCTTGGTGAATATGTCTGATAACTGCTCCTTACTGGAAACATTTTCCAGTGCAATCTCTTTGTTTTGAACCTTTTCCCTCAAGAAATGATACTTAAGCTCAAAGTGCTTGGTTCTAGAATGTAAAACTGGATTCTTGGAGATGTTAATTGCACTAGTATTGTCACAAAATATACTTACTGGTTCAGATACAAGAACTTTGAAGCCATTTAATACATGCTTCATCCAAATTGTCTGAGTGCAGTTCATGAAAGCTGCAACATACTCTGCTTCTACTGTAGACTGAAAGATACAACTCTACTTCTTACTCATCCATGAGACCAATCTACCACTGAGAAAGAATGCACCACCGATTGTGCCCTTTTGATCGTCCACATTACCTGCCCAATCAGCATCTGTGAATACTTTCAAGTTAAAATCCTTTCTATATGGATACCACAATCCATAATCAATAGTTCCCTTCAGATACCTAAGAATCCACTTGACTGCAACCAAGTGGGATTCTCTTGGACTTTTCTGGAACCTTGCAGTTATGCCAACTGCATGTGCAATATCTGGTCTGCTATGCACTACATAATGCAACTTACCAATCATTGATCGGTATTCCTTCTCATCAACAAAAGCTGAGTCATCCTCTTTGGATAGTTTACAACCGGTCACCATCAGTGTACCAACCGGTTTGCTATCTTCCATGCCAAAGGTCTTCAACACCTCTTTGACATACTTGGACTGAGTGATAGAGATTCCATCTTTCATCTATTGAATTTGTAGTCCAATGAAGAACTTAATCTCCCCTATGAGTGACATCTCAAACTCTTTCTTCATCTCATCTGCAAACTCATGACTCATCTTGTCATCTCCACCAAAGATAATGTCATCAACAAATACCTCACAGATCAGGATCCGATCTCCTTCAGACTTCAAGTAGATATTGCTATCTTTGCTTGTTCTCTCAAATCCAATCTTCATGAGATGGGAGTGTAGGCGTTCATACCATGCTCTAGGTGTCTGCTTTAGACCATATAAGGCTTTATGTAGCCTACACACCATGTCACTATCTTCAAATAGGGAAAACCCATCTAGTTGCTCTATATACACCTCCTCTTCAAGTACACCATTTAGGAATGCAGATTTTACATCCATTCGATATACTTTGAATCCTTTAAAAGTTGCATATGCAAGAGGCATACGAACTCCTTCCAATCTGGCTATAGGAGAAAATGTTTCTCCATAGTCTTCTCCTTCTTGACCATATCCTTTACACACCAGTCTGGCTTTGTTTCTAATCACTATGCCATCCTTATTCAGCTTGCTTATGAAAACCCATTTGGTACCGATGACATTTTTATGCTCTGGTCTGGGTACCAAAGACCTTGTACCATTTCTCTCTATCTAGTCAAGTTCCTCTTCCATTGCCTTGAACCAGTCTTCATCTTTATGTGCCTCTTTGAATGATTTAGGCTCAAATTCAAAGATCATACATGAGTTTTCTCTGACCTTTCTTCTTGTAAGGATTCCTGCATCCTTATCTCCTATGATCTGCTTAGGATCATGATTCAACTTGACATACCGTGGAATGGTCTTGATAGATTCCTCTTTCTTTTCTTCTTCATCCTCATCTCCATCAGTATCAGCATCTACATCTACTGGTGTAGGAACATTGTTACTGGTACTTGGTTGACTAGCAACCAGTTCCCAGAAGGTTACAACCGGTTCATTTTCCACTTGCTCACTATCGGTTTCCTCAGTTTTCTCAAAGGTTTCATCAACTCTTACATTGATGCTTTCCATAATTCTCTGAGTCCTATTATTGAAACACTTGAGAGCTTTTCTCTTGGTGGAATACCCTAGGAATATTCCCTCATCACATTTCGCATTAAATTTTCTCTAGTGTTCACTCCTCTTGATGAACACTTGCTACCAAACACTCTAAATTAGCTAACCATGGGTGTCTTACCGGTTCAATACTCATAAGGAGTTTTATCCTTACCTTTCTTGATGAGTACCCGGTTCATTGTGTAGACTGCAGTGCTCATCGCTTCTCTCCAAAAGGTGTGAGCTACCTTTCCTTGAATCAGCATTGTTCTTGCTGCTTCAACCATAGTCTGATTATTCCTCTCTGCTAGGCCATTCTGCTATGGATTTTGGGGGGCAGACAGTTGCCTCTTGATGCCATGTTCTTCACAGTACTTGTTGAATTCACCGAACGTGAATTCCCCTCCTTGATTAGTTCTCAGGCACTTGATCCTTTTACCACTCTCCTTCTCCACTAATGCTCTAAAAGCTTTGAACTTTACAAAAGCTTTAGACTTATCTTTCAAGAATGTGACCCACATCATTCTTGAGCAGTCATCAGTGAGAATCATGAAGTACTTATCACCCTGCACACTCCTAGTTTTCATAGGACCACACAAATCAGTATGCACAAGATCAAGTAAATTGTTAGTGGCAAAAGGTTTACCTTTAAAGGTTGAGGAAGACATTTTCCCGAGTTGACACTCTTTGCACAAGGTATTTTCCGATTTGCTCAGCACCAACAACCCTCTAACTGCCTTGATCTTACTGGCCTTCACAATGTTATCAAATTTTACATGGAAGAGTCTCCTATGCCATATCCAGCTATCATCAAATTTAGCCATAAGACATGTACTTATATTTGCATTCCGCTGAAATAGGTTACCTTTGGTTTGCATACCGGTGGCCACCAATTCACCATTCTTTCCTTTGATTCTACACACTCCATTCTTAAATTCCAGAGTGAGACCACTATCATTCAGCTAGGCAACACTTAGAAGGTTGTGTCTTAGACCATCAACCCAATACACATTGTCAGCACTACTCTTTCCATTCAGAGAGATGGACCCTCTGCCTTTGACCATACATGGTGCATCATTACCAAAGCAAACCACACCACCATCATACTCTTCCAAGGATAGAAACTTGCTACGGTCACTAGTCATATGGTGAGAACAGCCACTGTCAATAAACCACTCATTGGAATTATCAAAGTGGGAGACAAGAGCCTTCTTGTCTGAAACATCTTCCTTGACAGAAATAAACACAATATCTTCATTTTCTTCATCTTGTGACTCCTCATCTATGACACCTTCATCAACTGCCACAAAATAGTTTCTCTGGTTTCCTCCTTTGAATTTCTTGAACCTTTCCAGTTTGTCCTTGTTGTCACCATTAGGACAGTTTACAGCAATATGTCCTATCCAGTTACAAGAAAAGCATTTCAAAGGGAACTTACCTCTGTATTTACCTGTTCCTTTAGGAAGTTTCCTGGCAAGAAGAGCTTCAAATGCCACCAGAATCTCCTCATCATCCATTTCTTTGCTCTGTCTTGGTTCACCACTAGTGCTAGCTTCTTTTCCTTTTCTAGATGGTACAACAGAACCTTTAAAAGCTGATTCAGGCATTTGAACACTGCCATCAAAACTATTTAGGTCATAGGCTGTCAAATTTGCAATGATGGAGTCTAGGGATACCTTAGTCTTGTCTATTGATCTCAACTCCTAAATAGCAGCAACCCTTATTGCATAGACCGGTAATAAGGATCTCAGGACTTTGCTTACCATGGTGGAATCTTCCATTTTACCACCTACACTCTTGATATCTCCAACAACATTTTTGATTCTTATTCCATACTATTGAATCGTCTCACCTTCAACCATCCACATGTCTTCAAACTTCCCTCTAAAGCTTTCTTCCTTAGCTTGTTTTACATGTTCATCACTGCCATAGATATTTTCAAGAGTATCCCATACTTCTTTGGGATTTACTTTATCTTGGACATCAATAAACTCAATGTCAGATAAACTACTAATTAAGGCTTCCATGACTTGCCCATTCTCCTGCATCTCTCTCTTTTGATCATCAGTGAGATACCGGTAGGGGCAACATAAGCATTCTCAACATAGCTCTAGCGTTGAGCACCCATGCTTCTGATGCATATCTTCATTTTGTCTTTCCATATACTAAAATCATCTTTGTTGAACTTTGGACCTTCCCTCTTCATCATTAGATTGGGATCTTTTCCTCAAGCGGTTAAGCTTATAACAAAGAGGACCTGGAGGATGCTCTGATACCAATTGATAACTTAATGATGAACAGATAGTACCAAACTGGTACTGAGAGGGGGGGTGAATCAGTACAGACAAAAACACAATCCTAAATTGGTTTGTTAGCAGACATTGTGCTTTGGCAGACAAATAGTAACACCAGTCTTAAACAAAGTACAACCGGCAAAACCCAGAATAACCGAGACAAGCATAAACCGGTTGACACTTATCTTTTCATACAATCTAATACTTCATTTCCATTTCACTCTAGTGCATGAACAGGTAATCTATCATCAAAGATATATAAACAGCAAGATCAACATGATTTACCTTCTGACACAAATCACTTAAACCATCACATGAATAACACCACACATGACACATAGATTTTTCATGTGGAAACCCAACTGGGAAAAACCATGGTGGGGATGAATACCCACAAGCTATTTTTGAACTCTTTAGAAGTCCGCTCTGTTAGGAGCCTTGTCCGGTTAAAGACCGATACAATAGGTTTTGTTAGGAATCGATCTTGTTAGGGATCACCTAGTTAAGTGATGGCTAGAATACCCGGTTAAGGGTTAAACCCTATTAAAGGTTACCTTGTTAGAGGATTTCAAGAACTCAATGGTTTTGAGTCACCCTGTTAAAGGATTTACAGTAAGCCGGTTAAAGTTACCCTATTAAGGGATTTCCCAACTGTTGTGGTGGTTAGAGATCAACAGGTATTGCAATGATCTGGTAACAACACTCAATGCCAATGTAGATCCGCTTTAGCTCCTCTTCACCTTCTACACTTACACTCTATAGGTATCACTTCTTTCCTCTAGTCTGGCAAGAATCACGTATCTATTCTCTTGGATACACACACAACTTTTGCCAACAACCTCAGAAAGAAACACAATAGCGACCTTATAGGAAACAAATAGGTCGGTAGCATAAACCCTAAACCCTAAACCTATTAGGTTAAGCAATTCAAAAGTTTCAATCCTGATCGTTGAGCACATTGCATTAAATGCAACAATCTTGAACCAATCTCAAGATGTTCTCCATTGTTCGTTTTCCACCGATTTTATGGCGGCTGATAACCCATCACATGTTATTACTGTTTACAGACTTCGTACATTCCTGAGGTAGATAGGAACAATCTCCTTCATGCGAGATCCTTCACGCGCACAAGGATGATGTGGCAACATGATCTGTTATTGGTTACAATGCTAACTCATCACACAAAGTCACTGATTGAGTCACACGAGCTTGAGGCACTCCAACCAAAAACCCTGAAGTTGAGACTACCAACTGGTAGTCATACAAAGCTTCCATGTACCAGTTCCCATAACCACATGCCGGTTCATCTTGAACAAGCACATCACTTCACTTTGGCACATATACCGGTTCTCACATATACCAGTTCTTGGTAATGTACTGGTTCCTTCTTCTTCAGCATATTGACATCAATGACAACATAAAATGTCATCATGTCCTCATATAGGTTCACATAATGCCAACATAATATGCATCTAACCATGCTGGATAAGTTCCGGTTTAAGCTCTATTGACGCTCATTGTGTACCGGTTTTGTTGATGCTCTGTTATGCTTTGTTCTACTACATGTTTACACTATGCACATGAAATTGCACACAAGCACTTCCTTTCACTGACCAAAGAGCGTATCATTAATCTCTAAAATATTCGCAACCAAAATCATATTTCATAACATGTTTAATCCATTGGTGAAAGGATCTCCTTAAATACCCTTCTAACTTTTCACCATGTCGGCTTCAATGGAAAATATAATCCTGTTGGTGATGTATCACAAGGTATTTCATACATAATTCCAATGACCATGTCGGCCTTCACACATTACCATAAATTCCTTGGAAGAAATAATCGGGGCCACAAGATATCTTAGCCGATTCCTACCATAAATGAGTTCCAAATACACATTACCGGGATTAGGACTTAACCAATTGTGAAGCAAAGTGAATGTCGGTTAACCCAAATAAAGCAAAGTGATAAATTGTTGAATCCCAATAGAGAATATTTACACCTGGAGATGAGTTTCCATCAATGACAACCCAAAATACCATTAATCCTTACAGGATGAGTGTCAATTGCCAACAAGTACAACATTTTGTTAGGGACCTTGATGCTTGCATTAGTGGAGTTTGGGTTTTCAAACCTAAGACAATGGAGGTTGTGGTAGAGAAGGCACAGTTGGTAGAGGATAATCTTGTCATGACACTTGAAGGTTTGTTATTTTTTTAGATCGGTAGTGCCCCTCTGTCAAGATTAGTTACTAGGGGTAATCATACCCAAGCGACAAGATATAGGAATCACTCTGCACCTTCTAAGGGCAGACAACAACAGTAGAGGCACAAGAATTCTCAAGGCTATAATAATTGTCATGGTGGTGGTTCACAGTCAGTGAAAAATCACAATTAGCATTACAATAAGTGCAACTAGTCTAGTCAGCCTTCTCAAAGTGCACAATAGAATTCCATCAGAGGTAGCTTGCATCAATCTAGTGTGACTTCTATAGGTAGAGGCTATGATAGAGGAGGCTATTATTCTTGTGGTCAACAATGGTCATATTGCGGTTCAATGTCCCCAAAGAGAAACACATGTACCTAGTAAGAGGTAGGCTACTTTAGAGCCTACAGTTGGTGATGTAGGTAGATATCATAGGGTGTTTGTGGCAGTTGATAACCATCAGGTTGAGCATCAAGGCACCGTGGTTGAGACATTAAGTGTGTTATGTAGTATTCATATCTCTATCTTATTCAAATCTAGTGCATTATCTCATATCCCCTTCTCTTTTGGAGTGATGTGGACTTACAATAGAAAAGCAAGTTGATAGGTGGAAAGTTGAGTTGGTTATTGGTTCCAAGGTGGCTAAAGATTCCCTTGTTTGTGGTTGTGTGTCAGACTTAGATTCCTTCACCACTGTGGTTGACCTTCATATTCTTCCCTTGGGCTCCAATGGAGTAGTGTTTGGTAAGTATTAGTTGGATGCGCACCAAGCTTGCATTGATTACTGACATAAGATGGTCTAGTGTTTAGATGATTGTAGTGGGAGAGTGGAGTTAGTAGGGGTCCAAAGACCCATTGCCCTACATATGATTTTAGTGATGCAGTTGAAGCAGTGTATGCGGCAAGGAAGTTGGTTGTTCATTTTTTTAGTTAATGATCTAGATGAAGGTGTGAGATGGGAGGTTTCTTTTGATGGTCACATTATTCTTCAAGAGTTTTCATATGTGTTTCCTAGTGAGATTCTATGCATGCAACCTAAGTCTGACATCAATTTATATATTGATCTTGTTCCTAGAGAAAAGCCTATTTCTAGAGCACCCTATCATGTGACCACTTAGGAGTTGAGTGAGATTAATTTGTAGTTGGAGGAGTTGTTGGCTAAGGGTTTCATTCATCCTAGTTTTTCCCCATGGGGAGAACCTATCATTTTTTTTAACAAGAAGGATGAAACCCTTTGCTTGTGTATCGATTATCGACAGTTGAATAAGGTGACAGTGAAGAACCCATATCCATTATTGAGGTTCGATGATCGATGATCTTTTTTATCAGATGAATGGATCCAAGGTGTTTTCAAAGATTGAACTCAAGTCAAGATACCATCAAATTCGCATTCATGAGGTTCAAATTCATCGAGCTATATTTTGCACCATATATGGACATTATGAGTTCTTGGTTGTCCCATTCGGGTTAACAAATGCATCTTTAGTTTTCATGAGTTTGATTAATGGGATGTTTTTTAACTACCTTGATTAGTTTTCTCTCATGTTTCTTGATGATATCTTAGTGTTTTTGAGGACTATGGAGAAACATGAGGACCATTTACGCTAGGTTTTGCATTGCCTTCATGAGAATAATCTTTATGCCAACTTGGACAAGTATGAGTTCTTCTAGATAGAAGTGAGATATTTGAGCCATGTAATTTCAAGTGAGGGTATTGTAGTGGATACCTCTAAGATTCAAGCTATTGTGGATTGGCCAACACCAACTAATGTCTTGAAGATTCACAGTTTCATGGGCTTGGTAGGTTATATTGTCATTTTGTTCATATATTCTCAAGGTTGGCTCATCCTATAACTTCTCTTTAGAGAAAAGGGAAGAAGTTTGCTTGGATAGAATATTGTGAGAGATATTTTCAAGATCTAAAGGAATGATTGACCAGTGCACCTATCTTGGCATTTATTGATCTGATAGGTGATTTTATGGTTTGTATTAATGTATCTTTGGAGGGTATAGGGGCAGTTCTCATTCAGGATGGATTTCTAATTACCTATGAGTCTTGCAAGCTCAAGGGTAATGAGATGAACTACCCTACTCATGATTTGGTGTTAGCAATTATAGTGTATTTGCTTGTTCATTAAAGACATTTTATTTTGGGTCATCAGTATGAATTGCACTATGATCATTGCATTTTACAGTACATCTTTACTCAACCAAACCTGAATGTTAGGCAATGTTGTTGGATGGAGAGTTATCATGCGAGTACAATTTTGATGTTCATTATATTCAAGGTAAGGAGAATGTGGCATCAGATGCTCTTTGTAGGAGGAGACATGAGATTGTTGTGATGACTCTTGGTGTTGATTTACGAAGTCCAATCCTTGGAGAACTTCCTACAAATACTTGGTATTAAGATGTGAAAGCAGAGATAGAGTCAGGGAGAGCTTTGGAAGGAAGGTTCTCAGGTTATTCTTTGGATGAACATGGCCTTTTGCATCATCTTGGTAGTATCTATGTTTCACCCATAGAGGGTCTTCATACTTTGATTCCATCAAAGGCCCATCATGCACCCTATTCTATACATCTTGGTGTCAAGAACATGTATGCGGATCTCGGGCACTTATCTCATTGGTCAAGAATGAGGCAAAATATGTAATCTCCACCAAAATACCCTTGAGAAGATAACATATATAACTAATAACTAGAGAAAAAAAAAAAATTTAAAACATCTACTAATGCACCATATTAAACTACCATTACTTACTCATGCATTATCAAACATCACATGAATACATAAACATCTTAAAACATAACCATATTCTTAGTGACACATTACTCAAGCAAATTAACTATACAACATCTATCAATTACCTTGGGTACTTCAACACCATTACCTACTTAAGCTCTAACATATAAATATATTTATATATTGATACCATTATATTAACCTCATTCATTACTTTAATCAATTACTATCCTTCTTACCACAAGAATAGTTACAATCAATACATATCCTAACATATTCCATTATTCAAGAGATAACCAATAAAATAGGAATAGCATCTTTCTCATTACGAACATTCATACCAATACCTACATGAACATTTAACAGTCTAACTATAATCCCAAGATGCACATAAGGATAATCCAATAATGATAATCCTTCCATTAAGGTTTCCATTTTCTAATTACTTCAAATAATATCCATTCACAACATAGTTACTATCATGATTACAACAATCATATTCTATTACACATGATTTCAAATATAATTATAACTTCTCATACAAGACATTATTACAATAAGATATGCTCCACGAATCCATCCACATGAAGAAGAGATATGAATCCACATCTGTGCATGCTAGCATTCAACAAAGAACATCCCAATGGAGGAATTTATCAAGCCACCCGACCATGTGGAACCAATAAGGAACCCCCCCATGCTAGGAGATGATACAAGGTTCCAGCTAACACTCTAGACCTAGGCTGGCACCTAACAACCAAAGGATACATACAAGGAATTCATAACCAATCATCAAAAAAACATTAAACCACATCTCAAGACAACGATACATCATAAAGCATAGAAACTCCCTGAGGTATACCATCAAGAATGACATAAGGAGCTAGGATCTACATGTAGGGAAAGAGTGGCATCACATGCTATCACTATCGATGGAAGTTCTAGAATTCAGTCTCACCATCTATGATACACATGTAGAACCATCTCAACCTTTGACAAAATCAAGGGAGTTTAGTTTATCAAATTACCAGATCTACCCATCTCACTCTGGATTCCTAGCCATGAGATAGGGAACCACATATACATTTCTTATCTTATTAAGATGAGTTGCTACTATCCCACCCACCTATGATTAATTTATTATGTTATAACTTTATCATTACAATAATCCTCCAATGAGCTATCCCAATGGTCTAGACCCCAACTCCATAACACAAGGAATCCTAGCAGTCCATTCCTCATGACCTTGAAAAACTCATACAAGCCCACTCCCCCCTAAACATGCTCCTAGACCTTAGGGTAAACTCAAATCACAAAGAACAACATAATAATATCATGGAGGCTCAACATTAAATGAATCCATAATCACAACATCACTGATTCAAAACTGAAGCATAACATGAACCATAAAGTCAACATGTCAACAAGAGCCTCCATCATCAAAAGAATAACAATAAGCAAGAGTAAGGCACACGTTTATCTTACTCATACATAAAAAAATACAACCTCAACAGTGAGGTGTAATCATCTCATTGGAGCTCACATAATTCATTCCTCAACAACAAGGCACAAACCCTCTTATTGGAGCCCAAATCAATAATCAAATGAATAATACAGAATCAAAAGGCATCTCTGAGATCTCAAAAACAATTTAAAAAATCCTCTAGTATAAGACATTTAATCCAAAACTCAAAATGAAAGGTCAAGAACTGACAAACTGATAAAACTATCAGATTAGTTCATACATGGTACATATTAGCGCATACAAAGCATTTTGTGGTGCATATAAGACATTCTACAACACATACAAGGCATCTTTCAATGCATACAAGGAATCCTACAACCACCAATAACCACGATACAACATATAGAACAATAAATCATAAATAATCATATGTGATAGAGAATCACAATGTCATATCATTCTCGTAATGAGTGGTATGACATCATCTCAATCACGAATACACGAGAAAACAATCATAATCACTATAACATGAACTCAATCATCATGATCATGAATTAGGGTTAGCATAACCAAGATATCATCAAAATCTCATAAGCAATATGATCCATCATGAATAATGAGCACATGTAAAGGTCATCAAATGTAGATCCATCATCATAATAGTCCATAAATATCATTATCCAAATAGAATCATTATATCAACTATCAAATGGTATGTCTAGCATCAAATGTGAAGCATCCAAATCATAAATAAATCCATAAATATCTATCCAAAGAATCATAAAGTAGTCTAAGCTATATAAAAATAGTCTTTCGATGCACAAAAAGAAAGATGAATCAAGGAGGGACACTACAAGATATTGCAAATTTTGTTTCTATGTGTTTGGAGTGTTCGAGGGTGAAGGTAAAGCATCAGAATCCCATAGGACTTTTGCATCTGAATCTTATTCCAAAGTGGAAATGGGACATCATATCAATAGATTTTATAGTGGGTTTATTGATCTCTTCACGTCGTCATGATGCTATCATAGTCACTGTGGATAGGTTGACCAAGGTGGCACAATTTTGTTCGATTCGATCTTCTTATATTGTTGCTTTGGTAGCACAAGTGTTTATGGAGGACATTGTGAAATTGCATGAGATTCCTCACATGATTATTTTAGATCGAGATCCTGTTTTCAATTCTACATTGTGGACTTCCCTTCAGCATGCTTTGGGAGATCAATTTAATTTCAGTTCAAAATACCACCCTAAGACCGATGGGTAGACAAAGAGAGTTAATCAAGTGTTGGAGGCTATGCTTTGCATGTATGCGATGGATCAACAATCTCGGTGGGAGGACTATTTGTACCTAGCTGATTTTGCATATAATGATGGGTAGCATAGTTTGATTTGTATGTCACCTTTTTAGGCTTTATATGATCATATGTGTCATACTCCATTGAGTTGGGATCATCTAGAGGACCAATTTATTTTAGGTCTTGAGATGCTTTAGGATATGAAGTAGCAGGTGTTTTTAATTTGAGAGCATTTAGTTGCAACTCACGATCATCAAAACAAGTATGGAGATGCTCATAGAGTGGATCACCATTTCTCAAAAAAAGATCATGTGTTTTTGAAGGTGCACCTGTGAAAGAATTTGATCCATTATGGAAAGGGTTCTAAGTTGGAACCACACTTTGTTGGACCTTTTCAGATCCTGGAGAGGATTGGTCATGTTTCCTATGATATTTCTTTGTTGTCAAGCCTATCTCGCATCCATGATGTATTTAATGTATATGTGCTTAGGCAGTATATCCACGATGTGACCCATGTTCTTGATTGGAATGATTTGTAGGTGGAGAATAGGAAGATTTCTTTGGAGCTTGTGCACATTCTTCATTGGAGGTTAATCCTTGGGGGTTGATAGATCAAGCAGGTAAAGGTCCAATTAGACTCAAATGATGAGGCTTCAGCTACATGGGAGGATGCTTTGTGAATGAGAGAGTTGTACCCCTATTTGTTTATTGGCTTCTAAGAGTAAGCCTAATTATAGAGAGGGGATGTAATACCCCTCCATGATTGCTTCCTATTATGTTTCTTTTGGATTTATGCTTGAATCTATATGCGTGTTGTTATCCTATTAGGTGTGCATGTGGACATACTCATTTTCTTTATGTTGGTGGAGTATTCATGATGACTCTATTTTAGGAATTGATGATAATGTTGTTGTTGATTTATGAATATGAGAAATATTGATGATATTAGGGTTTATTATTTATGATTTTTTAATCACTTTGATATGAGATGATGTATTAAGATTATGATGGATCACGATGTACTAACATGTGTTTCAGGTGATCTAATTGCAAGATTAATTATGATTATTGATGCTATTGTATATCATGTTCTCTCTCTCTATATGTATGTATATATGTATGTATATATGTATATACATATATATATATATGTGTGTGTGTGTGTGTGTGTGTATACAAATACATATATATGTATATATATATATATATGTATATATGTATATGCACACACACACACATGTATATGTATATATGTATATACATATATATACATACATATATATGTATGTATCTATATATATGCATACACACACATATATACATACACATGTATATATACCTACATACATACATACATACATACATACATACATACATACATATATATATTGTATCTATATATATGTGTATGTATGTATGTATATATATATATATATGTATGTATATATATATATATATGTATGTATATATAGGTGTATGCATATATATGTATGCGTATATATGTGTGTGTGTGTATATATATGTATGTATGTTTATATATGTGTGTACATATATATGTATATATGTATGTATGTATATATGTATGTATGTATATATGTATGTATATATGTATGTATATATGTGTGTGTATATATATATATATGTATGTATGTATGTATGTATGTATGTACATGTATATAAACATGTATGTATGTATGTATGTATGTATATACATGTATATATATGTCTGTATGTATATATGTATATATATATGATGGTATGATGAAAGAATAAGGATCCGGTAGAATACTAAGAGGGGGGTAAATCGGTATACTCAAAAAATGATACAAACTCCCAAACTCAAAATAAACTTATCAACAAAATAGTTTTGTCAAGATAATGTCTCAAAGATTACCAACATCAACCGGTTAATCAACAAATAAGATCATAACCACAAAAGCATTCACCACTTGACACGAATATTTATACGTGGAAAACCCAAATAGGTAAAAACCACGGTGAGATGAGACTCACAAGGATAGTTATTTGAACTCTTATGGAGTTCGCCCTATTAGGAGCCAAGCCTGTTAAAGCTTTACAATAAGTCTTGTTAAGAACTGATTCTGTTAGGAATCACCCGATTAAGAGATTTACAATTATGCCTTGATGAAAAGCACAATACCCTGTTAGGAGTAACCTCACTGGAGGATTTGAGAATCCAAACTAATGGACTACCTTGTTAGAGGATTTAGAAAGTAACCAAGCTTGTTAGAGCTTACCCGGTTAGGGGATTTTGATTTCTGCTGTAATTGTTAGAAAACAACAGGTTTTCTTGATTTGTCTAAATAGCACTACATCTGCTTGATCAGATCCTTCTTAAGATTCAATTTGCCTTTACACAAACTACAGATCCATCCACTGGTTTGGCAACCACACACTCAACTAATTTCTACCAACTTTGCCAACACTTAACAAAACAATATCATCGACCTTAAATACAAATCAACAAGATCGGTAACATAACAAAAACCTAATTCACATCATCGAGATTACAAACAAGTCGGTAAAATCTTGACCGTTAGAAATCATAACAATCTCTTCACACTAATCAAGAAAATTCCAACTGCTCCATGATCACCACTTCATCAGACTTGTAACTCATCACGCGCTATGCATTTGATGCAATCCACTTTTCTCCTTTCCAAGACAATCAAAAGTGCCAAATCAATCTGAACTTATCCTCATACAATGATCACACGTGTCTCCATCATTATTTCTCAACATTAGATCTTAAATCAACAAGCTTGATCAATTAGGGTTTAACACAAAAACAACTGGTAGGGTTTACCGGCTACATAAAATAGAAATGTTTAACCTTATACACCAGTTCAACTTACAAACTACCATATACCGGTTTACAACATCTTCCACAAAGTTTATCATACTGGTTATAATACAAAAGTAATAAAAACCATAACATCAATAATATCATGAATACCATTCACCAGTTCAATTGACATCAATGACAACATATCATTAATGCAATCTATATGCAAAATACCAACAATCTAAAAATACCAACAATATATACATGTATATATACATATATACATATACATACATATACATATATATATACATATATGTGTGTATATATATACATGTATATATACATGTATATATACATATACATGTATATATATACACATATGTATACATATGTATATATATTTATAGATATATATACATGTATATATATACATACATATATATATATACATATATATACATACATACATGTAGATATATATATATATACATATATACATACATGAAAGATTTAAACTTATTTGCAACTTTATAACTGAAATTAATATACCGGTAAACAAATAATAATGTAGTAAAGAGAAACAAAAGAATCAACATCAATGCACACCATAACACATATTTTTGGCAAGGAAACTCGGTAAGGGAAAAACCTCAGTGGGATTTGTGACCCACAATATTTACTCACTGGCCAATATGAATAAATATTACTCAGTACAATAGGGGCCTACACATGCAGGAAGGCCAACTGCCTAGAGCTCACTGCTCAACAACAAAAATGGAGTCCTACTGACTACACAATTGGATGGTTAAATCCAATAACAATGTACTACTTCAAAATAGCATCTACAATGTTGGATTCAGTACCGGTTTAAGCTATGTCTAATACCTCTGGAAAAAAACTTGTTGGTAAATGATTTTGCTTTCACAAAATAGTCTTTTCTCTTCTCTACTTCTTATTTGCTCTCAAAATAAATACATCAAAATGCATATACAATTATTCGGTATCATATCCCTATCTTATCAAATATATCGCTTACATACACACATTTCATTACCTACTCCACATAAAACTCCTAACCAAATGACCTACAAGATCTCATACATATATGATTCTTTACAATACATCATGTCAACCATACAATTGCAATACATTTTGCATAAACAATACTATTGCCAAGTCGGCTTTGGATGTCGGTATGATCTGTTACCAGTGTAACTTGGATGTCGGTGCTGGTAGGTGAAGTCTATTGCCGGTATAACCTATGAAACCTTGTTGAACCTTGTTGCAACTTAGTTTCCATCAATGACAACATCTACCATTCTCATTTGAGTGTATAATACCAACAATCTCCCCCTTTGGCATTGATGGAAACACTCATGAGAGAAATATAAAACTAAAATCCAAAACTGAAAGCGCTCCCCCTGAGTAAATGATCTCCTTCTGTTCACTTGTCACCATGCCTTACTCTATAATTTTTTCTCATTATACCACTCCCCCTTTTACATCAATGATAAAGGATGTCAAAAGTATCAAAAATTCAAAAATTTACTTAGAACCCTGAAGCCGGTTATGTACATGTTATCACTATTCAAAATATGGGTATTCTTTTCCCATAATTGGCAAAGTTTATGAAGTTTCTGAGTCAGGTATCGCCCATGTTCTTTAAAAATTGTTTTGAGTCCTAAGGGGTTTAGGGTTTAGGTTTTAAAGTCGTTTCAATGTATGAGAAAAACCCCTTCTGGTTTCTAATTTGGCGTTACTTTATTCACTTAAGTGATGGGTCCATTTATCATAAAAATTGTTCCCCCCTTGTCATTTACCTAGGCAGTCCCTTTAAATGTTTTAATTTTTTCATTTTTAATCTGCCTTTTCTAATGTCCGTCAGGCCTTTTAAGCATCGTGCAACTTTCTGTTGATCTGATGGCCCGCGTTGATTTGCGACCAAAAAGTGCTTGAAAGTTAGCTTCTGCGAAGTAGGAAAAGGCAAAAGTGGACCTGACATATAGGTTTGGACCGAAGCTAAACACCGATCAAGTTTCATCTGATCGGACGGACAACGTGGTTTCATGAGATCAAGCTGAACGTGTTTTAACCTTCACGAAATGGTGAAAGGGTTTGGCAGGTCCCAGAGACAAGCGGTCTTCCTTGGTTAAAGAGTGATCAGGTTGGAAAAGGATCAATGGCTCACGTTGATTTGTGGTCAGGAGATGAACGTGTTTTAACCTTCTCAAAATACCGAAAAGGTAAAGGGTCCCGCTAAAGATGGCAGTGAACATGGTAGGTCCAGCTGGCAATGATAGAGCATTGACGAGGTGCTTAGTTGGTAGTCTGCAGTGGGCTCGAGCACGGTTGCCATAGAAAGGAGTAAAAAATGAGCAAGTTATTGAGATCTGACAGCTCGCGTGGATTCGTGAAGGTAAGATGCTAGTGAATTAAAGTCTGTGAAATGGCAAAAAGGTCGGTGGGCCCAAAGACACGAAGGGCCCAAAGTTAAAAGGTGATCAGGTCTGTTTTGATCTAATGGTTCTCGCAGGTTTGTGGCTACAAGCCAAATGAAGAATAATGTTCGCAAAGTCACGAAAGATAGGTGGAGATCACATGGAGGTGTGATGTGGCATAACAGCTACCACTTTTTGTAGAGCTCGATAGTGATGTGTCGAGTGACACGTGGTTTTAAAAAAGTGGTTGAGGGTCTGCCTAGGTGTAACCAGGAGTTATCTGGGAATAATAAAGATAACACATGGCAGATTAAAAGTGGAACCCAGAGAAGTTTCAAGGGCTAATGGCCGACTGCCATGTGGCGTTTATTAACCGAAGAACAAGTGGGGTAAGTAATTCCCAGATAAAGGGCCCACTCAAAAGGCATTCATCTCAAGAATGATCCAATGCTTCTCATTGTTTCATTGCCCAAAGATGTCCATAGCTTAACTTTAGTGAAATGGCAAAAACCATTAGCAGTCAAGATGAGGCACGGTTAGTAAGTAAGATTGACCATTCCGGTTGGAGTTAAAGACCAGGTGATTTGAGTTCAATCTAATGCTTGGCGCGGCTTCGCAAAGGAAAAGTGCACGACTATTAAAGTCCGCGAAGTGGCGAAAAGGAGGTAGGGCCCAACACTAAAGTAAAGAGATCAAATGGTGATAAAGGTGATGTAGGTTTTTGTGATCCAATGGCCAGCGTTGTTTCACGAAAGAAAAGAGCACAGGTTTTATGTTCTGCAAAATAGCAAAAGAGCGAAATAGAGGAAAGACTTAGAGAAATTATGGCCCGTTGGAGCCAGTTTTGAATTCGATTTGGCGAATTCAATTCTGAAAAGAAAGCCAAAGCATGCGGAGTTAATTTCTAAAAACTTAGATACCAACTTTTCCTATTGAGTCCACATCAACTTGATTGCTAAATATTGTTTCACCGAAGTTTGTTGCAGAGCGAATTGTTGCAGAGTGAATTGTTGCAAGGCGATTTTCTTCAAGCGAATAATTAGGTTTTTTGTGCTTTTCTTGATAACTCTTGGTTTGTTCTCAAATACTGTTGTGTGAGTTACTTCATTGGAGGTCTGTGCTAGCTTCTAGTGGTATAATTGTTTGACCAAAATGGCACCCAAAAGAGAATTAACAGGGAAGGTGAATTACTAGGACCAAAATATCTGTGATGATTTTTTAGAGCTATTAACCATGTCCACCAATGATGGGGCTAAGGCCAAAGAGCTAGTACCCAAGAACCCTCGTCTAAAAATTGAAGATGGCCTTATGATAAGGGTAATTGGTTGAGGGACCCTGAAATAGGATTGTCAGGCTTAGGACTATTCAAAGTCGATTTTGGGCAGAGGAATTCCCTAGCTCCTTTGAATGACATATGGGAACAGGATGTAGGAAAGCTTGTGGTCCCAGGTGTTTTTATGGATGTAGATTTGTTAGGCCTGATTGCATAGAATTATGACCCTGTGGGAAAATGCATCAGGAACATAAAGGGATTAGTCTTGATTGAGATAAATGAAGATGAATTTAGGAAAGTGTTTAAACTCAATGAGTCCTCCAATTTATTAGAGCCTATTGACTTTCAGTCGTTAGCCCAGGCTTACAATGCACAAAGGGATCATCTTAGAAATGGCCCATTGAAAGAATTCTTTGTAAAGATAGGGGGGTTAACAGTTGTAGGCCCCAGCACAATAGAACCATCCTCTCTCAACTTATTTCCTCTGAGAAGGTATGTATTGGGCATTATGCCAGATCTTTGGAGAAGATACTGAAAAGAATGTGCCAACCCATTATATGTTAATGATTGCATAAATTCTAAACCCCTCCATAGCAATAACATTTGATTATGCCTCATACCTTGCTGATGCAATTCATAAAGGGCTAGTAGCATTCAAGAATGGTAAGGTGGATAGGCCATTTCAATGGTATTCCATGTTAATGCACATGTTCTTGTTCAAAGGTGTTGATTACTTTGCAAAGGAAATGCACCTAATCAAGATAAAGGATAAAGAGGAGATGCCAGTGCAATTGTGGAGCACTGTTCTATCTTGGGATAGAGAGGATGCAAGCTATCTAAAGTTTGATAGATGCTTTGCATCTAAAATTAGGATTCTTCTATGCAGAGAAACCCCTAGAATTCCTAAGGCTCTTTTGGAGTTTCTCAGACCTAAGGAGTTTGTAGAGGATATCAAGATTATTCACAATTGGGGAGACATATATTTGTACCCTATGTCTACTATTTTTAGAGTGTCTGGATTTAGAGGCACCCCCTATTTACTACCCTATCAGGTCCCATTAAAGATAAGGATTGCAGAAGTATTAAGACAGATTGGAGGAGTGCAGGAGGTTGAGTTAACTAAGAGGGGTAAAGGGACAATTGTCCCAACTATTACCATGGCCCACCATTTTGTAATCACTAAGGGTGGATGGAAATATTTTGAAGAATTATTTAAGCCATATAGGTTGTCAACTGTAGTGTCAAGATGTGCAGACCTTCAAGACTTTTTCAACGGCATGTTTAGAAAAAGAGCAGTGTGTAGAGGTAGGCCACATCAATTTCAGTTCCCAGAAGATCTAATTAGAAATGAATTCAGCTTAGATGAGCAGGAACTGAGGAAGGAGAAGTGGGTTTCATATAAGAAAGCCCTTGATTTTATCCATCAATTTGACACTAGCTATGACCCTCTTTCTAGCTTCAATCCATTTGAGGAGAAAATAAAATTCCTGATTCTTTATTTTGAAGACCTCATGAAGACCTTAAAAGAAAAGAGAGAGGCCATAATGCAAAATGAGCCTAATAAGGTTAAGATGGTCATGGCTAAGCCTGCCTTTGCTAGAGCTATCCCACCTGGTGACTATGTAATGTGCAAGAAGTCAAAGTACACTATGATGAAGCTAGTGACAGGTGAGCCTTCCACTTCAAAAGGGAAAAGGAAGATTGAAGATGTCATTGACATTCAGGATTCCCCTAAGAGACAAAGAGTGGGAAAGGAAATTGAAACTGATGAGCCTCAATATTCTCCATCTCAGTCTCCTATCCACATTGGAGATGAACAAGCTGTGGCTGAACAATTATTGCAGTTAGGGAGTCTCGGTGAGATTGCCTATACCTATGAGGAGACCCAAGAGGGGATGCCCAAAGAGCCACCTAAGGCTGAAATGGATTTGACTGATGGTGAGTTGAAGGGCCAAGAATTGGACCTTACTGTTAAGCAAGCTAGTGAATAATTCCTAGCTGACAGTAATTTTGTCACATCAGGAGCTTTTATGCAATTTTTATGGAAGCAAAATATTGATCAATTCAAGATCAGATGTGAGCAAAAGGTAAGTGAACAGCCTCTCAAGGATGCAACCCAAGTGGAGGAAGAGGTTAAGAAAGAAATGATGGAGGATTTCAAATCAATCACTCTTGAGAAAGGAAGAGAGATGTTGGATAAAGTTGGTGTGTTGATTCTCCCTGAATGGGATATAGCTGATGCATTGATTCTTGATGTAGTTAGGAAGGAGACAAAGCCAATGGAAGGAGTGACCTTTAGCAAGGATAATGTCGCCCTGGTCATGTGGTCTCTAAAAAGAGATGAAAATAGAAAGAATAGGATACCCCAGGGTCAAGTTACCTTGGAGGCATGATTGTTAAGAGAGTCCAAGACACAGGGGTAGTAGAAGCTGCAAGCACAGTCCTAGAGACTGCAAAGTTCAGTGTTGCAGTGGCAGAGAAAGAAGCAAAGGAAAAGGAAGATCTCCAAGCTAAGTTGGAGACAGTTTTAAAAGCTTACAACAATGCCAAGGAGGAGGTAATGGGTAAAGATAGCATTATTGCCAAGTTGAAAAGCCAGTTGGCAGGACAATACCGTCAAGGTGAGTCCTCAACATTGATGATCACTTCTTCTCCTACACGACCTCCACCTACTAGCCCCATCATTGAATTCCCACCATCTCCAGCACCTTCTAGTTCCCAATTGGTTGAGATCACTCCCCATGAGTTGGAAAAGCTAAAACAGGCTCAAGCCCTGTTTGCAAAGAAATATGAAGAGAGAGTGAGGGCTACAATTTTGAGTTTTGCTGACACCATAGGGTCCTCATTAATGTACAACAACATGAGCAAAATTTTGGACATGTGGAATGAGCTCAATGGAGACAAGGTTGTTCTGATGCCTATTTTTGACAAGTGGAAACCCAGGGAGCAGGATCTAGAACTTATTTGTGTATCTTATGATGAGGCAGGGGCTGACCCCATTATCAAATCCACCTGTGACATGGCAAAGGATCTAGCAAAGTTAGCAGAAGGAGTAGACAATGCAAATAGAAAGATCAACTTGTATAAGAAAGAGTACACTGAACAAGTATTTGAATTACTCCCAGGGGGTTTTGCCAGTCCAACTCAATTGAAGGACAAACAAATATGGCTTAATGAATTAGAAGCCAACCTATCATTGAGAATAAAAGAAATCATTGATTCAGATGATACTTTCCTATTTGTCAAAACAATTGAGGAGATAGAGAAAATCAAATCACACTATGGTTTTCTAAATTTAGAGGTCAACAAAATGAGGAATTCTTGGGAAAGATTAGCCAAGACAAAGGGAAAAGTGATTAACTTCTTGTGACCTGGTGACAATGTATACTAGGAGTGGATAAGAAAGTACATGGTGTTGGATGTAGAGCAGTTAGAAGAGGTTACAATAGAACAACAAGCAGAGGAAGCTGTAGATGTTGAAAAGGACTTGTAACCGCTTCTTGGAAAAGACTCTTGTTTGTAACAAACTTTCTTTTGAAAGGTCCAAAGCTTCTATGCATCCATGATATTATAATTGGATACCATTACTTCTAAAAAAGGATTGCAAGAATTTGTAAGAAAACTCTACAGAAATATATCTGGGATTTTCTAGTCTTATGGAGAATACTCTAAGTTTTGTAATATTTTCTCAAAATTAATATCAATATACAGACTATCAACTTTCGAGCCTAAATTTTGTGTTGTCTTCTGATCTACTTGCAAATATTTACTATTTTCAATATGAGTAATCTAGGGTTATTCATTTGAGTATGGATTGTAAGGTAGTCTTAAATAGAGGCGTTTCTTAGCTTTTCTTCCTAGGAGGGAAATTAAATACGCATGAAGCATTTCTATCATTAAATTCCTTGTGGGAGATTTTGAATTTGATGAATGCAGTCTAGTTTGATAAGGGTAAATTCTTATGTATGTCAGGCATATGTGGGGTTTTATAGAAGCTGAGGTGATGGGATGTGTGGAGATATTTGATTGTGGGAGTATTGTTTAAACTTAGCTGACTCTATGGCCTGGATAAGGCACTGGTATCAATTGTAGTTGTATTTTTACATGTCTTGTAGGTCAACACTGAACATGAGTATAATCTTTCTTTCTTTGTTTCAGTTAGTTTTGAGGTGATAGGATTCATTTTTTTCAGACTGGTTTACTATGGATCTATCTTTTAAAAAAGTGTGAAGTCAATTCACATAAGGTATACCCACCTGAACTTTAGATAAGTTCGAAGTGTAGAAGGTTTTAAAACCTTGTCATATGTTGCTCTGAAGTTTCCTTCTCTTTGATTTCTCTTTTGCAGACAGAGTTTATTATTTCATTATAAGAGTTTTTAAGGGGAATCAGAATTTGAGAACAACAAAAGTGGCAACTCTACTGGGGAGAGTCATACTATTAATCCGGATGTAGATTGGTGTTTTAATGAAATATCGGTGTTGTCTTGATATATTCATTTTAAGAAATTTGCCCGATATTTGATACGTGATGTTGGTCTGAAGATTTGTAGTATTTTGTTCAAAACTTGTTTTCATATTTCTCATAGATCTATGGGTGGCGACTCTGTTAGTTCAACCAGTCCTTTAAAATAAGAAAATTCTGAAAAGGAAACAAGCAGAATGCAAGGAGGAAAGAATACTAGGTCCTTCATGAAGAAACATGCTCGTGAGATGTTACAGGAGGGATTACCTGAACAATCATGAAGAGGTCAAAAAAGATCAATACTACATGAGCCATCAAATGCTGCATGGGTGCAAAAAAGTAACAATACTGGTAAGGTATCTAATAGACATATATATGCAAAATCTAATTCTTCTTCCTGAGAGTCTAAACATGATGTTTTAGGTTTTCATTCTGGATTATTTGTAAATATGGATGAAGTTCAATTTTAAATCAAGATATATCTCATGCTAGTTTTTCTAGGAAAGATAGAAATAGTTCTAATGTAGTCAGACATTCTGTGCCTAGAACAGTTGATGGAAACATCAGCTTGATTGATATAGACCAAGTTAACATATCTGACTCTGAGGAGATTTTCCCTGATAAAAATGAAGTGTCCCAAGAAATAGAAGACCTAAATAGAAAGGTCCATCACTTAATCTCCTTAAGAGCCCAAAAGGAAGCAAATAGGGAGAAGGAAGTCAAAGCAAAACTGATGGAAAGAGATAGGCTTCTTAGGCAAATTGCAGATCTTGAATTGCTGGCCCAAGAAAAGGAAAAGAATGATGATGGAGGTCCTATGATTAGGGAAATTCTAGTTCCCAAAGCCAAACCAGCATATAAGTCAGTACTCCAACCAAATAAGGAGGTTTTTAGTGACCCATAGCATGTTAGAAATGAGGTTGATAAAGGAAAGCAAAAATGCATGGAAGGCAGGTTAGGATCAAAGGCTACAGTGGACATCTCTCAAAGATTATTAGCACATGAGAGGGAGATGGAAAGAATGAGGAAGGATAAAGAAGATCTACAAATAGAGTTAGAGAAAGCTGAGTTAAAGGTAGCTAACCAAGAAGTCAAAAGAAAAATTGGTTATCTAAAAGCTCCCCCTATCATTTTCCCATCAGAAGATCTCAATAAGCCTATTCCTCGGCAAGTTTTTTCACCCTTATTAAAATTCATCCCACTTTGCCTGTCAATACAGCAATAGCCAGTCAAGCCCCTGTAATTAACCAGAATAATCAAATCTCTCAGACTCAAATCCCTACCATGAGAATGAACATGGGTAATAACAATGTTTTTAACCATTTCCAAAGGAGACCCATCAACTTAGAGCAGTACAGGCAGTTATTTTTTTATGGAAACCCAGGATATCCCAACCATGTTCCTACTGAGTTAAGAGATAGACTCCCTAAGTTTGCTGGAAATAATACAATTAGTGTAGAGGAGCATTTAAAATCTTTTAGTGACTTGATAAATCATTATGAGATAGCAAATGAAGATGTCATAATGAAATTATTTGTCCAGTCCCTAATAGATGATGCAAGAGATTGGTATAGAGGTCTCCCTATTAATAGCATTAGGTCTTGGGAGGATTTCAAGAATAGTATGGTGACAAAACAAATGTGAGTTTCATGTTAAATGAATTCAATAATATTAGAAAATCTGATAATGAAATGGTCACTGATTTCAATGCTAGATTTGAGAAAGCCATGCATAGGTTGTATTAGGTGATGAGACTAGATGATAACATGTGCTTGAACACTTATTATAATGCATTTGATTCCAAAATGGCTTATATTTTAAGGGATAAGAATCCACATAGCCAGAGAGATGCATTCAGAATTGCTATCAATGTGGAGAGCAATAGGAAAGCATCCAGAAAATTAGGAAGAAGGGCTGATGGTAGGCTATGGCAGGAAACAAAAGAGCAACCAAACAAAGTTGCTAAGGAGGAAGATAAGATAGAAAAGTTAGTCATTTCTATGAAGGATCTAACTACTAAGGTAAATAAAAATGATAAGCCTCACTATAATTGGCAAGATAGACCTCCCAAATTGCATGATATGCCTTATAATACCAACTGGAAGGATGGTAAACCTCAGAATGAGAAGCCTAAGAATGCTCAAAGCCAAGACACCCCTGATCCCTTAAAAGGAAAAAATATTCACAAAATAGAGAACACTCCCTGGTGTATTGATTGTGATGGGCCACATTCTCCTCATCAGTGTGCAGTTGCTCAAGCCCTTGAAGAGTCCCTAAGGCAAGAGGTTGAGCCTAATATTAATATGTTTGAAACCATTGTAGAAAGTGATGAGGAATCTGTACAAAGTGAATTTAGTGATGTGCTAGATAGTAAAAGGTCTTTTCAAGGACAACTAACACTTGATTGGCATCCTACTCTGAATGTGGTAACCATTGAAGATGAAGAAGTTCATCTTAGAAGGCCTAGTGAGGAAGAAGTGAAAAATCTCACCAAAGCTACTAGAGCTAAGGCAAAGCACAATTATAACCTAAGGAGCACCAAAAAGGATAGTGATCAGGGTGAACCTGGTTCTATGTTTATAAAAGAGGTTTTTCAGAGAAAGGCAACAAGTAGTGCTACTACCCCTCAAATGTCAAGAAAAGAAAGATCAAATTAAAGATGTACCCAAGAGTACAGATGATAACAATACAAATGATACACAAGGAGCTGCCACAACAAAGAAGGTGAGTCAGCCTAAGGCAGAAAGAGTTAAAGCTAATGCTGAGTTGAGCAGCAATTCCACATTTGACATGGCTCGGGCTCTTACAAAAATGAAAGTTATTGTCCCATTAATAGAGTTACTGAAAATAAAAGAACATAGAGAAGCTGCCTTGTCTCTCTTTTCTAATATATCTGACAGTAACATAGTACTACCTACCAGTTCAGTTAAAAATGGAAAGGATCAGGAGTTCCAAACCCCAGAGGTTAATGTTGGAACAACTATTACTCAAGAGCCTTCACAGGTAGATCCTTTTTATGTCACTTTGTTATTAAATAACCGGTTGATAAAAAATTGTATGATAGATTCAAGTGCAGCTGCTAATGTAATGCCTTATGGTGTCATGAAAGAATTAGGATTATCAGTGACTACAGTATATGGGAAATGCTATGCTATGGATAATAGGGAAGTGCCTGTGATAGGTACAATGAGAGATGTCGAAGTGAAGATAGCAACATTTCCTGAAGTGACATATAAGATGGATGTTATTGTCACTGACATTAAGCCTCATTATGGCATGTTATTATCCAGGCAGTGGGCAGCAACAGTAGGCAGAAATGTCCAATTGGATTTATCTTATGCTACTATCCCAATCAATGGGAATCAAGTCAAGTTATACAGAGAGCCACATGCTCCTAGAGTAATTGAGAATGTAGAACCTAGCATGCTCAATTGCATAATTGATGTGGATCTTGACAACTTTAGGGTGCAACCAATTTTACCTCAGTTAAAAAATACTGACTCCATTCTGATTGAATTAGAATCACATCAGCATGGTCTATGGAAAATGTATTTTGATGGAGCTTTCTCCAAAGAAGGGTCTGGAGCAGGAGTTCTTTTTGTATCCCCATCAGGTATAACTTTTAAATATTCCTTTTTATTAGCCTTTCAATGCACAAACAACACTGCAAAATATGAAGCTCTGTTATTGGGGCTTGAAGTTGTAAAGAGGCATGGGATACATTTGTTGAAAGTTTTAGGAAATTCAGAATTGGTTGTCTCTCAGGTAAGATCCAAATATGCATCAAAAATGACAGATTAAAAAGATATAAGCATGCAGTTTGGGATATCATTGAGCATTTTAGTGCTTTTTCTATTAATTGGATAGAGAGATCGAAGAATATCATGGTAGACTTTTTAGCCAATGTTGCATTGAAAAATGATGCTGCAACACTAACCGGCATATCCACTGTGGAAATAAAATCTAGGCCTGCCATCCCTGATAATGTGTATAATTGGCAAGTTTTTGCCGATGATGAAGATATTCTTAGGTTCATACAATGCATTGATGATTATGATGGATAGAAAATTGACTGCAATGCATTAGTAGAGCTGATTGACAACAGAGAGACAGTATTTAGCAATAACTTGGTTCAGTTGGAAACAAATGAGATACCGAAAGGGTTAGTAGAGCTTGAGGGCATGTTCAGCTATAATGACGGCCACCTGCACCAGCAATCTACTACCAAGTTAGAAGAATTGGAGGAAGTAAACTTGGGGACAAAATTATCCCCTAAGTTGGTATACATTAGAAAAAACTTGCCTCCACATGTCAGAACTAATATTATTAATTTATTGAAGAGATATAAGGATGTGTTTGCTTGGTCTTATGAAGACCTAAAGGCGTATAGACAAGACCTTTTTCAGCATGAAGTTCCTTTACTTCCAGATGTTAAGCCTTTCAGACAAAAGCAGAGACCTATTAATCCCCTACTAGAAACCAAGATGCAGCAAGAATTAAATAAGCTAAGAGAAGGGGGGATTATTAAACCTATAAGACATTCTTCATAGGTCTCCAATTTGGTCCCAGTAAGAAAGAAAAATGGGGACATAAGATTGTGTGTTGATTTTAAAAATTTAAATGTTGCTTCCCTGAAGGATAATTATTCTTCTCCCAATATGGAAGCCATGCTGTAGAGAGTAACTGGTTGTGATCTTTTGTCAATGATGGACGGTTTCTCAAGGTATAATCAGGTGTTAGTGAAGGAATCTGAGCAATTCAAAACCGCTTTCACCACCCCTTGGGGAACATATGTTTATGTAAGAATGCCATTTGGATTAAAAAATGCTGGAGCTACATTTCAGAGAGCTATGGATGTAGCCTTCAAAGAATTCATCAACATCATCATGGTAGTGTACCAAGATGATTTAACATGTTTCTCTAAAAGGGCCGATGACCACTATGGACATTTGGAGAAAGTGTTCAATAAGGCTTTGGAATTTGGTGTGTCATTAAACCTTAAGAAGTGTCATTTTGTTGTTATTGAAGGGAAGTTGCTAGGGCATATTGTCTCCAAGGAAGGGGTAAGGATAGACCCTGAAAGAATTGAAGCAATAAACAATGTGCTTGAACCAAAAAGTGTAACAGGAATTTAGTCTTTTTTAGGCAAAGTTAATTTTGTTAGAAGATTCATTGCAAACTTTGCAGAGGTGGTAAAGCCCATTGTTAGACTACTCAAGAAGGATACAAAATTTTGCTGGGATCAAGAAGCTTCAGAGGCTTTTGTTGGGATTAAGAGAGCTATTCAGGAAGCACCTGTACTGAAATCCCCAGATTATAGTAAGCCCTTTTCTTTGTTCTCTTTTGCTTCATATCATACAGTAGCAGCAATGTTGTTGCAAAAGGACAATGAGGGACATGAACATCCCATAGCTTTCTATAGTAAGTCTTTACAAGTAGCAGAATTAAAGTATGAGATCATGGAAAAACAGGTATATGCTTTGGTTAAAGTTGTCAAGGCTTTCGGGCCATATCTTGTAAATGCACAAGTAGTTGCTTATGTTCCACATGCTGCAGTCAAGGATATTTTGTCCCAATCTGAGGTTACAGGCAAAAGGTGCAGATGGATTAACAGAATTCAAGAATTTGATTTGGAAATAAAGATCACCAAATTGGTGAGAGGCTTAGGCTTGGCAAAGCTTATGGCTGAATCCAATCTTCTTGATGTTGAAATAAACAATGTTGAAGTTGAAAACATTGTAGTCACCAGCATTGAAAAGCAACCCTGGTATTTAGAAGTAGTACATTTCTTGAGAGATGCTACATTTTTAGAAGGGATGACCCAAAATCAGAAAAGGACACTAAAGCTTAAGCCTCAAAAATATGTTCTCATTCAGGGTGACCTTTTTTGGAGAAATAGAGATGGGGCATTACTAATGTGTTTAGATGAATTCCAGGCCAAGAAAGTGTTGATTCAAATGCATGATAGAGTATGCGGAGGTCATTACTCTGCTAAGACAACTGCTGGAAAGATAGTCAGGGCTGGGTATTATTGGCCTACTTTATTTAAAGATGCTCATGAACATGTTAGGGAATGTGACCCATGACAAAGGTTTTCATCCAAGCTAAAATATGAAGGAGCTTTACCTTTAAATCCAGTCACAGTGGAAGCCCCTTTTGTCCAGTGGGGCGTTGATTTTATTAGAGAAATTGTTGAAAGATCATGAAGAGGCCACAGGTGGATTATAGTAGCAACCGATTATTTTACTAAATTTATCAAATCCATACCTACCAAGAGAGATACAAGTAAAGTTGTCATCGATTTCCTTGTGGATAATGTTATAACTAGATTTGGAGTCCCTGCAAAGTTAGTAATGGATAATGCTATGAGTTTTAGGTCTGAAGAGTTTGCTACATTTTGCACTAGTCATGGGATAATTATGTCCTACTCTTCACCCTATCATCCTCAAGGGAATGGACAAGTTGAATCTAGTAATAAAAGCCTCTTGAACATTATTAAGAAAATCTTAGAAGAGAACAAGAGGTCATGGGATCAAATGTTGAAATTAGCTTTGTGGGCTGACAGAATTACTGTCAAAAGGGCCATTGGAATGTCACCTTTTGAACTAGTTTATGGTACACAAGCTAGAGTGCCAATAAACAATCTTCTCCCAGTATATTAATTCCTGCAAGCTAAAGACATGGAGTTGTCTGAGCCTATGGAGGACCGAATGATTCAGATGGTGGAAGTGGAAGAAATCAAAACTTTAGCCCATAAGAGAAATTTAAAGATCAAATTGCAGTCTAAGTATCTGTTTGACAAAAGGACATCATTGAGAAAGTTTCAAATCGGTGATGTTGTTCTTCAGTGGAATGCAAAAGGACAGGACAAGGGAAAGCATAAGAAGTTTGAGTCATTATGGATTGGCCCCTCTGTGGTATGTGATGTGAATGGAAAAAACTCATACTTTCTAAAGAATATGAATGATGAAGTACAGGAATTTCCAGTGCATGGACAATTCCTGAAGCATTACTTTTCTTAAAGTCCATGCACAGTAGGTCCTTGTTTGTATATATTTAGGTGTGCTTTAGTTGTCGGTTTTGGGCTTGTGTTTTGGTCTATTTTTCCTAAGTTTTCTGAGTTTCTTGTGTTGATCTTGTGATCAACCATCCCCAGTCAGAGCCATTGTTATCATTGTTCAAAATATAGGTATTCTTTTCCCATAATTGGCTAAGTTTATGAAGTTCTTGAGTTAGGTATCGCCCATGTTCTTTAAAAATTGTTTTGAGTCCTAAGGGGTTCAGGGTTTAGGTTTTAAAGTTGTTTCAATATCTAAGAAAAACCCCTTCTAGTTTCTAATTTGGCGTTACTTTATTCACTTAAGTGATGGGTCCATTTATCATAAAAAGTGTTCCCCCCTTGTCATTTACCTAGGCAGTCACTTTAAATGTTTTATTTTTTTCATTTTTAATCTGCCTTTTCTAATGTCCGTCGGGCCTTTTAAGCATCTTGCAACTTTCTATTGATCTGACAACCCGCATTGATTCACAACCAAAAAGTGCTCGAAAGTTAGTTTCCGCGAAGTAGCAAAAGGCGAAAGTGGACCCGGCAAATAGGTTTGGACCGAAGCTAAACATCGATCAAGTTTCATCTGATCATACAGACAGCGTGGTTTCATGAGATCAAGCTGAATGTGATTTAACCTTCATGAAATGGCAAAAGGGTTTAGCGGGTCCCAGAGACAAGCAGTCTTCCTTGGTTAAAGAGTGATCGGTTTGGAAAAGGATCAATGGCTCGCGTTGATTCCCGGTTGGGAGATAAACATGTTTTAACCTTCACAAAATAGAGAAAAGGTAAAGGGTCCCGCTAAAGGTGGTAGTGAATGTAGTAGGTCTAGCTGACAATGACAGAGCAGTGACGAGGCACTCAGTTGGTAGTCTGCAGTGGGCCCGAGCATGGTTGCCATAGAAAGGAGTAAAAAACAAGCAAGTTATTGAGATCTGACGGCTCGCGTGGATTCGCAAAGGTAAGATGCTAGTGAATTAAAGCCTATGAAATGGTGAAAAGGTCGATGGGCCCAAAGATAGGAAGGGCCCAAAGTTAAAATCTGATCAGGTTTGTTTTGATCTAACAGTTCTCACAGTTTTGTGGCTGCAAGCCAAATGAAGAATAATGTTCGCAAAGTCGCGAAAGATAGGTGGAGATCACACAGAGGTGTGACATGGCATAACAGCTACCACTTTTTGTAGAGCTCGATAGTGATGTGTCGAGTGACACGTGGTTTTAAAAAAGTGGTTGAGGGCCTGCCTAGGTGTAATCGACAGTTATCTGGGAATAATAAAGATAACACATGGCAGATTAAAAGTGGAACCTAGAGAAGTTTCCAGGGCTAATGGCCGACTGCCATGTGGCGTTTATTAACCAGAGAACAAGGGGGGTAAGTAATTCCTAGATAAAGGGCCCACTTAAAAGGCATTCATCTCAAGATTGATCAAACACTTCTCATTGTTTCATGGCCCAAAGATGCCTGCAGCTTAACTTTAGCAAAATGGCAAAAACCGTTAGCCGTCAAGATGAGGTACGGTTAGTAAGTAAGATTGACCATCCCAGTTGGAGTTAAAGAGCAAGTGATTTGAGTTCAATCTAATGCTTGGCACAGATTTGCGAAGGAAAAGTGCATGATTGTTAAAGTCCACGAAGTGGCGAAAAGGAGGTAGGTCCCGGCACTAAAGCAAAGAGATCAAATGGAGATAAAGGCGATGTAAGTTCTCATGATCCAACGGCTAGCGTTGTTTTGCGAAAGAAAAGAGCACAGGTTTTATGTTTTGTGAAATAGCGAAACAGAGGAAAGACGTAGAAAAATTATGGCCCGTTGGAGCCAGTTTTGAATTTGATTTGGCGAATTCAATTCTGAAAAGAAAGCTGAAGCATGCGGAGTTAATTTCCAAAAACTTAAATGCCAACTTGTCCTTTTGAGTCCGCATCAACTTGATTGCTAAATATTGTTTCATCAAAGCTTGTTGCAGAGCGAATTGTTGCAGAACGAATTGCTGCAGAGCAAATTGTTGAAGGGCAATTTTCTTCAAGCGAATACTCAGGTTTTTTGTGCTTTTCTTGATAACTCTTGGTTTGTTCTCAAATACTGCTATGTGAATTACTTCGTTGGAGGTCTGTGCTAGCTTCTAGTGGTATAATTATTTGACTAGAATGGCACCCAAAAGAGAATTAACAAGGAAAGTGAATTACCAGGACCGAAATATCTCTGATGATTTTTCAGAGCCATTAACCATTACCACAAATGTTGGGGCTAAGGCCAATGAGCTATTACCCAAGAACCCTCGTCTAAAAATTGGAGATGGATTTTATGATAAGGGTAATTGGTTGAGGGACCCTGAAATAGGATTGTCAAGCTTAGGACTATTCAAAGTTAGTTTTGGGCAGAGGAATTCCCCAACTCCTTTGGATGGCATATGGGAACAGGATGTAGGAAAGCTTGTGGTCCCAGGTGTTTTTATGGATTTAGATCTGTTAGGCCTGATTGCATAGAATTATGACCCTGTGGCAAGATGCATCAAGAACATAAAGGGATCAGTCTTGATTGAGATAAATGAAGATGAATTTAGGAAAGTGTTTAAACTTAGTGAGTCCTCCAATTTATTAGAGCCTATTGACTTTGAGTCGTTAGCCTAGGTTTACAATGCACAAAGGGATCATCTTAGAAATGGCCCATTGAAAGAATTCTTTGTAAAGATACAGGGGTTAACAGTTGTAGGCCCCAGCACAATGGAACCAGTCTCTCTCAACTTATTTACTCTGAGAGCTAAAGGTATGTATTGGGCATTATGCCAGATCTTTGGAGAAGATGCTGAAAAGAATATGTCAACCCATTATATGTTAATGATTGCACAAATTCTAAACCCCTCCATAGCAATAAGATTTGATTATGCCTCATACCTTGCTGATGCAATTCATAAAGGGCTAGTAGGAATCAAGAATGGTAAGGTGGATAGGCCATTTGGATGGTATTCCATGTTAATGCACATGTTCTTGTTCAAAGGTGTTGATTACTTTGCAAAGGAAATGGACCTAATCAAGATAAAGGATAAAGAGGAGATGCCAGTGCAATTGTGCAGCACTGTTCTATCTTGGGATAGAGAGGATGCAAGTTGTCTAAAGTTTGATAGATGCTTTACATCTAAAATTAGGAATCTTCTATGCAAAGAAAACCCTAGAATTCCTTGGGCTCTTTTGGAGTTTCTCAGACCTAAGGAGTTTGCAGAGGATATCAAGATAGTTCACAATTGGGGAGACATATATTTGTACCCTGTGTCTACTATTTTTAGGGTGTTTGGATTTAGAGGCACCCCCTATTTACTACCCTATCAAGTCCAATTAAAGATAGGGATTGCAGAAGTATTAAGACAGATTGGAGGAGTGCAGGAGGTTGAGTTAACTAAGAGGGGTAAAGGGAAAATTTTCCCAACTATTACCATGGCCCACCATTTTGTAATCACTAAGGGTGGATGGAAATATTTTGAAGAATTATTTAAGCCATATAGGTTGTCACCTACAGTCTCAAGATGTGCAGAACCTGAAGACTTTCTCAATGGCATGTTCAGAAAAAGAGCAGTGTGTAGAGGTAGGCCACATCAATTTCAGTTCCCAAAAGATCTAATTAGAAATGAATTCAGCTTAGATGAGAAGGAACTGAGGAAGGAGAAGTGGGTTGCATATAAGAAAGCCCTTAATTTTATCCATCAATTTGACACTAGCTATGACCCTCTTTCTAGCTTCAATCCATTTGAGGAGAAAATAAAATTCCTGATTCTTTATTTTGAAGACCTCATGCAAAACTTAAAAGAAAAGAGAGAGGCCATAATGCAAAATGAGCTTGATAAGGTTAAGATGGTCCTGGCTAAGCCTGCCTTTGCTAGAGCTATCCCACCTGGTGGCTATGTAATGTGCAAGAAGTCAAAGTACACTGTTATGAAGCCAGTGACAGGTGAGCCTTCCACTTCAAAAGGGAAAAGGAATATTGAAGATGTCGTTGACATTCAGGATTCCCCTAAGAGACAAAGAGTGGGAAAGGAAATTGAAACTGATGAGCCTCAATATTCTCCATCTCAGTCTCCTATCCACATTGGAGATGAACAAGCTGTGGCTGGACAATTATTGCAGTTAGGGAGTCTTGGTGAGATTGCCTATACCTATGAGGAGACCCAAGAGGGGATGCCCGAAGAGCCACCTAGTGCTGAAATGGATTTAACTGATGGTGAGTTGAAGGGCCAAGAATTGGACCTTATTGCTAAGCAAGCTAGTGAAGAATTCCTTGCTGACAGTAATTTTGTCACATCAGGAGCTTTTATGCAGTTTTTATGGAAGCAAAATATTGATCAATTCAAGATCAGATGTGAGCAAAAGGTAAGTGAACAACCTCTCAAGGATGTAGTCCAAGTGGAGGAAGAGGTTAAGCAAGAAATGATGGAAGAGTTCAAAGAAATCACTCCTGAGAAAGGAAGAGAGATGTTGGATAAAGTTGGTGTGTTGATTCTCCCTGAATGGGATATAGCTAATGCATTGATTCTTGATGCAGTAAGGAAGGAGACAAAGCCAATGGAAGGAGTGACCTTTAGCAAGGATAATGTCGCCCTGGTCATGTGGTCTCTAAAAAGAGATGAAAATAGAAAGAGAAAGGATACCCCAGGGTCAAGTTACTTTGGAGGCATGATTGTTAAGAGAGTCCAAGACACAGGGGTAGTAGAAGCTGCAAGCATAGTCCTAGAGACTGCAAAGTTCAGTGTTGTAGTGGCAGAGAAAGAAGCAAAGGAAAAGGCAGATCTCCAAGCTAAGTTGGAGATAGTTTTAAAAGTTTAAAACAATGTCGAGGAGGTAATGGGTAAAGATAGCATTATTGCAAAGTTGAAAATCCAGTTGGCGGGACAATATCGTCAAGGTGAGTCCTCAACATTGATGATCACTTCTTCTCTTGCACGGCCTCCACCTACTAGCCCCATCATTGAATTCCCACCATCTCCAGCACCTTCTAGTTCCCAATTGGTTGAGATCACTCCCCATGAGTTGGAAAAGCTAAAACATGTTGAAGCCCTATGTGCAAAGAAATATGAAGAGAGAGTGAGGGCTACAATTTTGAGTTTTGCTAACACCATAGGGTCCTCATTAATGTACAACAACATGAGAAAAATTTTGGACATGTGGAATGAGCTCAATGGAGACAAGGCTATTCTGATGCCTATTTTTGACAAGTGGAAACCCAGGGATCAGGATCTAGAACTTATTTGTGTATCTTATGATGAGGCAGGGGCTGACCCCATTATCAAATCCACCTATGACATGGCAAAGGATCTAGCAAAGTTAGCAGAAGGAGTAGATAATGCAGATAGAAAGATCAACTTGTACAAGAGAGAGTACACTAATCAAGTATTTGAATTACTCCCAGGGGGTTTTGCCAGTCTAACTCAGTTGAAGGACAAACAAATATGGTTTAATGAATTAGAAGCCAACCTATCATTGAGAATAAAAGAAATCATTGATTCAGATTATACTTCCCTATTTGTCAAAACAATTGAGGAGATAGAGAAAATCAACTCACACTATGGTTTTCTAAATTCAGAGGTCAACAAAATGAGGAATTCTTGGAAAAGATTATTCAAGACAAAGGGAAAAGTGATTAACTTCTTGTGGCCTGGTGACAATGTATACCAGGAGTGGATAAGAAAGTACACGGTGTTGGATGTAGAGCAGTTAGAAGAGGTTGCAATAGAACAACAAGCAGAGGAAGCCACAAATGTTGAAAAGGACTTGTAACCGCTTCTTGGAAAAGACCCTTGTTTGTAACAAACTTTCTTTTGAAAGGTCCGAAGCTTGTATACATCCATGATATTATAAATGGATTCCAGTACTTCTAAAAAAGAAACACAAGAATTTGTAAGAAAACTCTGCAAAAGTATATCTGGGATTTTCTAGTCTTATGGAGAATACTCTGTTTTGCAATATTTTCTCAAAATTAATATCAATATACAGACAATCAACTTTCAAGCCTAAATTTTGTGTTGTCTTCTAGTCTACTTGCAAATATTTATTTTTTTCAATATGAGTAATCTAGGGTTATTCATTTGAGTATGGATTGTAAGGCATTCTTAAATAGAGGTGTTTCTTAGCTTTTCTCTCCAGGAGGGAAATTAAATACGCATGAAGCATTTCTATCAGTAAATTCCTCGTGGGAGATTTTGAATTTGATGAATGCAGTCTAGTTTGATAAGGGTAAATTCTTATGTATGTCAAGCATATGTGGGGTTTTATAGAAGCCGAGGTGATGGGGTGTGTGGAGATATTTGATTGTGGGAGTATTGTTTAAACTTAGATGACTTTGTGGCCTGGATAAGGCACTGGTATCAATTGTAGTTGTCTTTTTACATGTCTTGTAGGTCAACACTGAACATGAGTATAAGCTTTCTTTCTTTGTTTCAGTTAGTTTTGAGGCGATAGGATTCATTGGTTTTCAAACTGGTTTACTGTGGATCTGTCTTTTAAAAAAGTGTGAAGTCAATGCACATAAGGTATACCCGCCTAAACTTTGGATAAGTTCGAAGTGTAGAAGGTTTTAAAACCTTGTTATATGTTGCTCTGAAGTTTCCTTCTCTTTGATTTCTCTTCTACGGACAGAGTTTATTATTTTATTGTAAGGGTTTTTAAGGGGAATCAGAATTTGAGAACAATAGTACAATCTGAAAAAATGTCCGCCAAAACCAAGTTAAGACCCTGCAAAAACTTTTTATTGTCAGAAATTATTGTCTCTATCTACCTGATCATCCTGGTGAGATAGTGCATCTATTGCTCTGGTGATCTATCTCCTTGAATTATTTCCCTAGATAGTTCATTTTGGTGTGTTAGTAGATTATCCAATCTAGGACCAAGTTTATTTTTCAACTCTCGGGTTTTCATCTTCAATCTTGCTTTCTCTCTTTCCAGTTTTTCAATCTTCTCTTCATGAATAGCCATTTCCTAATCCAAAATTGATGTTAGTTCCGAAGAACCAATCATGTTATCTACAATGTCATCAATCTCTTTCTGAGTTTTCTTTATTTGTTTATCAATGTCTTATGTTAAATGACAAGGTTTGCAGGCTTCTCTATACAATTCCTTATATTCCAAAATAGTTGAATTCAATGCCGGTAGCAATGAATCAATCTGTTATGTACAATCCTTTATTGTTTTGTCAAAGAAATCTTCCTTTTCCTTATTAACTCTTTTCTGAATAGTGTTCTCATTTATTTTATCTAAAGACTGAATGTTAGAAGAAATGAATCTGGACAATGTGTCCAATTTACTTAGTGAGCCAACAATGTGATCTACCTTGCACGTTGGTGCAATCATTTGCAAAATCGGTAGGGAGTCATCTATAGCCTTAAATGTTAAGGCATTGCATTCAGTTATCTTCTTTATTGAATCCAATAATACATTAGTGACATTTGTCGGTCTGAAATCCATAGTAGAAGTACTGGGAGAAGTGTTAGGTTCTGCATTAAGTTTCTTCTCTTCTCTAGATACTTGTTCAGCCACCTTAACCATTTTCTCTTCCTTATTTTCATCCTTATTCTCATTCTTATTCTCTTTCGGTTTAGATTTTGTTTGTTCTTGTTCTTTTTCTATTGGTATCTCAACATTCAGCTAAGTGTCAATGGTCTTGACCGATGAGTTAGCAATTTCAACATTTATAGATTCATATTTCTTTTCCTCGACAATTTCCTTATCCATTACAATATTGATGTCCTAAGTGTCAACATTCATTGTGAATAGAATGTCTGACTCGGGATCAACATCATCTTCTTTCACTTCATCTGACTTCTCTTCAAGCTGATTTTGCATTTATGTTGGTGCTTCTGCTACTACCGGTGGGGTGTCCTGTGCCGGTGGAGGCAAGTTATCTTTTATTGTGAGGTCAGGAACATTGCCAACCTTACTCTTACCTTTATCTACTTTCTGATATACCTTAGTGAACGATTTGTCAACTTTATGTCTTTCATTTCCTTCTCTTTTCTCTTTTTCAACAAAGAATATGTCCCACTTATCCGTTGTTTCATCTGCTATTTCTTTTAATCTCCCGACCATGAGGCTTACTTGCTAGTGACCACTTGCAAAAACAGTTATGTTAGCTTCATATATCAAATCATCAATTTCTTACTTAGACTTAACAGGATGAACCGCTAACAGTGCCTCAACCTTCAATTTCTTATCTAATTCCATAATAGACATTCTCTTGGCTTCAAGTCTCAGATATAAATAATTTGGAAGAACATATATAAGAACCTTCTTATATATATCTAGATACAAAATTATACCCTCCTCAATAGTATCCTTATCAGAATCTTTGAAAGAATGATAGAACTTACTAACATTTCCAAGATTGCCATCCTGAGTTATTTCATTTACACGTTCTGTCGATGAAAGAGTATCAGATACCTTTTGTTTCAGTTTCTTCTATGTAACTTTCTTCTTCTTCGAACGACTGGGCTCTCTCACAACCTGTTGTTTCTTTCTAAGTGTCCTTGTTTTCTTTGGTGATGGAGCAGGTGACGGTAAGGGTTTTCTCTTCTTCCTTTCCACCCTTTTGAATTCTGTAGCCTTGTCATTATCAGAGTCAGATGAGGTAGCCATGGGAGAAGTATGTGCTACTGGTTGCTGTTCAAATTTTCTTTCTTGTTCAGCAACACCACTCATTGGATCAAGTTTCAATAATCCTTTTTTAACAACTTCAACAAACTTCGAAGCATCTTTTATTATTTTGTCTCTTTTCTTCCTTTTCTTCTGAATAGAAATGTCACTCTCTATAGTTTCTGCAGTGCCAAAGATCTTTTCTGTCGATTCTGGTGGAGCATCTAGGAGTATCTTGGCATAAGATTCCAAAATGTTTGAATCCATTTCATATCCCATCTTAGTTATCCAGACAGTTCTAGGTTTAACTACCTCCATCCATATTTCATCTCTTCTTAATAACAAAGCATATTTGTTTGTCATATTTATCAACAATGCTTTGAGGGATTCTTTCCCTTTGCTTCATTTTTGCTTGAAAGTTTTTGAAGTACTCTTTTACATGATTTTCACCATCTGAACCCATACCAGTAATTACCTCCTTTATCTATTTTCCAACAAAAATATCATAGGAAAAGTAGTTGTGGCCTATAGCAGGAATCACCTTTGAGAAATAAAGCATTAGACATACAAGTAAATTGCCAAATTTGAAGGTTCCCTTTTTATCACCTTTAATCTTATCAAATTTTTCTATCAGTTCATCTTTCAACCACTCACACAGATCAATTTTAGCATTGTTCATTATCATCTCATATGCACTATGAATGTATAGATTGGAAAAAGAATTCAGCCTATTAGTATGTGCCACCTTATATCCAATAACCATACTAGCATATTTAACATTGTTATCAGTTATATTGCTAACCCTGAGTGATCTATTATCTAATGCAACATCAGTTAAGTTCATAAACTCTTTGTTTGGAATTTTCTTTTTCTTCTTAGGCCTAGTGCCGGTAGAAGGTAAACCAAAAACAACCCTAATCGCTTCCTTAGTGATTTTGAAAACTGAGTCTAGCCATAAAAAATCACCGTGAACCCTACTAAGAACATATCGGATGGTTTCATCTGAAAATTCAAGCATGTGGAGGATGTCAATGAACCCTAAATCTTCCACAATCTTGTGTTCTGGTTTGACTACACCTTTTTTATCAGTGATAACATTCATGAATGTTTTCTTTAAATCCTTAGACCCTAAATCTTCAATGTTACAGTGAATGTATGCCCTAGGGTCTTCAGCAAATGCAACTCCCTTCGGGATTTTTGAAAATGCACCAATGGAGTCATCCAACTTAGCTATCTTAGGGATTATCTTAAAGACTGGTCTAGGATGCTTGATATTTTCCACAATAGTAGGGTTTGCAATGAATTTAGGAACAGAAGATGAAGAAGCCATGTTGTAAGATAAATACCTTTTACTGTCGAATGCAAGTGAAAAATTTGGATGCCCTAGAAAAATCTTGTTGCTTTGCTTCTTGAATGTCGGTGCTCAACTTTTGCACTCTT